>NW_028322233.1:18787878-19090909 GCF_059928025.1 Delphinapterus leucas | reverse complement strand
ATTCCCTTGGTGATGTGGGCCTTCTGGTGAGAGTCTTATCCTGGCTGGGTACTTCACCCTTCTGTGACGTAGACACTCTGCTGTGAGGTCACTGCTGCCTGGCTGGCGCACGTCACCTTGGCGACGTGGGCCCTCAGCTGGGAGTTGGTGCCTGCTGGGAGTCTCCTCCCCTCGGTAATGAGGGTCCTCTGGCGTCAGGCCCTAACTCCTGGGCTCCCATACTCTTCTGATGTGTGCCCTCTGGTGGGAGTACACTCCTGCCAGGTTCCCAACCACATGGGAATATGGGCCTTCTGCTCTGTGGTCCCAACCGCTGGATTGTTTACAGTTTCGTGATGAGGGCACACTGTTGTGATTTCACACCGGCCGGGATCCCATAGCCTCGCTGCCCCTTGCCGCTTGCTGGGAGGTTCCAACTGCGGGATTCCTCACCTTTTTTATTTTATGAGCCCTCTGTTTGAGACACCTCCTGCCTGCCTCACTCTGAGCCCCTTGTTGATGTGGGTCCTCTGGTTTAGGCCATATGTTCTGGGTTCCTCACTTTTCTATGATTTGGCCATACTGGTGTGAGGCCACTCCTGGCTGGTTCTGATCCCCTTGGTGATGTGGGCCCTCTGGTGAGAGTCTTATCCTGGCTGGGTTCCTTACTCTTCTGTGAGGTGGGACCTCTGCTGTGAGGTAACTCCTGCCTGGATTGCTCCCGTTGCCTTGGTGATGTCAGACCTCTGGTGGCAGTTGGAGCCTTCTTGTACACTCCTCTCCAAGGTGATGCGGGCCCTCTTGCGTCAGGCTCTAACTGCTGGGCTCCCCACGATTTCTGATGTGAGCCCAGTGAGGCCAGGACACTCCTGTAAGTTTCCAATTCTCATGGGGATGTGGGCCTTCTGCTCTGTGGTCGCAACGTCTGGGTTGCACAAAATTTCGTTAGGTTGGCACTCCGGTGTTAGTTCACTCAGGCCTAGATCCCATAGCCTCTGTGCCCTGGGCCACCTGCTGGGAGGTTCCAAGTGCTGGATTCCTCACCTTTCTTATACTTCGCGCCCTGTGTTGTGAGGCTCCTCCTGCCTGCCTCACACCGAGCCCCTTGGTGATGTAGGTCTTCTGGTTTGAGACCACGTGTGCCGTTTGCCTCACCTTTTAGGGATGTGGCCCTACTGGTGCGATTACACTCCTGCCAGGTTCCCATCCCCATGCAGATTTGGACCTTCTGTTCTGAGGTCCCAGCGGCTGGGTTGCTCACAGTGTCAGGATGTGGGCCCTCTGCTGTGAGTTCACTTCGGCATGGATCCCATACCCTCGGTGCCCTGGGCCACCTGCTTGGACCTTCCAACTGCTGGATTCCTCACCTTTTTTCTTCTATGGGCCCTGTGTTGTGAGACATCTCCTGCCTGACTCACTCCGAGCCCCCTTTTTATGTGGCTCTTTTGGTTTGAGGCCACATGTGCTGGGTGCCTCACCTTTCAATGATGTGGCCCCACTGTTATGAGCACACTCCTGCCTGGTTCGCATCCCCTTGGTGCTGTGGGCCCTCTGGTGAGAGTCTGATCCTGGTTGGGTTCCTCACACTTCCGTGAGCTTGGCCCTCTGCTCTGAGGTCACTCCTGCCTGGTTGGCACACCTCGCCTTGGCGACGTAGGCCCTCTGGTGGCATTTGGAACGTGCTGGGAGCCTCCTCCCCACAGTGATGAGGGCCCTTTGGCGTCAGGCCCTAACTGCTGGGTACTCACATTTTCTATTACGTACTAAGTGGTGCTGGGACACTCCTGCCAGGTTCCCATCCCCATGGGGATGTGGGCCTTCTGCTCTGTGGTCCCAATGGCTGGGTTGCTCACAGTTTCATGATGTGGGCCCTGTGCTGTGAGTTCGCTTTGGCCTGGATCCCATAGACTCCGTGCTCTGGGCCGCTTGCTGCGAGGTTTCAACTGCTGGATTCCTCACATTTTTTAATCTATGGGCTCTGTGTTGTTAGGCTAGTCCTGCCTGCCTCACTCCGAGCACCTTGGAGAGGTGGGCCCTCTGGTGAGAGTCTCATCCTTGCTGGGTTCCTCATGCTCCTTTGAGGTGGGCCCTCTTCTGTGAGGTAACTCCTGCCTGGCTTGCTCCCGTTGCCTTGGTGACGTAGGCCATCTGGTGGCAGTTGGAGCCTGCTGGGAGCCTCCTCTCCTAGGTGATGAGGGCCCTCTGGCGTCAGGCTCTAAGTGCTGGCACCCCACGTTTTCTGACTGAGCCCAGTGATGCCAGGACACTCCTGTAAGTTCCCATCCCTATGGGGATGTGGGCCTTCTGCTCTGTGGTCCCAACGCCTGGGTTGCTCACAGTTTCGTGATGTTGGTTCTCTGGTGTTAGTTCACTCAGGCCTAGATCCCATAGCCTCTGTGCTCTGGGCCGCCTGCTGGGAGGTTCCAACTGCTGGATTCCTCACCTTTCTTATACTTTAGGCCCTGTGTTGTGAGGCTCCTCCTGCCTGCCTCACACCGAGCCCCTTGGTGATGTAGGTCTTCTGGTTTGAGACCACGTGTGCTGTTTGCCTCACCTTTTTGGGATGTGGCCCTATTGGTGCGATGACACTCCTGCCAGGTTCCCATCCCCATGCAGATTTAGACCTTCTGTTCTGAGGTCCCAGCGGCTGGGATGCTCACAGTGTCAGGATGTGGGCCCTCTGCTGTGAGTTCACTCCGGCATGGATCCCATTGCCTCGGTGCCCTGGGCCACCTGCTTGGAGCTTCCAACTGCTGGATTCCTCACCTTTTTTCTTCTATGGGCCCTGTGTTGTGAGACATCTCCTGCCTGACTCACTCTGAGCCCCTTTTTGATGTGGCTCTTCTGGTTTGAGGCCACATGTGCTGGGTTCCTCACTTTTCAATGGTGTGACCCCACTGGTCTCAGAACACTGCTGCCTGGTTCGCATCCCCTTGGTGATGTGGACCCTCTGGTGAGAGTCTGATCCTGGTTGGGTTCCTCACACTTCTGTAAGCTTGGCCCTCTGCCCTGAGGTCACTCCTGCCTGGCTGGCACACCCCGCCTTTGTGACGTCGGCCCTCTGGCTGCAGTTGGAGCGTGCTGGGAGCATTCGCCTCTTGGTGATGAGGACACTCTTGTGTCAGGCCCTAACTGCTGGGTAACCACATTTTCTGATACGTGCTAAGAGGTGAGAGGACACTCCTGCCAGGTTCCCATCCCCATGCGGTTTTGGGCCTTCTGCTCTGGGGTCACAACGGCTTGGTTGCTCACAGTGTCAGGATGTGGGCCCTCCGCTGTGAGTTCAATCCGGCATGGATCCCATAGCCTCGGTGCTCTGGGATAACTGCTTGGAGCTTCCAACTGCTGGATTCCTCACCTTTTTCTTCTATATGCGCTGTGTTGGGAGAAACCCCCACCCTGCCTCACTGCGAACCCCTTTTTGATCTGGGTCTTCTGGTTCGAGGCCACATGTGCTGGGTTCCTCACCTTTCAATGATGTGCCCCACTGGTCTCAGAACACTCCCACCTGGTTCCCATCCCCTTGGTGATGTGGGCCCTCTGGTGAGAGTCTGATGCTGGTTGGGTTCCTCACACTTCTGTGAGCTTGGCCCTCTGCTCTGAAGTCACTCCTGCCTAGCTGACACACACCGCCTTGGTGACGTCGGCCCTCTGGTGGCAGTTGGAATGTGCTGGGAACCTCCTCCCCTCGGTGATGAGGGCCATCTCGCGTCAGGCCCTAACTGCTGGGTACCCACATTTTCTGATACGTACTAAGTGGTGAGAGGACACTCCTGTCAGGCTCTCATCACCATGGGGATGTGGGACTTCTGCTCTGATGTCCAAAAGGCTGGGTTGCTCAGTTTCACGATGTGGGCCCTCTGTTGTGAGTTCACTGCCACCTGGATCCCAGAGACTGGGTGCTGTGGGCCAACTGCTGGGAGGTTGCAACTGCTGGATTCCTCACATTTTTTATTCTATGGGCCCTGCGTTGTGAGGCTAGTCCTGCCTGCCTCACTCCGAGCCACTTGGAGATGTGGGTCCTCTGGTTTAGGTCCTCTGGTTTAGGCCACATGTTCTGGGTTCCTCACCTTTCTATGATTTGGCCACACTGGTGTGAGGCCACTCTTGCCTGGATCTCATTCCCTTGGTGATTTGGGCCCTCTGGAGAGAGTCTTATCCTGGCTGGGTACTTCACCCTTCTGTGACGTAGACCCTCTGTTGTGAGGTCATTCCTGCCTGGGCTGCGCACGTCACCTTGGCGACGTGGGCCCTCAGTTGGGAGTTGGTGCCTGCTGGGAGTCTCCTCCCCTCGGTCATGAGGGCCCTCTTGCGTCAGGACCTGACTCCTGGGCTCCCATACTCTTCTGATGTGTGCCCTCTGGTGGGAGTACACTCCTGCCAGGTTCCCAACACCATGGGAATGTGGGCCTTCTGCTCTGTGGTTCCAACCGCTGGGTTGTTCGCAGTTTCGTGATGAGGGCCCTCTGTTGTGAGTTCACACCGGCCGGGATCCCATAGCCTCGCTGCTCCTTGCCGCCTGCTGGGAGGTTCCAACTGCAGGATTCCTCACCTTTTTTATTTTATGGGCCCTCTATTTGAGACACCTCCTGCCTGCCTCACTCTGAGCCCCTTGTTGATGTGTGTCCTCTGGTTTAGGCCATATGTTCTGGGTTCCTCACTTTTCTATGATTTGGCCATACTGGTGTGAGGCCACTCCTGCCTGGTTCTGATCCCCTTGGTGATGTGGGCTCTCTGGTGAGAGTCTTATCCTGGCTGGGTTCCTCCCCCTTCTGTGACGTAGGCCCTCTGCTGTGAGGTCACTCCTGCCTGGCTGACGCATGTCACCTTGGCGACGTGGGCCTTCAGTTGGGAGTTGCTGCCTGCTAGGAGTCTGCTCCCCTCGATAATTAGGGCCGTCTGGCGTCAGGCCCTAACTCCTGCGCTCCCAAAATTTTCTGATGTGTGCCCTGTGGTGCGAGTACACTCCTGCCAGCATACCAACCCCATGGGAATGTGGGCCTTCTGTTCTGTGGTCCCAACAGCTGTGTTGTTCACAGTTTCATGATGAGGCCCTCTGTTGTGAGTTCACACCGGCCGGGATCCCATAGCCTTGCTGCTCCTTGCCGCATGCTAGGAGGTTCCAACTGCAGGATTCCTCACCTTTTTTATTCTATGGGCCTCTCTTTTGAAGCTCCTCCTGCCTGCCTCATTCCCAGCCCCTTGGAGATGTGGGTCCTCTTGTTTAGGCCAAATGTTCTGCGTTCCTCACCTTTTTATGATTTGGCCACACTGGTGTGAGGCCACTCCTGCCTGGTTTGCTCCCGTTGCCTTGGTGACGTCGGACCTCTGGTGGCAGTTGGAGCCTTCTTGTACCCTCCTCTCCAAGGTGATGAGGGCCCTCTTGCGTCAGGCCCTAACCGCTGGGTACCCACATTTTCTGATACGTGCTATGTGGTGAGAGGACACTCCTGCCATGTTCCCATCCCCATGCGGTTCTGGGCCTACTGCTTGGGGGTCAAAACGGCTGGGTTGCTCACAGTGTCAGGATGTGGGCCCTCTGCTGTGAGTTCACTCCAGCATGGATCCCATAGCCTCGGTGCTCTGGGATAACTGCTTGGAACTTCCAACGGCTGGATTCCTCATCTTTTTTCTTCTATGTGCACTGTGTTGTGAGACACCTCTTCCCTGCCTCCTTCCGAGCCCCTTTTTGATTTGGGTCTTCTGGTTCGAGGCCACATGTGCTCTGTTCCTCACCTTTAAATGATGTGGCCCCACTGGCCTCAGAAGACTCCTGCCTGCTTCCCATCCCCTTGGTGATGTGGGCCCTCTGGTGAGAGTCTGATCCTGGTTGGGTTCCTCACACTTCCGTGAGCTTGCCCCTCTGCTCTGAGGTCATCCTGTCTGGCTGGCACACACCGCCTTGGTGACGTCGGCCCTCTGGTGGCAGTTGGAGCACGCTGGGAACCTCCTAACCTCGGTGATGAGGGCCCTGTCGGGTCAGGCCCTAACTGCTGAGTTCCCACATTTTCTGATATGTACTAAGTGGTGCGAGGACACTCCTGCCAGGTTCCCATCCCCATGGGGATGTGGCGCTTCTGCTCTGATGTCCAAAAGGCTGGGTTGCTCAAAGCTTCATGATGTGGGCCATCTGCTGTGAGTTCACTGCGGCCTTGATCACATAGACTGGGTGCTCTGGGCCACCTGCTGGTATGTTTCAACTGCTGGATTCCTCACATTTTTTATACTATGGGCCCTGCATTGTGAGGCTAGTCCTGCCTGCCTCACTCTGAGCCCCTTGGAGATGTGGGTCCTCTGGTTTAGGCCACGTGTTCTGGGTTCCTCACCTTTCTATGATTTGGCCACACTGGTGTGAGGCCACTCCTGTCTGGATCCGATCCCCTTGGTGATGTGGGCCCTCTGGTGAGAGTCTTATCCTGGCTGGGCACCTCACCCTTCTGTGACGTAAGCTCTCTACTATGATGTCACTCCTGCCTGGCTGGCGCACGTCACCTTGGCGATGTGGGCCCTCAGTTGGGAGTTGGTGCCTGTTGGGAGTCTCCTCCCCTCGGTAATGAGGGCCCTCTGGCGTCAGGCCCTAACTCCTGGGCTCCCATACATTTCTGATGTGTGCCCTCTGGTGGGAGTACACTCCTTCCAGGTTCCCAACCCCACGTGAATGTGGGCCTTCTGCTCTGTGGTCCCAACCGCTGGGTTTTTCACAGTTTCATGATGAGAGCCCTCTGTTGTGAGTTCACACCGCCTGGGATCCCATAGCCTCGCTGCTCCTTGCCGACTGCTGGGAGGTTCCTATTTCGGGATTCCTCACCTTTTTTATTTTATGGACCGTCTGTTGTGAGTCTCCTCCTGCATGCCTCACTCCCAGCCCCTTCGTGATGTGTGTCCCCTTGTTTGAGGCCACATGTCCTGGATTCCACACCTTTCGATGATGTGGCCCCACTGGTGTGAGGGCACTCCTGCCTGGTTCACATCCACTTGGTGATACGGGCCCTCTGGTGAGAGTCTGATCCTGGTTGGGTTCGTCACACTTCTGTGAGGTGGGCCCTCTGCTCTGAGGCCAGTCCTGCCTTTATGGCACACCCCGCCTTGGTGACATCGGCTGTCGGGTGGCAGTTGGATCCTGCTGGGAGACTCCTACCCTTGGTGATGAGGGCGCTCTGGCGTCAGGCCCTAACTGCTGACCTCCCCACATTTTCTGATGTGTGCCCACGTGTTCGATGACACTCCTGCCAGATTCCCATCCCCATGGGGATGTGGGCCTTGTGCTCTGAGGTCCCAACGGCTGGGTTGCTCACAGTATCTTGATGTGGGCCCTCTGCTGTGAGTTCACTGCAGCCTAGATCCCATAGACTCGGTGCCCTGGGCCGCCTGCTGGGAGGTTCCAATTACTGGATTCCTCACCTTTTTTATTCTATGGGCCCTGTGTTGTGAGGCTACTCCTACCTGCCTCACTCCGAGCCCCTTGGAGATGTGGGTCCTCTGGTTTGAGGCCACATGTGCTGGGTTCCTCACCTTTCTATGATGTGGCCACACTGGTGTTAGGACACTCCTGCATGGTTCCGATCCCCTTGGTGCTGTGGGCCCTCTGGCGACCGTCTTATCCTGGCTGGGTTCCTCACCTTTCTGTGAGGTAGGCCCTCTGCTGTGAGGTCACTCCTGCCTGGCTGGCACACCTCACCTTGGCGACGTGGGCCCTCAGTTGTGTGTTGGTGCCTGCTGGGAGTCTCCTCCCCTCGGTAATGAGGGCCCTCTGGCGTCAGACCTTAACTCCTGGGCTCTCAAAATTTTCTGATGTGCGCCCTGTGGTGCCAGTACACTCCTGCCAGGTTCCCAACCCCATGGGAATGTGGGCCTTCTGCTCTGAGGTCCCAACGTCTGGGTTTCTCACAGTTTCATGATGAGGGCCCTCTGGTGTGAGTTCACCCAGCCTGGATCCCATAGCCTCGCTACTCCTGGCCACCTGCTGGGAGGTTCCAACTGCGGGATTCCTCACCGTCTTTATTCTATGGGCCCTCTGTTTTGAGGCTCCTCCTGCCTGCCTCACTCCCAGCCCCTTGTTGATGTGTGTCCTCTGATTAGAGGCCACGTGTGCTGGGTCCCTCACCTTACGATGATGTGGCCCCACTGGTGTGAGGATACTTGTGCCTGGTTCCCCTCCCCTTGGAGATATGGGCCCTCTGGTGAGAGTCTGATCCTGGCTGGGTTCCTCACACTTCTGTGAGGTTGGCCCTCTGCTGTGAGGTAACTCCTGCCTGGCTTCCCATTGCCTTGGTGACGTCGGCCCTCTGGTGGCAGTTGGAACCTATTGGGAGCCTCCTCCCCTCAGTGATGAGGGCCCTCTGGCGTCAGGCCGTAACTGCTGGGCTCCCCACGTTTTCTGATGTGAGCCCAGTGATAACAGAACACTCCTATAAGGTTCCCATCCCCATGGGGATGTGGGCCTTCTGCTCTGTGGTTCCAACGCCTGGGTTGCTCACAGTTTCATGACATAGGCTCTCTGGTGTTAGTTCGCTCAGGCCGGGATCCCATAGCCTCTGTGCTCTGGGCAGCCTGCTGGAAGATTCCAACTGCTGGATACCTCACCTTTTTTATTCTTTAGGCCCTGTGTTGTGAGGCTCCTCCTGCCTGCCTCACTCCCAGCCCCTTGGTGATGTGGGTCCTGTAGTTTGAGGCCACATGTGCCGCTTTACTCACCTTTTAGTGATGTGGACCCACTGGTGTGAGGACACTCCTGCCTGGTTCCCATCCCCTTGGTGATGTGGGCCGTCTGGTGAGAGTCTTATCCTGTCTGGTTTCGTCACCTTTCTGTGAGTTGGTCCCTCTGCTCTGAGGTCACAACTGCCTGGCTTGCTCCCGTTGCCTTGGTGACGTCGGCCCTCTGGTGGCAGTTGGAGCTTGCTGGGAGCCTCCTCCCCTCGGTGATGAGGGCTCTGTGGCATCAGTCAATAACTGCTGGGTTCCCCATATTTTCTGATGTTTGCCCACTGGTGCGATGACACTCCTGCCGGGTTCCAATCCCCATGTGGATGTGCGCCTTCTGCTGTGAGGTCCCAACGTTTGGGTTGCTCACAGTTTAATGATGAGGGCCCTCTGGTGTGAGTTCATTCCGGACTGGATCCCATAGCCTCGCTGCTCCTGGCTGCCTGCTGGGAGGTTCCAACTGCGGGATTCCTCACCTTTTTTATTCTATGGGCCCTCTGTTTTGAGGCTCCTCCTGCCTGCCTCAATCCCAGACCCTTGGTGATGTGTGTCCTCTGGTTTGAGGCCACATGTGCTCTGTTCCTCAACTTTCGATGATGTGGTCCCACTGGTGTGAGGACACTCCTGCCTGGTTCCCATCCCCTTGGTGATGTGGGCCCTCTGGTGAGAGTCTGATCCTGGCTGGGTACCTCACCCTTCTGTGAGGTGGGCCCTCTGACATGAGGTCACTCCTGCCTTGCTGGCACACGTCGCCTTGGTGACATGGGCCCTTTGTTGGCCATTGGAGTGTGCTGGGAGCCTCCTCCCCTCTTTATGAGGGCCCTGGATAAAACGCATATGCCCTTCTTGGCCAAGTGCATCATTGTCGACGTACTGCCTCTTTTCCTATGCTTTAAATGCAATTACTGTCTACCTCCTGAAATCGGTTTCCTGCAATTCTGCCCCACTTTCAAGTCTGCTTCGCAGCCTTACTTCAATATATTTTTGGAAGATAGCTGTCATTGATAACTGCAGGTTTGTGAATGACAGTGCCCCTGAGCTCTTTTTTTCAACTAGCTTTCTTTTGAGCTGGCCGCAAAACTGCAGGATTGCTTCAGGCCCTAACCTTGTTCCGGCATGGCACGCTGAGCCTTTGGTTCATTCCTCTTCCTGGTGGGAAATGAGAGTTAAATTTGCCCGTGCAGACAGCTACAGCTACTCTCTCATTAGTTCTCCCTATTCCTGTTCATGTTCCACAGAAATTGCAAACATTGCCAAACAGGAGGTTAAAGGCACTGACTCTTCAAGTGGGGAGAGTGTTAGAAAAGCGTCTGGAATGGTGAACCTGAGTACCAGGGGACGAAAACTGAGATGCAATTAAAAACGTTTCCCGATCACATGTTGGACCATATTCTGGGTTCCCCATGCATGTTTTAGCTGAAGAAAGAATCCCTTAAACCTGGAGAGTTTGGACCTATGGAATGGTTACCATGCAGTAAGCCTTCAAAGGGTCTGCATTTGCTCACCGAACCTCACCAATCCTATCAGCTCCAAGTGTCCAGCCTTATGTCTCACCCAGGTCTGGGTGTAGATGTGGTAAATCCAGGTTGCATCACAAACCCTGAATGAATTATTTAAGAATTGCTCTCTATTTCACTGTCATTGTGTTTGTTTTTGAAATTTATTTTGATAATGGGATATAGCTGATTTTCACTGCTGCGTTTATGCCGCTGTACACATGCTTGATTCTCTTACGGAGACATATAAATACATAGGTTTTAAGATACTTACTAGTCAGCTATATTCCTAGGCGTTGAATATGCGTTGTTGAGTCCATTTCATTCAGCAAGGAGTAGGTCTTGTCTATTATATATTTGGCTTATGGAACGGTATCTGTGCTAATTTCAATCTCTGGTTTTATGCAGCACCCCAACTCACCTTTCCCCTTAAGCAAGGATAAGTTGGTTTTCTAAATTTGAGTCCCTCTTCTGTTTTATAAATATGTTCATGTGTAGCCAAGTTTACATTCCGTGTATTAGTGATAACTTCTGATGTTTCTTTTTCTGTGTGATTTATTTCACGTAGAATCATCGTACCTGTATCCACTCATTATGCTGCTACGGGCCTGATGACATAGATTTCATTGCTGAGTGATATTCCATTGTACGTAGGTACCACTACTTGTTTACCCATTTTTCGATTTCTGGGATATTTATCTTGTACCGTAGGCGAGGTTCTTGTAAACAGAGCCGTCCCAAACTTTGGGGGGGCTGTGTGTTTTTGATTTTAATTTCCCTAAGCTATAGGACCATAAGTGGAAGTGCTCTAGGCTCTATTTCTTTGTCTTTTAGAAGTTTCAGGAAACACCATACACTTATCTAGAGTGGCTGTTGGCAATTTACATCCTGCCCACCAGCATAACAAGTCTCCCTGTTCTCCATGGCCTGTCCTGCCTTTCTGGATTTTACACTTTTCTCAGATGGCCCTTTGACTGGTGGGAAGTGAGACTTCGTTGTACTGCAGATTTCCTTAGCACGCTTGCTTGGTTGGCCATAAAGGGCATATGCGTTTTTTCCTGAATATATTCAGGAAAAAACGCATACGCCCTTTTTCGCCAAGTGCATCATTCTTGACGTTCTGCCTCTTTTCCTATGCTTTAAATGGAATTCCAGTCTACCTCCTGAAATCGGTTTCCTGCAATTCTGCCCTGCTTTCAAGTCCTCTTCGCAGCCTTACTTCAATATATTTTTGGACGAAATCTGTCATTTATAACTCTGCAGTTTTGTGAATTACAGTGCCCCTGAGCTCCTTTCTTCAACTCGCTTTCTTGTGAGCTGGCCGCAAAACCTTAGGATTGCTTCAGTCCCTAATCTGGTTCCCGCATGGCACGCTGAGCCTTTGGTTAATTCCTCTTCCTAGTGGGAAATGAGAGTTAAATTTGCCCGTGCAGACACCTACAGCTAGTCTCTCATTGGTTCTCCCTATTCCTGTTCGTCTTCCGCAGAAATTGCAAAATGAGCTAAACAGGAGTTTAAAGGCACTGACTCTCCAAGTGGGGAGAGTGTTAGTAAAGCGTCTGGAATGGTGAACCCGAGTACCAGGGGACGAAAACTGAGATGCATTTAAAAACGTTTCCCGATCACTCCATGGACCATACTCTGGGTTCCCCATGCATGTTTAGCTGAAGGAAGAATCCCTTAAACCTTGAGAGTTGGGACCCATGGAATGGGTACCATGCAGTGTTACTTCAAAGGGTCTGCATTTGCTCACCGAACCTCACCAAACGTATCATCCCCAAGTGCCCCGCCTTCTGTCTCAACCAGCTCTGGATGTAGATGTGGTAAATCCAGGTTGCATCACAAGCCCTGAATGAATTATTTAAGAACTGCTCTCTATGTCACTGTCATTGTGTTTTGTTTTCGAAATTTATTTTGATAATTGGATTTAGCTGATTTTCACTGCTGCGTTTATGTCGCTGTACACATGCTTGATTCTCTTATGGAGACATATAAATCCGTAGGTTTTAAGACTCTTACTAGTCAGGTATATTCCTAGGTGCTGAATATGGGGTGTTGGGTCCATTTCGTTGACCAAGGAGTAGGTTTTGTCTATTATATATTTGGCTTATGGAACCGTATCTGTGCTAATTTCAATCTCTGGTTTTATGCAGCACCCCAACTCACCTTTCCCCTTAAGCAAGCATAAGTTGGTTTTTTAAATTTGAGAACCCGTTCTGTTTTGTAATTCAGTTCATGCGTAGCCAAGTTTACAATCCATGTATTAGTGATATCTTATGTCTTTTCCTTTTTGTATTATGTGACTTCGTATGATCATACGTAACTCCTCTGGAGTTGTTACAAATGGCCATATTTCATTGATTTCCAGGCTGAGTAATATTCCACTCTACATAAGTACCACATCTCAATCCATTTTTTCCCTCCAGAGACATTCAAGTTATATCCTAGTCGAGGTTCTTTTACACAGAGAGGCGGTAAATATTGGGGTGACTGTGTCCTCTCGATTTTTGTTTTTCCCAGGATATACGTCCATGAGTGCAAGTGCCCTGTGCTCTGTAGCTCATTTTTTAGATGCTTTAGTAAACACAATACACTTCTCCAGAGTGACCGTTGGCAACATACATTTCCACTATAAGCCTCACAGGTCTCCCTTTTCTCCTTGCCCTGTCCTGCATTTCTGGTGTTTACACTTTATGAGGACGGCTCTTCTGACTGATGCGAAGTGATATCTTTTGTAGTATTGATTTCCAGTGCCCACCTGTTTGGTTGGCTAAAAATATGTGTGCCCTTTTCTTGAATGTACACAGAAAGTGACGCATACACCCTTTTTGGCCAAGTGCAATGTTGGCAATGTTCAGCCCCTTTTCTTGTGCTTAATGGTGAGTCCTTTCTACCTCTTCCAATCCCTTTCCTGCCATTCTCCATTGCTTACAAGTCCTTTTCTCTGACTTTCCTCAAGACATTGTTCAGTGATAGATATTTTCAACTCTGCAGTTTCGTGAATTTTAGTGTCCCTGAGTTCCATTTTTCAACTTGTGTTTATGGGAACTGGCCACAAAGCAGCGGGATTTCCTCAAGCCCTATTCTGTTTCCATGGGCAGCCCTAGCGTTTGGTCAATTCGTCTTCCTGATTGGAAATTAGAGTGACTTGTGCCTGTCCGAACACCTAGGACTTGTCTCTCATTGTTCCTCCTCCTTCCGCTTCATCCTCTGGAGAAATTCCAAACTGTACACAACAGGGTGTTGACAGTGCTGAAATCTCCAAGTGGGGAGACTGTTAGTAAAGACGCTGGAGGGGTGAACCCGAGTACCAGGAGATGAGGAGATGAGATGCCTTTTCCTAACTCTTCCCGATCAGACGGTATACCATCCTCTGGGTGTGACAGGCATGTTTTAGCTGTAGGAAGGATCCCATTCATGTGAGGAGAACACCAGGGCTTTTTCAAAATCAGTGTCTCTCCGCAACCCAAACTGGGGAATTTTTTAAGCTACGGCTACACGTATGTTCATTAAGGGCCTTGGGAAGTAGGCAGAGTCCAAACTTTAGATGATTGAAGTCTTCCTGGTCAGAAGCACTCACCAACAGCTTCCCTTAGGTTCCATTTTAACTGTCATTGATAGATGATGTCAATAAAAATATCTATTCTTTTTCAGATTATTTCCCCTTATAGGTTATTGCAAGATACTGAGTGTAGTTCCCTGTGCTATACAGTAGTTCCTTGTTGATGATCGATTTTATACATAGCAGTGTGTATGTGTTAATCCCAAACTGTTAATTTATCCCTCCTCCCAACTTTCCCCTTTGGTAATAATAAATTATAAGATTTTATACTTCTCAGAAATGGGAGAGCTGAAAGAGAGGTATCATTTTCAATGGAAAAGCATTTAAAACAAGATTGAAGCTTTAACCAAGATTATTAGGTGTACATCCTTGGAAAGAAATCACTTCGTTTCTCTAATATTGACCTGACAAATAAGACAAAACTTTTCACTAAACTTGCTTATAATAAAGTGATGGAAATATCAAATGGAAGTGTTAGAAACATCTTATTTTACCAGAACCTTATACACTGTTCTATGTTAATTACAGTTTGGCTCACACATCTGTTCATTGAAGTTACAAGGTTCTCAATTTCTGTTACTGATCCTCCAGAGTGGACCCCAACAAGTGTCCCCCTGCCCAGGGTCATTGGAGCCAACAGATCGAGACTGAGTTTGGTTCAGAAGCAAAGGAAATTTTATATTTTGATCAGAGAATGGAGAGGTGAGAACATGTGCTACCCTGTGGGCTGTGGGCTGGGCTGCTGTGTAGAGATCCTGTCAAAGTCAGTGGGAGGGAGGGGGCGGAGCTCTTGAGGGCCCGGTTGGCTGCAGCTCAGGCTCTATATCACGGAGTCTGCACTGGGCCCCAGGAGCTGATGTGTCGACCCAGCCATTCTGCACTAGAAAATCTGGTCTGAAGTGCCAGGTGTGGAACCTCTGTATGCGCGACCCTAGGAGCACATTAAATTAGGCAAAGCACAAAGGATAAAAAAGGTTAGACTTTATTTTATTGCCTAGATTCTATTTTTATCTCCCAGGGATTTTTAAGGGGCTTTGCCTGGGACAAACCCTGCTTCTGCCTTTTCTCCCCTTCCTCATTCTTGGAGTGCTGAGTGTGCAGACCCTTCTTCTGTAACTGCTGAGTGCTGAGTTAGGAGCCCTCATACCCGTGGGCGAGGGTCAGAACTTCTCCCCAGCAGCCTCCAGGTGACGTTGATTGTCCCCAGGCCTGCTGCCTCCCTGCTCATCTGCCTGAGCACCAATATTGGAAGTGTTATAGATTCTAATGACCTTTAAGGGTCCAGGAAGGAGAGGTGCAGTGACGCTGTGAAGTCCAGTCTCACACCGCTCCCCATTTGTTCTGCCACCTTAGGCTGACCGTTTCTGCCAGCCTAGATGCTCTGACCAGTAGTCTGCGCTTTCTTCAATTAGGCCCCTGAATTAACGTAAAAACAGCACCAGGTGTCAGGACCCTGCCTGCTCAACTCCCAGACAGTCCAGGGTCAGTGGTGATGAAGGACCATGATGGCCACAGAGTCAACAGCCTTTTGAAGTAAATAGGAGTCCAGCCGGTCTTATTGGCCACCATCATCACGGTGTCTGTTGGCTTTTCTATGGTGACAGCGTGATATACGGTTCCCCCGCCAAGATTATTAGCTCCCCTCTGGGTGCAATAAGTCCTGCAAGCAGTAGTCTACTCTTTTGGGACACACTGTTGTTTTATGAGAGAAACTCCAGGTCATGTGATGGTCACACGAGTTGTCATGTTGCCCTGTTGCCCCCGGTTATCTCTCTGGAGGTTGGAGTTGGAGGGCCTCCTTACTCGAGGTCAGTGTGCCCACGGAGGAAATCCTGCAACTTCAGGACATGGTTGGGGGTTAGGAACACCACGTGGGGTCCTTTTCCCTTAGGCGGGAGGTGGCCTTTTGGGCTGCTGATTTCCAGGTTTTTAGATACCGCCAGTATCTTGGCCAGATGTGGCGGTGGGCCAAGCCCCTTGGTGACCGTAGTTTATCCTACCTGGATGGCATTCTTGCATTGTTCCATTTCAAGTGGTCCCAGTTTTTGCACTAATACTCCAATGGCGATTCACCTTTCACCAGGAATGTAAAGGTCAAAGGGTTTAGCTAAATTAGGGAGCTCCAGGGCAAGGGTCTAATTGACTGCTCTTTCCATTCTTGAAAGGCCACTTCTGGATTCTATTCAAAAGGATCATCATCTTTTCCTTTCAGTGTTTCATATAGAGGCCCAGCTAGTAGACTGTAGTTAGGGATCCAGAAGCAGCAAACCCTGGCCTCCCCAGGAACCCGTAAGCTGTCTTCTAGTTTTAGAAATGGGTAAGGCTGTAAATTGTTTCTTCCCTTTCCTGGGATGGGCTTCTCCGACCTTCTGTGAGAATGAAGCCCAGGCAGGTCACCGTAGTCTGTGATATTTGAGCTTTTTCTTGGACAACTTGTATCCTTTATTGGCTTGGTAGTTCAGAGGTCTCCTTAGTAGGGCTGGCGATCAGAATGTCGTCTGCATATTGAAGGAGTGTTTCCTTTTCCAGAGGTAGAACTTTTAGGTCTTTAGCTGAGCTTTCCCCAAAGATGGTGTGGGAATTTTTGAACCCTTGGGGCAAGACGGCCCGGAAGTATTGTTTTAGTTGTATGTTGAGTCCTGCCAGTCACAAGCCAAAATTTTTTGTGACTCTCGGACTAATGGAATACAAAAGAAGGCATCATTGAAGACTAATACAGAATACCAAGTCCTGGTGGTTGGTAGAATGAGCAGCAGGGTGTAGGATTTAGGAACTACTGGAGGTATATCCTCGGTGGCTTCACTGACTGTCCTGACATCCTTTACCAGGACTCCAGCAGCCCATGGGGCTCTCGAGGTCAGGCCAATCCCAGGATATGGAGCTCACCTGGGCAGGTACCCCACCCCCACCCCAGCCCACGGGGCTCTCGTGTTCAGGCCCCTCCCAGGATATGGGGTTCCCTGGGCAGTTTCCCCTGCAGCCCATGGGGCTCTCGTGGTCAGGCCCTTCCCAGGATACAGAGCTACCCTTGCAGATACCGTGGCAGGGCTGGGCATACAGGAACCGTGCACATCGCCCTCATTTCAGAGCACTCCCAGCTCACCTGTCACTCAGATCTGACACAGAGCACCTCAGAGCAGGACTTGAACTAACAAACAGCAGCTCCGACAGGTCTGTGACCCTGGGCATCACTCTGTGTGGCCTCCCACCACCTGGACTTCCAGAGATTTCCACTGCACCCGGGGCACCAGGTCTCTGTCTCCACCCACCACCCACCCCTGCTCTCCCTGACTCCTGGGTTCCTCTCATTAGGAGAGGGTTTTCTTGAAGTTGTCTCCCACTCATGGGCCAGATAATATAATTAGAAAACAAGCCAGAGCTGCAGCCCCTTGTCTATCCTGACTCTCAGGAGCCCACACCTGTTCCTTGGACCTGGCCGATTCAGCAAGTTCCATTTTCTGCAACTGTGAGCCCCTGAGGGATGATTATTGGCTGGCCTGGGAAGCCTGACCGTGCCCCCCATCCCTCCCCTGGCGTGCCTGGGTTGGGATCAATATAAACACTGCACCAGGCAGCAAGAGCCCCTGCAGCTGTGCCTGACGCCATTTTCTCTGCCCTGTCAGCAGTCTCGGGGCTGGACTGGTGGGAGGGAGTGAGAGGCCACGGCTTTGTGGGTGGCCCAGTGTGAGTGGGGCTCTGCTGGACTTTCTGCAGCAGTTGCCAAGATGCCACCTGCTAAAGAAGAGAATGTGTCACCGATACCTGCTGCTGGAATTTCTCCCTGGACAGAGGTGAGTGAGGGAGAAATCAGTGGGGGCCTGGACAGCAGGGGTATCTCAGGCAGGGAAATGGAAAGCTTCCAGAAGAGCACCCAGGGCCAGGACCATCCTGGCTGGCCTGCAGGCACCAAGTCGGCTGGCATGCTGTCGCTCATGTGGCTCCATGGCCCTTCCTCTAGGCTTTCAAGTCCTTGTACATATTCAGGTGTTTTACCTGGGAAGGGTGGGAACATTTCAGCAGCAGGTGGCCTGGGGCTCGGCCCACGTTTACTCACAGATGCCTCGGCGCGGTCCCCCAGCTTTGCAATGAGGACGCTTGTTGCGTGGGGCCTGCTGGCTGAACGGGAGATGATTCCCCACCACTGACCAACTTCAGGATTGTTTACAACTGGAGCAAGTGCCCTGATACGGTTTTCCTCTGTGTAAATGGTGGGTTCTGATTTTTTTTCTTTTTTTCGTTTTTGGTTCAAGGTAGATTTTATTCCTCTTTTTTGTATTTACAGATATAAGCATGGAAATAATTTATTCATATAAATACATGTATGTGAAGGGAAGAATATTTTTTCTGTTTTACTTTTTGTAATTTTGAATTTTATTTTATTTTTTTAAACAGCAGGTTCTTTTTGGTTATCTATTTTATACATATAAATGTATACATGCCAACCCCAATCTCTCAACTCCTCCCTCCACCACCCCCCAACAGCTTTCCCCCCTTGGTGTCCATACGTTTGTTGTCTACATCTGTTGCTGTATTTCTGCCTTGCAAAACGGCTCGTCTGTTAAATTTTTCTAGGTTCCACATATATGCATTAATATACAAGATTTGTTTTTCTCTTTCTGACTTACTTCACTCTGTATGACAGTCTCTAGATCCATGAACGTCTCTACAAATGACCCAATTTCATTCCTTTTTATGGCTTAGTAATATTCCATTTTATATATGTACCACATCTTTATGCATTCGTCTGTCTGTGGGCATTTAGGTTGCTTCCATTACCTGGATATTGTAAATAGTGATATAATGAACATTGCGGTGAATGTCTCTTTTTGATTTATGGTTTTGTCTGGGTATAGGCCCAGTAGTGGGATTGCTGTATCATATGGTAATTCTATTCTTAGTTTTATAAGAAACTCCATAATGTTCTCCACAGTGACTGTATCAATTTACATTCCCAACAATAGTGGAAGAGGGTTCCTTATCTCCACACCATTTCCAGCATTTGTTGTTTGTAGATTTTCTGATGATGCCCATTCTAACAGGTGTTAGGTGATACACCATGGATGAGTCTATTTCGGTGAGCAAAGAGTAGGCCTTGTCTATTACATATTTGGCTTATGGAATGGTATGTGTGCTCATTTCAATCTCTGGTTTTATACAGCACCCCAACTCAACTTTCCCCTTAAGCAAGCATAAGTTTTTATCTAAATGTGAGACTCTGTTCGGTTTTGTAATTCAGTTTATGTGTAGCCAAGTTTACACTCCCTCTATTAGTGATATCTTATGATAATTATCTTTCTCTGTGTGACATATTTCTCTTAGAATCGTCATACTTAAATCCACTCAATTTGCTGCTACAGGCCTGATGACATTGATTTCATTGCTGAGTGATATTCCGTTGTACGTAAGTAGCACAACTCCTTTATACATTTTTTTCTTTCTGGGATATTTAATTTGTACTGGACTCGAGGTTCTTGTAAACACAGCAGCCCTAAATTTTGTGTTGGCTGTGTCTTGTTGATTTTAATTTTCCTAAGCTATAGGGCCAAAAGTGGAAGTGCCCTAGGCTCTGTAGCTTTTTTTTGCAGATGTTTCAGGATACACCATAAAAATCTCCAGAGTGTCTCTTGGCAATTTACATCCCACCCATCAACATAACAAGGCTCGCTGTTCTCCATGGCCTGTCCTGTGTTTCTGGTTTTTACACTTTTTTCAGATGGCCCTTTTGACGAATGGGAAATGAGACTTCATTGTAGTGTGGATTTCCATTGCTCAACTTCTTGGTTGGCCAAAAAGGGCATATGCGTTTTTTCCTGAATATATTCAGGACAAAATGTATACGCACTTTTGTCCAAGTGCATCACTGTCAAAGATCTGCCGCTTTTCACATTCTTTAAATGCAATTCCAATCTACGTCCTGAAATATGATTCCTGCAAATCTGCCTCGTTTTCAAGTCCTCTTTGCAGACTTACTTCAATATATTTTTGCCAATAGCTGTCATTTATAACTCTGCAGGTTTGTGAATTACAGTGCCCGTGATTTCCTTTCTTAACTCGTTTCCTTGAAAGCTGGCCACAGGACCACAGGTTTGCTTCAGATCGTAATCAGGGTCCAGCATGGCACTCTGAGCCTTTGGTTAATTCCTCTTCCTGGTGGGAAATTAGAGTTAAATGTGCCCCTCCAGACACCTGCCTCACTCCCAGGCCCTTGGTGATGTGTGTCCTCTGGTTTGAGGCCACATGTGCTGGGTTCTTCACTTTTGGCTGATGTGGCCCCTCTGGTGTGAGGACACTCCTGCCTGGTTCCCATCCCTTTGGTGATGTGGGCCCTCCAGTGAGAGTCTGATCCTGGTTGGGTTCCTCACACTTCTGTGAGGTGGGCCCTCTTCTCTGAGGTCACTCCTGCCTGGCTGGCACACACTGCCTTGGCGACGTTGGCCCTCTGGTGGGAGTTGGCACCTGCTGGGAGTCTCCTCCCCTCGGTAATGAGGGCCCTCTGGCGTCAGGCCCTAACTCCTGGGCTCCCAAAATTTTCTGATGTGCACCCTGTGGTGCGAGTACACTCCTGCCAGGTTCCCAGCCCCATGGGAATGTGGGCTTTCTGCTCTGAGGTCCCAAAGTTGGGTTGCTCAGTTTCATGATGAGGGCCCTCTGGTGTGAGTTCACTCCGGCCTGGATCCCATAGCCTCGCTGCTCCTGGCCACCTGCGGGGAGGTTACAACTGCAGGATTCCTCACCTTTTTTCTTCTATGAGCCCTCTGTTTTGAGACTCCTCCTGCCTGCCTCACTCCCAGCCCCTTGGTGATGTGTGTCCTCTGGTTTGAGGCCATGTGTGCTGGGTCCCTCACCTTTCGATGATGTGGCCCCACTGGTGTGAGCACACTCCTGCCTGGTTCCTATCCCCTTGATGATGTGGGCCCTGTGGGGAGAGTCTAATCCTGGCTGGGTTCCTCACCCTTCTGTGTGGTGGACCCTCTGCTGTGAGATCACTCCTGCCTGGGTGGCACACCCCGCCTGGGCAACATCGGCCCTCTTGTGGCAGTTGGAGCCTGCTGGGAGCCTCCTCCCCTCGTGATGAGCCCCCACTTGCGTCAGGTCCTAACTGCTGGGTACCCACATTTTCTGATACGTGCTAAGTGGTGCAAGGACACTCCTGCGAGGTTCCCATCCCCATGGGGATGTGGGCCTTCTGCTCTGAGATCCCAATGGCTGGGTTGCTCACAGTTTCATGATGTGGGCCCTCTGCTGTGAGTTCACTGCAGCCTGGATCGCATAGACTCGGTGCTCTGGGCCGCCTGCTGGGAGGTTCCCACTGCAGGGTTCCTCAGCTTTTTTATTCTATGGGCCCTGTGTTGTGAGGCTACTCCTGCCTGCCTCACTCCGAGCCCCTTGGAGATGTGGGTCCTCTGGTTTAGGCCACATGTGCTGGGTTCCTCACCTTTCTATGATGTGGCCACCCTGGTGTGAAGACAGTCCTGCCTGGTTCTGATCCCCTTGGTGATGTGGGCCCTCTGGAGAGAGTCTTATCCTGGCTGGGTTCCTCACCCTTCTGTGAGGTAGGCCCTCTGCTGTGAGGTCACTCCTGCCTGGCTGTCACACGTCACCTTGGCGACATGGGCCCTCAGTTGGGAGATGCTGCCTGCTTGGAGTCTCCTCCCCTTGGTAATAAGGGCCCTCTGGCGTCAGGCCCTAACTTCTGGGCTCCCAAAATTCTCTGATGTGTGCCCTGTGGTGCGAGTACACTTATGCCATGTTCCTAACCACATGAGAATGTGGGCCTTCTGCTCTGAGGTCCCAACGGCTGGGTTGCTCACAGTTTCATGATGAGGGCCCTCTCTTTTGAGTTCAGTCAGGTCTGGATCCCATAGCCTCTTTGCTCCTGTCCGCCAGCTGGGAGGTTCCAACTGCGGGATTCCTCACCATTTTTATTCTATTGGCCCTATGTTTTGAGGCTCCTCCTGCCTGCCTCACTCCCAGCCCCTTGGTGATGTGTGTCCTCTGGTTTGAGGCCACGTGCACTGGGTCACTCACATTTCGGTGATGAGGCCCCACTGGTGTGAGGACCCTCCAGCCTGGTTCCCATTCCCTTGGAGATGTGGGCCCTCTGGTGAGAGTCTGATCCTTTTTGGGTTCCGCACACTTTTGTGAGGTGGGCCCTCTGATGTGAGGTCACTCCTGCCTGGGTGGCTCATGTCGCCTTGGAGATGTGGGCCCTCTGTTGGCCACTAAAGCATACTGGGAGCCTCCTACCCTATTTAATGAGGGCCCTGGAAAAAACACATATGCACTTTTTGACCAAGTGCATCATTGTCGAGGATCTGCCTCTTCTCCTATGCTTTCAGAGCACTTCCCATCTACCTCCTGAAATCACATTCCTGAAATTCTGCCCCACTTTCAAGTCCTCTTCGCAGCCTTACTTCAATATATTTTTGTATGATACCTGTCATTTATAACTGTACATGTCTGTTAATTACAGTGTCCCTGAGCTCCTTTCTTCAACTTGCTTTCTTGTGAGCTGGCCGCAAAACCGCAGGATTGCTTCAGGGCCTAATCTGGTTTTGGCATGGCACACTGAGTCTTTGGTAAACTCCTCTTTCTGGTGGGAAATGAGCATTCAATTTGCCCGTGCAGACACCTACAGCTAGTCTCTCATTGGTTCTCCCTATTCCTGTTCATCTTGCGCAGAAATTGCAAAATGTGCCAAACAGGAGGTTAAAGGCACTGACTCTCCAAGTGGTAGAGAGATAGTAAAGCGTTTGGAATGGTGAACCCGAGTAACAGAGGATGAAACCTGAGAGGCATTTAAAATCATTCCCCAGTCACACCGTGGACCATACTCTGGGTTTCCCATGCATGTTTTAGCTGAAGGAAGAATCCCTTAAACCTGGAGAGTTGGGACCCATGGAATGGGTACCATGCAGTATGACTTCAAAGGGTCTGCATTTGCTCACCGAACCTCACCAATGCTATCAGTCCGAAGTGTCAAGCCTTATGTCTCACCCAGCTCTGGGTGTAGATGTGGTAAATACAGGTTGCATCACAAGCCCTGAATCAATTATTTAAGAATTGCTCTCTATTTCACTGTCATTGTGTTTTGTTTTTTTAATTTGGTTTGATAATGTGATTTATCGGATTTTCACTGCTGCATTTATGCCGCTGTACACACGCTTGATTCTCTTACAGAGACATCTTCTCTTACAGAGACATATAAATCCATGGGTTCTTACTAGTCAGGTATATTCCTAGGCGTTGAATATGTTGTGTTGAGTCCATGTCGTTGAGCAAGGAGTAGGTCTTGACTATTATATATTTGGTTTATGGAACGGTATCTGTGCTATTTTCAAGCTCTGGTATTTTGCAGCACCCCAACTCACCTTTCCCCTTAAGCAAGCATAAGCTCGTTTTCTAAATTTGAGTCCCTGTTCTGTTTTGTAATTCAGTTGATGTGTAGCCAAGTTTACATTCCGTGTATTAGTGATAACTTATGATGTCTCTTTCTCTGTGTCAATAATTTCACTTAGATTCATCGTACCTAAATCCACTCATTATGCTGCGACGGGCTTGATGACATAGATTTCATTGCTGAGTGATATTCCATTGCACGTATGTACCACAACTTCTTTATCCATTTTTCACTTTCTCGGATATTTAACTTGTACCGTAGACGAGGATCTTGTAAACAGGGCCTTCTGAAATTTTGGGGTGGCTGTGTGTTTTTGATTTTAATTTCCCTAAGCTATAGGACCATAAGAGGAAGTGCTGTAGGCTCCGTTGCTTTTTTTTTTAGGTGTTTGAGGAAACACCATACACTTCTCCAGAGTGGCTCTTCGGCAATTTACATCCAGCCCATCAGCATAACAAGGCTCCCTGTTCTCCATGGCCTGTGCTGCCTTTCTGGATTTTACACTTTTTTCAGATGGCCCTTTTGACCAGGGGGCAGTGAGACTTCATTGTAGTGCAGATTTCTTTAACATGCTTGCTTGGTTGGCCAAAAAGGGCGTATGCGTTTTTTCATGAATATATTCAGGAAAAAACGCATACGCCCTTTTTGGCCAAGTGCATCATTGTCGACGTTCTGCCTCTTTTCCTATGCTTTAAATGCAATTCGAGTCTACCCCCTGAAATCGTTTTCCTGCAATTCTGCCGCTCTTTCAGGTCCTCTTCGCAGCCTTCCTTCAATATATTTTTGGACGATAGCTGTCATTTATAACTCTGTAGGTTTGTGAATTACAGTGCCCCTGAGCTCCTTTCTTCAAATCGCTTTCTTGTGAGCTGTCCACAAACCCGCAGGATTGCTTCAGGCCCTAATCTGGTTCTGGCATGGCATGCTGAGCCTTTGGTTAATTCCTCTTCCTGGTGGGAAATGAGCGTTAAATTTGCCCGTGCAGACACCTACAGCTAGTCTCTCATTGTTTCTCCCTATTCCTGTTCATCTTGCGCAGAAATTGCAAAGTGTGCCAAACAGGAGGTTAAAGGCACTGACTCTCCAAGTGGGGAGAGTGTTAGTAAAGGGTCTGGAATTGTGAACCCGAGTAAAATGGGACGAAAACTGAGATGCATTTGAAAACGTTTCTCCATCACACGGTGGCCCATACTCTGGGTTTTCCATGCATGATTTAGCTGAAGGTAGAATCCCTTAAACCTGGAGAGTGGGAACCATGGAATGGGTACCATGCAGTATGCCTTCATATGGTCTGCATTTCCTCAACGAGCCTCACGAATGCTATCAGCCTGAAGTGTCCAGCCTTATGTCTCACCCAGCTCTGGTTGTAGATGTGGTAAATCCAGGTTACATCACAAGCCCTGAATGAATTATTTAAGAATTGCTCTCAATTTCACTGTCATCCTGTTTAGTTTTTGTAATTCATTTTGATAATGGTATTTATCGGATTTTCTCTGCTGCCTTCATGCAGCTGTACACACGCTAGATTCTCTTATGGAGACATATAAATCCATGGGTTTGAAGATTCTTACTAGTCAGGTGTATTCCTAGGCATTGAGTCTGGGCTGTTTAGTCCATTTCGTTGAGCAAGCAGTAGGTCTTGACTATTACATATTTGGCTTATGGAAAGGTACCTGCGCTAATTTCTATCTCTGGTTTTATGCAGCACCCCAACTCAGCTTTCCCCTTAAGCAAGCATAAGTTGGTTTTCTGAATTTGAGACCCTGTTCTGTTTTGTAATTCAGTTCATGTGTAGCCAAGTTTACATTCCGTGTATTAGTGATATCTTATGATATTTCATTTTCTGTGTGACTTATTTCACTTAGAATCATCGTAACTGAATCCACTCATTATGCTGCAACGGGCCTGATTACATAGATTTCATTGGTGAGTGATATTCCATTGTACGTACGTACTACAACTTCTTTATCCATTTTTCGCTTTCTGGGATATTTAACTTGTACCGTAGACGAGGTTCTTGTAAACAGAGCCGTCTGAAATATTGGGGTGGCTGTGTGTTTTTGATTTTAATTTCCCTAAGCTATAGGACCATAAGTGGAAGTGCCGTAAGCTCCATTGCTTTGTTTTTTAGGTCTTTGAGGAAACACCATACACTTTTCCAGAGTGACTCTTGGCAATTTACATCCTGCCCATCAGCATAGCAAGGCTCCCTGTTCTCCATGGCTTGTGCTGCCTTTCTGGATTTTACACTTTGTTCACATGGCCTTTTTGACCGGGGGGCAGTGAGACTTCATTGTAGTGCAGATTTCTTTAACATGCTTGCTTGGTTGGCCAAAAAGTGCGTATGTGTTTTTTCCTGAATATATTCAGGAAAAATCGCATATGCCCTTTTGGGCCAAGTGCATCATTGTTGACGTTCTGCCTCTTTTCCTATGCTTTAAATGCAATTCCAGTCTACCCCCTGAAATCGTTTTCCTGCAATTCTGCCCCGCTTTCAAGTCCTCTTCTCAGCCTTCCTTCAATATATTTTTGGACGATAGCTGTCAATAATAACTCTGCAGGTTTGTGAATTACAGTGCCCCTGAGCTCCATTCTTCAAATCGCTTTCTTGTGAGCTGGCCGCAAACCCGCAGGATTGCTTCAGGCCCTAATCTGGTTCCGGAACAGCATGCTGAGCCTTTGGTTAAATCCTCTTCCTGGTGGGAAATGAGCGTTAAATTTACCCTTGCAGACACCTACAGCTAGTATCTCTTTGGTTTTCCCTATTCCTGTTCATCTTGCACAGAAATTGCAAACTGTGCCAAACAGGAGGTTAAAGGCACTGACTCTCCAAGTGGGGAGAGTGTTAGTAAAGGGTCTGGAATTGTGAACCCGAGTAAAATGGGACGAAAACTGAGATGCATTTCTAAACGTTTCCCGGTCACACGGTGCACCATACTGTGGGATTCCCATGCATGTTTTAGCTGAAGGCAGAATCGCTTAAACCTGGAGAGTTGGGACCCATGGAATGGGTACCATGCAGTATGACTTCAAATGGTCTGCATTTGCTCATCGAACTTCACCAATGCTATCAGCCCGAAGTGTCCAACCTAATGTCTCACTCAGCTCTGAGTGTAGATGAGGTAAATCCAGGTTGCATCACAAGCCCTGAATGAATTATTTAAGAATTGCTCTCTATTTCACTGTCATGTGTTTAGTTTTTTTAATTCATTTTGATAATGGTATTTATCGGATTTTCTCTGCTGCCTTCATGCAGCTGTACACACGCTTGATTCTCTTATGGAGACATATAAATCCATGGGTTTGAAGATTCTTACTAGTCAGGTGTATTCCTAGGCGTTGAATATAGGGTGTTTAGCCCATTTCGTTGAGCAAGGGGTAGGTCTTGACTATTACATGTTTGACGTATGGAATGGTATCTGTGCTAATTTCTATCTCTGGTTTTATGCAGCACCCCAACTCACCTTTCCCCTTAAGCAAACATAAGTTGGTTTTCTAAATTTGAGACCCTGTTCTGTTCTGTAATTCAGTTCATATGTAGCCAAGATTACATTCGGTGTATTAGTGATATCTTATGATGTTTCATTTTCTGTGTGACTTATTTCACTTAGAATCATCGTACCTGAATCCACTCATTATGCCCCGACGGGCCAGATGACATAGACTTCATTGGTGAGTGATATTCCATTGTACGTACGTACCACATTTCTTTATCCATTTTTCGCTTTCTGGGATATTTAACTTGTACTGGAGACGAGGTTCTTGTAAACAGAGCCGTCTGAAACTTTGGGGTGGCTGTGTGTTTTTGATTTTAATTTCCCTCAGCTATAGGACAATAAGTGGAAGTGCCGTAGGCTCTATTGCTTTGTTTTTTAGGTGTTTCAGGAAACACCATACACTTCTCCAGAGTGGCTCTTGGCAATTTACATCCCACCCATCAGCATAACAAGGCTCCCTGTTCTCCATGGCCTGTGCTGCCTCTCTGGATTTTACACTTTTTTCTGATGGCCCTTTTGACTGGGGGGCAGTGAGACTTCATTGTACTGCAGATTTCTTTAACATGCTTGCTTGGTTGGCCAAAAAGTGCGTAGGCGTTTTATCCTGAATATATTCAGGTAAAAACGCATACGCCCTTTTTGGCCAAGTGCATCATTGTCAAAGTTTTGCCTCTTCTCCTATGCTTTAAATGCAATTCCAGTCTACCCCTGAAATCGTTTTCCTGCAATTCTGCCCCGCTTTCAGGTCCTCTTCGCAGGCTTCCTTCAATATATTTTTGGACGATAGCTGTCATTTATAACTCTGCAGGTTTGTGAATTACAGTGCCCCTAAGCTCCTTTCTTCAAATCGCTTTCTTGTGAGCTGGCCGCAAACCCACAGGATTGCTTCAGGCCCTAATCTGGTTCCAGCACGGCATGCTGAGCCTTTGGTTAATTCCTCTTCTTGGTGGGAAATGAACGTTAAATTTGCCCGTGTAGACACCTGCAGCTAGTCTCTCATTGGTTCTCCCTATTCCTGTTCATCTTGCGCAGAAATTGCAAAGTGTGCCAAACAGGAGGTTAAAGGCCCTGACTCTCCAAGTGGGGAGAGTGTTAGTAAACGGTCTGGAATGGTGAACCCGAGTAAAAGGGGATGAAATCTGAGATGCATTTGAAAACGTTTCCCGGTCACACGGTGCACCATACTGTGGGTTTCCCATGCATGTTTTAGCTGAAGGTAGAATCGCTTAAACCTGGAGAGTTGGGACCCATGGAATGGGTACCATGCAGTATGACTTCAAATGGTCTGCATTTGCTCATCGAACTTCACCAATGCTATCAGCCCGAAGTGTCCAACCTTATGTCTCACTCAGCTCTGAGTGTAGATGAGGTAAATCCAGGTTGCATCACAAGCCCTGAATGAATTATTTAAGAATTGATCTCTATTTCACTGTCATGTGTTTAGTTTTTTAATTCATTTTGATAATGGTATTTATTGGATTTTCTCTGCTGCCTTCATGCAGCTGTACACACGCATGATTCTCTTATGGAGACATATAAATCCATGGGTTTGAAGATTCTTACTAGTCAGGTGTATTCCTAGGCGTTGAATATAGGGTGTTTAGCCCATTTCGTTGAGCAAGGGGTAGGTCTTGACTATTACATATTTGACTTATGGAATGGTATCTGTGCTAATTTCTATCTCTGGTTTTATGCAGCACCCCAACTCACCTTTCCCCTTAAGCAAACATAAGTTGGTTTTCTAAATTTGAGACCCTGTTGTGTTTTGTAATTCAGTTCATGTGTAGCCAAGATTGCATTCCGTGTATTAGTGATATCTTATGATGTTTCATTTTCTGTGTGACTTATTTCACTTAAAATCATCGTACCTGAATCCACTCATTATGCCACGACGGGCCTGATGACATAGATTTCATTGGTGAGTGATATTCCATTGTACGTACGTACCACAATTTCTTTATCCATTTTTCGCTTTGTGGGATATTTAACTTGTACCGTAGACGAGGTTCTTGTAAACAGAGCCGTCTGAAATTTTGGGGTGGCTGTGTGTTTTTGATTTTAATTTCCCTAAGCTATAGGACCATAAGTGGAAGTGCCGTAGGCTCTGTTGCTTTGTTTTTTAGGTGTTCCAGGAAACACCATACACTTCTCCAGAGTGGCTGTTGGCAATTTACATCCTGCCCATCAGCATTACAAGGCTCCCTGTTCTCCATGCCCTGTGCTGCCTTTCTGGATTTTACACTTTTTTCAGATGGCCCTTTTGACCGGGGCGCAGTGAGACTTCATTGTCGTCCAGATTTCTTTAACATGCTTGCTTGGATGGCCAAAAAGGGCGTATGCGTTTTTTCCTAAATATATTCAGGAAAAAACGCATACGCCCTTTTTGGCCAAGTGCATCATTGTCGACGTTCTGCCTCTTTTCCTATGCTTTAAATGTATTTCCCGTCTACCCCCTGAAATCGTTTTCCTGCAATTCTGCCACGCATACAAGTTCTCTTCGCAGCCTTCCTTCAATATATTTTTGGACGATAGCTGTCATTTATAACTCTGCAGGTTTGTGAGTTACAGTGCCCCTGAGCTACTTTCTTCAACTCGCTATCTTGTGAGCTGGCCGCAAACCCGCAGGATTGCTTCAGGCCCTAATCTGGTTCCAGCATGGTATGCTGAGCCTTAGGTTAATTCCTCTTCCTGGTGGCAAATGAGCATTAAATTTGCCCGTGCAGACACCTACAGCTAGTCTCTCATTGATTCTCCCTATTCCTGTACATCTTGCGCGGAAATTGCAAACTGTGCCAAACAGGAGGTTAAAGGCACTGACTCTCCAAGTGGGGAGTGTGTTAGTAAAGGGTCTGGAATGGTGAACCCGAGTAAAAGGGGACGAAAACTGAGATGCATTTGAAAACGTTTGCCGGTCACACGGTGCACCATGCTGTGGGTTTCCCACGAATGATTTAGCTGACGGAAGAATCCCTTAAACATGGAGAGTTGGGACCCATGGAATGGGTACCATGCAGTATGACTTCAAAGGGTCTGCCTTTGCTCATCGAACCTCAACAATGCTATCAGCACAAAGTGTCCAACCTTATGTCTCCCTCAGCTCTGGGTGTAGATGTGGTAAATCCAGGTTGCATCACAAGCCCTGAATGAATTATTTAAGAATTGCTCTCTATTTCACTGTCCTTGTGTTTTGTTTTTGTAATTCATTTTGATAATGGGATTTATCGGATTTTCTCTGCTGCCTTCATGCAGCTGTACACACGCTTGATTCTCTTATGGAGACATATAAATCCATGGTTTTGAAGATTCTTAATAGTCAGGTGTATTCCTAGGCGTTGAATATAGGGTGTTTAGCCCATTTCGTTGAGCAAGGTGTAGGTCTTGACGATTACATATTTAGCGTATGGAATGGTATCTGTGCTAATTTCTATCTCTGGTTTTATGCAGCACCCCAACTCACCTTTCCCCTTAAGCAAACATAAGTTGGTTTTCTAAAATTGAGACCCTGTTCTGTTCTGTAATTCAGTTCATATGTAGCCAAGATTACATTCGGTGTATTAGTGATATCTTATGATGTTTCATTTTCTGTGTGACTTATTTCACTTAGAATCATCGTACCTGAATCCACTCATTATGCCCCGACGGGCCAGATGACATAGACTTCATTGGTGAGTGATATTCCATTGTACGTACGTACCACATCTTCTTTATCCATTTTTCGCTTTCTGGGATATTTAACTTGTACCGTAGACGAGGTTCTTGTAAACAGAGCCGTCTGAAACTTTGGGGTGGCTGTGTGTTTTGATTTTAATTTCCCTCAGCTATAGGACAATAAGTGGAAGTGCCATAGGCTCCGTTGCTTTGTTTTTTAGGTGTTTCCGGAAACACCCTACACTTCTCCAGAGTGGCTCTTGGCAATTTACATCCCAACCATCAGCATAACAAGGCTCCCTGTTCTCCATGGCCTGTGCTGCATTTCTGGATTTTACACTTTTTTCAGATGGCCCTTTTGTCCGGGGGGCAGTGAGACTTCATTGTACTGCAGATTTCTTTAACATGCTTGCTTGGTTGGCCAAAAAGGGCGTATGCGTTTTTTCCTGAATATATTCAGGAAAAAACGCATACGCACTTTTTGGCCAAGTGCATCATTGTCGACGTTCTGCCTCTTTTCCTATGCTTTAAATGCAATTCCAGTCTACCCCCTGAAATCGTTTTCCTGCAATTCTGCCCTGCTTTCAAGTCCTCTTCGATATATTTTTGGACGATAGCTGTCAATAATAACTCTGCAGGTTTGTGAATTACAGTGCCCCTGAGCTCCATTCTTCAAATCGCTTTCTTGTGAGCTGGCCGCAAACCCGCAGGATTGCTTCAGGCCCTAATCTGGTTCCGGAACAGCATGCTGAGCCTTTGGTTAAATCCTCTTCCTGGTGGGAAATGAGCGTTAAATTTACCCTTGCAGACACCTACAGCTAGTATCTCATTGGTTTTCCCTATTCCTGTTCATCTTGCACAGAAATTGCAAACTGTGCCAAACAGGAGGTTAAAGGCACTGACTCTCCAAGTGGGGAGAGTGTTAGTAAAGGGTCTGGAATTGTGAACCCGAGTAAAATGGGACGAAAACTGACATGCATTTCAAAACGTTTCCCGGTCACACGGTGCACCATACTGTGGGTTTCCCATGCATGTTTTAGCTGAAGGAAGAATTGATTAAACCTGGAGAGTTGGGACCCATGGAATGGGTACCATGCAGTATGACTTCAAAGGGTCTGCATTTGCTCATCGAACCTCACAATTGCTATCAGCCCGAAGTGTCCAACCTTATGTCACACTCAGCTCTGGGTGTAGATGAGGTAAATCCAGGTTGCATCACAAGCCCTGAATGAATTATTTAAGAATTGCTCTCTATTTCACTGTCATTGTGTTTTGTTTTTGTAATTCATTTTGATAATGGGATTTATCGGATTTTCTCAGCTGCCTTCATACAGCTGTACGCACGCTTGATTCTCTTATGGAGACATATAAATCCATGGGTTTGAAGATTCTTACTAGTCAGGTGTATTCCTAGGCGTCGAATATAGGGTGTTTAGTCCATCACGTTGAGCAAGGGGTAGGTCTTGACTATTACATATGTGACTTATGAAATGGTATCTGTGCTAATTTCTATCTCTGGTTTTATGCAGCACCCCAATTCACCTTTCCCCTTAAGCAAACATAAGTTGGTTTTCTAAATTTGAGACCCTGTTCTGTTTTGTAATTCAGTTCAGGTGTAGCCAAGATTACATTCCGTGTATTAGAGATATCTTATGATGTTTCATTTTCTGTGTGACTTATTTCACTTAGAATCATCGTACCTGAATCCACTCATTATGCCACGACGGGCCTGATGACATAGATGTCATTGGTGAGTGATATTCCATTGTACGTACGTACTATAACTTCTTTATCCATTTTTCGCTTTCTGGGATATTTAACTTGTACCGTAGACGAGGTTCTTGTAAACAGAGCCGTCTGAAACTTTGGGGTGGCTGTGTGTTTTTGATTTTAATTTCGCTAAACTATAGGACCATAAGTGGAAATGCCGTAGGCTCCGTTGCTTTGTTTTTTAGATGTTTCAGGAAACACCATACACTTCTCCAGAGTGGCTCTTGGCAATTTACATCCCGCACTTCAGCATAACAAGGCTCCCTGTTCTCCATGGCCTGTGCTGCCTTTCTGGATTTTACACTTTTTTCCGATTGCCCTTTTGACCGGGGGGCAGTGAGACTTCATTGTAGTGCAGATTTCTTTAACATGCTTGCTTGGATGGCCAAAAAGGGCGTATGCGTTTTTTCCTGAATATATTCAGGAAAAAACGCATACGCCCTTTTTGGCCAAGTGCATCATTGTCGACGTTCTGCCTCGTTTCCTATGCTTTAAATGCAATCCAGTCTACTCCCTGGAATCGTTTTCCTGAAATTCTGCCCCTCTTTCAAGTCCTCTTCGCAGCCTTCCTTCAATATATTTTTGGACGATAGCTGTCCTTTATAACTCTGCAGTGTGTGAAGTACAGTGCCACTGAACTCCTTTCTTGAAATCGCTTTCTTGTTAGCTGGCCGCAAACCCGTAGGATTGCTTCAGGCCCTAATCTGGTTCCGGAACGGCATCCTGAGCCTTTGGTTAATTCCTCTTCCTGGTGGGAAATGAGCGTTAAATTTTCCCGTGCAGACACCTACAGCTAGTCTCTCATTGGTTCTCCCTATTCCTGTTCATCTTGCGCAGAAATTGCAAACTGTGCCAAACAGGAGGTTAAAGGCACTGACTCTCCAAGTGGGGAGAGTATTAGTAAAGGGTCTGGAATTGTGAACCCGAGTAAAAGGGTACGAAAACTGAGATGCATTTGAAAACGTTTCCCGGTCACACGGTGCACCATATTGTGGGATTCCCATGCATGTTTTAGCTGAAGGAAGAATCGCTTAAACCTGGAGAGTTGGGACCCATGGAATGGGTACCATGCAGTATGACTTCAAAGGATCTGCATTTGCTCATCGAACCTCACCACTGCTATCAGCCTGAAGTGTCCAACCTTATGTCTCAATTAGCTCTGGTTGTAGATGTGGTTAATCCTGGTTGCATCACAAGCCCTGCATGAATTATTTAAGAATTGGTCTCTATTTCACTGTCATTGTGCTTTGTTTTGTAATTAATTTTCATAATGGGATTTATCGGATTTTCTCTGCTGCCTTCATGCAGCTGTACACACGCTTCATTCCTTTATGGAGATATATAAATCCATGGGTTTGAAGATTCTTACTAGTCAGGTGTATTGCTAGGCGTTGAATATAGGGTGCTTAGTCCATCTCGTTGAGGAAGGTGTAGGTCTTGACTATTACATATTTGACTTATGGAATGGTATCTGTGCTAATTTCTATCTCTGGTTTTATGCAGCACCCCAACTCACCTTTCCCCTTAAGTAAACATAAGTTGGTTTTCTAAATTTGAGACACTGTTCTGTTTTGTAATTCAGTTCATGTGTAGCCAAGATTACATTCCGTGTATTAGTGATATCTTATGATGTTTCATTTTCTGTGTGACTTATTTCACTTAGAATCATCGTACCTGAATCCACTCATTATGCTGCGACGGGCCTGATGACATAGATTTCATTGGTGAGTGATATTCCATTGTACGTACGTATGACAACTTCTTTATCCATTTTTTGCTTTCTGCGATATTTAACTTGTACCGTAGACGAGGTTCTTGTAAACAGAGCCATCGGAAACATTGGGGTGGCTGTGTGTTTCTGATTTTAATTTCCATAAGCTATAGGACCATAAGTGGAAGTGCCGTAGGCTCCGTTGCTTTGTTTTTTAGGTGTTTCAGGAAACACCATACACTTATCCAGAGTGGCTCTTGGCAATTTACATCCAGCCCATCAGCGTAACAAGGCTCCCTGTTCTCCATGGCCTGTGCTGCCTTTCTGGATTTTACACTTTTTTCAGATGACCTTTTTGACCGGGGGGCAGTGAGACGTCATTGTAGTGCAGATTTCTTTAACATGCTTGCTTGGTTGGCCAAAAAGGGCGTATGCGTTTTTTCCTGAATATATTCAGGAAAAAACGCATATGCCCTTTTTGGCCAAGTGCATCATTGTCGACTTTCTGCCTCTTCTCCTATGCTTTAAATGCAATTCCAGTCTACCCCTGAAATCGTTTTCCTGCAATTCTGCCCCGCTTTCAGGTCCTCTTCGCAGGCTTCCTTCAATATATTTTTGGACGATAGCTGTCATTTATAACTCTGCAGGTTTGTGAATTACAGTGCCCCTAAGCTCCTTTCTTCAAATCGCTTTCTTGTGAGCTGGCCGCAAACCCACAGGATTGCTTCAGGCCCTAATCTGGTTCCAGCACGGCATGCTGAGCCTTTGGTTAATTCCTCTTCTTGGTGGGAAATGAACGTTAAATTTGCCCGTGCAGACACCTGCAGCTAGTCTCTCATTGGTTCTCCCTATTCCTGTTCATCTTGCGCAGAAATTGCAAAGTGTGCCAAACAGGAGGTTAAAGGCCCTGACTCTCCAAGTGGGGAGAGTGTTAGTAAACGGTCTGGAATGGTGAACCCGAGTAAAAGGGGATGAAATCTGAGATGCATTTGAAAACGTTTCCCGGTCACACGGTGCACCATACTGTGGGTTTCCCATGCATGTTTTAGCTGAAGGTAGAATCGCTTAAACCTGGAGAGTTGGGACCCATGGAATGGGTACCATGCAGTATGACTTCAAATGGTCTGCATTTGCTCATCGAACTTCACCAATGCTATCAGCCCGAAGTGTCCAACCTTATGTCTCACTCAGATCTGAGTGTAGATGAGGTAAATCCAGGTTGCATCACTGGCCCTGAATGAATTATTTAAGAATTGATCTCTATTTCACTGTCATGTGTTTAGTTTTTTTAATTCATTTTGATAATGGTATTTATCGGATTTTCTCTGCTGCCTTCATGCAGCTGTACACACGCTTGATTCTCTTATGGAGACATATAAATCCATGGGTTTGAAGATTCTTACTAGTCAGGTGTATTCCTAGGCGTTGAATATAGGGTGTTTAGCCCATTTCGTTGAGCAAGGGGTAGGTCTTGACTATTACATATTTGACTTATGGAATGGTATCTGTGCTAATTTCTATCTCTGGTTTTATGCAGCACCCCAACTCACCTTTCCCCTTAAGCAAACATAAGTTGGTTTTCTAAATTTGAGACCCTGTTCTGTTTTGTAATTCAGTTCATGTGTAGCCAAGATTGCATTCGGTGTATTAGTGATATCTTATGATGTTTCATTTTCTGTGTGACTTATTTCACTTAAAATCATCGTACCTGAATCCACTCATTATGCCACGACGGGCCTGATGACATAGATTTCATTGGTGAGTGATATTCCATTGTACGTACGTACCACAATTTCTTTATCCATTTTTCGCTTTGTGGGATATTTAACTTGTACCGTAGACGAGGTTCTTGTAAACAGAGCCGTCTGAAACTTTGGGGTGGCTGTGTGTTTTTGATTTTAATTTCCCTAAGCTATAGGACCATAAGTGGAAGTGCCGTAGGCTCCGTTGCTTTGTTTTTTAGGTGTTCCAGGAAACACCATACACTTCTCCAGAGTGGCTGTTGGCAATTTACATCCTGCCCATCAGCATTACAAGGCTCCCTGTTCTCCATGCCCTGTGCTGCCTTTCTGGATTTTACACTTTTTTCAGATTGCCCTTTTGACCGGGGCGCAGTGAGACTTCATTGTCGTCCAGATTTCTTTAACATGCTTGCTTGGATGGCCAAAAAGGGCGTATGCGTTTTTTCCTGAATATATTCAGGAAAAAACGCATATGCCCTTTTTGACCAAGTGCATCATTGTCGACGTTCTGCCTCTTTTCCTATGCTTTAAATGCATTTCCCGTCTACCCCCTGAAATCGTTTTCCTGCAATTCTGCCACGCATACAAGTTCTCTTCGCAGCCTTCCTTCAATATATTTTTGGACGATAGCTGTCATTTATAACTCTGCAGGTTTGTGAGTTACAGTGCCCCTGAGCTACTTTCTTCAACTCGTTATCTTGTGAGCTGGCCGCAAACCCGCAGGATTGCTTCAGGCCCTAATCTGGTTCCAGCATGGTATGCTGAGCCTTAGGTTAATTCCTCTTCCTGGTGGGAAATGAGCGTTAAATTTGCCCGTGCAGACACCTACAGCTAGTCTCTCATTGATTCTCCCTATTCCTGTACATCTTGCGCGGAAATTGCAAACTGTGCCAAACAGGAGGTTAAAGGCACTGACTCTCCAAGTGGGGAGTGTGTTAGTAAAGGGTCTGGAATGGTGAACCCGAGTAAAAGGGGACGAAAACTGAGATGCATTTGAAAACGTTTGCCGGTCACACGGTGCACCATGCTGTGGGTTTCCCACGAATGATTTAGCTGACGGAAGAATCCCTTAAACATGGAGAGTTGGGACCCATGGAATGGGTACCATGCAGTATGACTTCAAAGGGTCTGCCTTTGCTCATCGAACCTCAACAATGCTATCAGCACAAAGTGTCCAACCTTATGTCTCACTCACCTCTGGGTGTAGATGTGGTCAATCCAGGTTGCATCACAAGCCCTGAATGAATTATTTAAGAATTGCTCTCTATTTCACTGTCCTTGTGTTTTGTTTTTGTAATTCATTTTGATAATGGGATTTATCGGATTTTCTCTGCTGCCTTCATGCAGCTGTACACACGCTTGATTCTCTTACGGAGACATATAAATCCATGTGTTTGAAGATTCTTACTAGTCAGGTGTATTCCTAGGCGTTGAATATAGTGTGTTTAGCCCATTTCGTTGAGCAAGTGGTAGGTCTTGACTATTACATATTTGACGTATGGAATGGTATCTGTGCTAATTTCTATCTCTGATTTTATGCAGCACCCCAACTCACCTTTCCCCTTAAGCAAACATAAGTTGGTTTTCTAAATTTGGGACCCTGTTCTGTTTTGTAATTGAGTTCATGTGTAGCCAAGATTACATTCCGTGTATTAGTGATACCTTATGATGTTTCATTTTCTGTGCGACTTATTTCACTTAGAATCATCGTACCTGAATCCACTCATTATGCCAGGACGGGTCAGATGACATAGATTTCATTGGTGAGTGATATTCCATTGTACGTACGTACCACAACTTCTTTATACATTTTTCGCTTTCTGGGATCTTTAACTTGTACCGTAGAGGAGGTTCTTGTAAACAGAGCCGTCTGAAACTTTGGGGTGGCTGTGTGTTTTTGATTTTAATTTCCCTAAGCTATAGGACTGTAGGTGGAAGTGCCGTAAGCTCCGTTGCTTTGTTTTTTAGGTGTTTCAGGAAACACCATACACTTCTCCAGAGTGGCTGTTGGCAATTTACATCCCGCCCATCAGCATAACAAGGCTTCCTGTTCTCCATGACCTCTCCTGCCTTTCTGGATTTTACACTTTTTTCAGATGGACCTTTGGACCGTGGGGCAGTGAGACTTCATTGTAGTGCAGATTTCCTTTACACGCTTGCTTGGTTGGCCAAAAAGTGCGTATGCGTTTTTTCCTGAATATATTCAGGAAAAAACGCATACGCACTTTTTGGCCAAGTGCATCATTGTGGACATTCTGCCTCTTTTCCTATGCTTTAAGTGCAATTCCAGTCTACCCCATGAAATCGTTTTCCTGAAATTCTGCCCCGCTTTCAAGTCCTCTTCGAAGACTTACTTCAATACATTTTTGGACGATAGCTGTCATTCATAACTCTGCAGGTTTGTGAATTACAGTGCTCCTGAGCTCCTTTCTTCAACTCGCTTTCTTGTGAGCTGGCCGCAAAACCACAGGGTTGCTTCAGACCCTAATCTGGTTCCAGCAGGGCACGCTGAGCCTTTGGATAATTCCTCTTCCTGGTGGAAAGTGAGCGTTCCGTTTGCCCGTGCAGACACCTACAGCTAGTCTCTCATTGGTTCTCCCTATTCCTGTTCATCTTGTGCAGAAATTGCAAACTGTGCCAAACAGGAGGTTAAAGGCACTGACTTTCCAAGTGGGGAGAGTGTTAGTAAAGCGTCTGGAACAGTCCACCCGAGTACCAGGGAACGAAACCTGAGATGCATTTGAAAACGTTTCCCAATCACACGGTGGACCATACTCTGGGTTTCCCATGCATGTTTTAGCTGAAGGAAGAATCCCTTAAACCTTGCGATTTGGGACCCTAGGAATGGGCACCATCCAGTATGACTTCAAAGGGTCTGCGTTTGCTCACCGAACCTCACCAATGCTATCAGCCCGAAGTGTCCAGCCTTATGTCTCACACAGCAATGGGTGTAGATGTGGTAAATCCAGGTTGCATCACAAGCCCTGAATGAATTATTTAAGAATTGCTCTCTATTTCACTGTCATTGTGTTGTGTTTGTGAAATTTATTTTGATAATGGGATTTATCGGATTTTCACTGCTGCGTTTAGGCCGCTGTACACACGCTTGATTTCCTTATGGAGACATATAAATCCATGGGTCTTAAGATTCTTACTTGTCAGGTATATTCCCAGGCGTTGAATATGGGGTGTTGAGTCCACGTCGTTGAGCAAGGAGTAGGTCTTGTCTATTATATATTTGGCTTATGGAACGGTATCTGTGCTAATTTCAATCTCTGTTTTTATGCAGCACCCCAACTCACCTTTCCCCATAAGCAAGCATAAGTTGTTTTTCTAAATTTGAGACCCGGTTCTGTTCTGTAATTCAGTTGATGTGTAGCCAAGTTTACGTTCCTTGTATTAGTGATATCTTATGATGTTTTTTTTTCTGTGTGACTTATTTCTCGTAGAATCGTCGTACCTGAATCCACTCATTATGCCGCTACGGGCCTGATGACGTAGATCTCATTGCTGAGTGATATTCCAATTTACGTACGTACCACAAATTCTTTATCCATTTTTTGCATTCTCGGATATTTAACTTGTACCGTAGACAAGGTTCTTGTAAACAGAGCCATCCCAAATTTTGGGGTGGCTGTGTGTTTTTGATTTTAATTTCCCTAAGCTATAGGACCATAAGTGGAAGTGCCATAGGCTGTGTTGCTTTGTTTCCTACGTGTTTCTGGAAACACCATACACTTCTCCAGAGTGGCTCTTGGCAATTTACATCACGCCCATCAGCATAACAAGGCTCCCTGTTCTCCATGACCTGTCCTGCCTTTCTGGATTTTACACTTTTTTCAGATGCCCCTTTTGACCGGGGGGCAGTGAGACTTCATTGTAGTGCAGATTTCCTTTACATGCTTGCTTGGTTAGCCACAAAGGGCGTATGCGTTTTTTCCTGAATATATTCAGGAAAAAACGCATACGCCCTTTTTGGCCAAGTGCATCATTGTCGACATTCTGCCTCTTTTCCTATGCTTTAAGTGCAATTCCAGTCTACCCCATGAAATCGTTTTCCTGAAATTCTGCCCCGCTTTCAAGTCCTCTTCGAAGACTTACTTCAATACATTTTTGGACGATAGCTGTCATTCATAACTCTGCAGGTTTGTGAATTACAGTGCCCCTGGGCTCCTTTCTTCAACTCGCTGTATTGTGAGCTGGGTGCAAAACCGCAGGGTTGCTTCAGGCCATAATCTGGTTCCGGCAGGGCACGCTGAGCCTTTGGTTAATTCCTCTTCCTGGTGGGAAATGAGCGTTCCATTTGTCCGTGCAGACACCTACAGCTAGTCTCTCATTGGTTCTCCCTATTCCTGTTCATCTTGCGCAGAAATTGCAAACTGTGCCAAACAGGAGGTTAAAGGCACTGACTCTCCAAGTGGGGAGAGTGTTAGTAAAGCGCCTGGAACGGTGAACCCGAGTACCAGGGGACGAAACCTGAGATGCATTTGAAAACGTTTCCCAATCACACGGTGGACCATACTCTGGGTTTCCCATGCATGTTTTAGCTGAAGGAAGAATCCCTTAAACCTGGAGAGTTGGGACCCATAGAATGGCTACCATGCAGTATGACTTCAAAGGGTCTGCGTTTGCTCACCGAACCTCACCAATGCTATCAGCCCGAAGTGTCCAGCCTTATGTCTCACCCAGCAATGGGTGTAGATGTGGTAAATCCAGGTTGCATCACAAGCCCTGAATGAATTATTTAAGAATTGCTCTCTATTTCACTGTCATTGTGTTTTGTTTTTGAAATTTATTTTGTTAATGGGTTTTATCGGATTTTCACTGCTGCATTTAGGCCACTGTACACACGCTTGACTTCCTTATGGAGACATATAAATCCATGGGTCTTAATATTCTTACTTGTCAGGTATATTCCCAGGCGTTGAATATGGTGTGTTGAGTCCATTTCGTTGAGCAAGTAGTAGGTCTTCTCTATTATATATCTGGCTTATGGAACGGAATCTGTGCTAATTTCAATCTCTGGTTTTATGCAGCACCCCAACTCACCTTTCCTCATAAGCAAGCACAAGTTGGTTTTCTAAATTTGAGACCCTGTTCTGTTTTGTAATTCAGTTCATGTGTAGACAAGTTTACGTTCCGTGTATTAGTGATATCTTATGATGTTTTTTTTTCTGTGTGACTTATTTCTCGTAGAATCGTCGTACCTGAATCCACTCATTATGCCGCTACGGACCTGATGACCTATATCTCATGGCTGAGTGACATTCCATTGTACGTACGTACCACAACTTCTTTATCGATTTTTTGCTTTCTCCGATATTTAACTTGTACCGTAGACGAGGTTCTTGTAAACAGAGCCGTCCCAAACTTTGGGGTGGCTGTGTGTTTTTGATTTTAATTTACGTAAGCTATAGGACCCTAAGTGGAAGTGCCATAGGCTGTGTTGCTTTGTTTCCTACGTGTTTCAGGAAACACCATACACTTCTCCAGAGTGGCTGTTGGCAATTTACATCCCGCCCGTCAGCATAACAAAGCTCCCCCTTCTTCATGACCTGTCCTGCCTTTCTGGATTTTACACTTTTATCAGATGGCCCTTTTTACCGGGGGGCAATGAGACTTCATTGTAGTGCAGATTTCCTTTACACGCTTGCTTGGTTGGCCAAAAAGTGCGTATGCGTTTTTTCCTGAATATATTCAGGAAAAGACGCATATGCCCTTTTTGCCCAAGTGCATCATTGTCGATATTCTGCCTCTTTTCCTATGCTTTAAGTGCAATTCCAGTCTACCCCCTGAAATCGTTTTCCTGCAATTCTGCCCCGCTTTCAAGTCCTCTTCGAAGACTTACTTCAATACATTTTTGGACGATAGCTGTCATTCATAACTCTACAGGTTTGTGAATTACAGTGCCGCTGAGCTCCTTTCTTCAACTCGCTTTCTTGTGAGCTCGCCGCAAAACCGCAGGTTTGCTTCAGGCCCTAATCTGGTTCCGGCAGGGCACGCTGAGCCTTTGGTTAATTCCTCTTCCTGGTGGGAAATGAGCGTTCCATTTGCCCGTGCAGACACCTACAGCTAGTCTCTCATTGGTTCTCCCTATTCCTGTTCATCTTGCGCAGAAATTGCAAACTGTGCCAAACAGGAGGTTAAAGGCCCTGACTCTCCAAGTGGGGAGAGTGTTAGTAAAACGTCTGGAACGGTGAACCCGAGTACCAGGGGACGAAACCTGAGATGCCTTTGAAAACGTTTCCCAATCACACGGTGGACCATACTCTGGGTTTCCCATGCATCTTTTAGCTGAAGGAAGAATCCCTTAAACCTGGAGAGTTGGGACCCATGGAATGGGTACCATGCAGTATGACTTCAAAGGGTCTGCGTTTGCTCACCGAACCTCACCAATGCTATCAGCCCGAAGTGTCCAGCCTTATGTCTCACCCAGCTCTGGCTGTAGATGTGGTAAATCCAGGTTGCATCACAAGCCCTGAATGAATTATTTAAGAATTGCTCTCTATTTCACTGTCATTGTGTTGGGTTTTTGAAATTTATTTTGATAATGGGATTTATTGGATTTTAACTGCTGCGTTTAGGCTGCTGTACACACGCTTGATTTCCTTATGGAGACATATAAATCCATGGGTCTTAAGATTCTTACTTGTCAGGTATATTCCCAGGCGTTGAATATGGGGTGTTGAGCCCATTTCGTTGAGCAAGGAGTAGGCCTTGTCTATTATATATTTGGCTTATGGAACGGTATCTGTGCTAATTTCAATCTCTGGTTTTACGCAGCACCCCAACACAGCTTTCCCCATAAGCAAGCATAAGTTGGTTTTCTAAATTTGAGACCCTGTTCTGTTTTGTAATTCAGTTCATGTGTAGCCAAGTTTATGTTCCGTGTATTCGTGATATCTTATGATGTTTCTTTTTCTGTGTGACTTATTTCTCGTAGAATCGTCATACCTGAATCCAATCATTATGTCGGTACGGGCCTGATGACGTAGATCTCATTGCTGAGTGATATTCCATTGTACGTACGTACCACAACTTCTTTATCCATTTTTTGCTTTCTCGGATATTTAACTTGTACCGTAGACGAGGTTCTTGTAAACAGAGCCGTCCCTAACTTTGGGGTGGCTGTGTGTTTTTGATTTTAATTTCCCTAAGCTATAGGACCATAAGTGGAAGTGCCATAGGCGGTGTTGCTTTGTTTCCTACGTGTTTCAGGAAACACCATACACTTCTCCAGAGTGGCTGTTGGCAATTTACATCCCGCCCATCATCTTAACAAGGCTCCCTGTTCTCCATGACCTGTCCTGTCTTTCTGGATTTTACACTTTTTTCAGATGGCCCTTTTGACCGAGGGGCAGTGAGACTTCATTGTCGTGCAGATTTCCTTTACACGCTTGCTTGGTTGGCCAAAAAGGGCGTATGCGTTTTTTCCTGAATATATTCAGGAAAAACGCATACGCCCTTTTTGGCCAAGTGCATCATTGTGGACATTCTGCCTCTTTTCCTATGCTTTAAGTGCAATTCCAGTCTACCCCCTGAAATCGTTTTCCTGAAATTCTGCCCCGCTTTCAAGTCCTCTTCGAAGACTTACTTCAATACATTTTTGGACGATAGCTGTCATTCATAACTCTGCAGGTTTGTGAATTACAGTGTCCCTGAGCTACTTTCTTCAACTCGCTTTCTTGTGAGCTGGCCGCAAAACCGCAGGATTGCTTCAGGCCTTAATCTGGTTCCGGCAGGGCACGCTGAGCCTTTGGTTAATCCCTCTTCCTGGTGGGAAATGAGCATTCCGTTTGCCCGTGCAGACACCTACAGCTAGTCTCTCATTGGTTCTCCCTATTCCTGTTCATCTCGCGCAGAAATTGCAAACTGTGCCAAACAGGAGGTTAAAGGCACTGACTCTCCAAGTGTGGAGAGTGTTACTAAAGCGTCTGGAACGGTGCACCAGAGTACCAGGGGTCGAAACCTGAGATGCATTTGAAAAGGTTTCCGAATCACACGGTGGACCATACTCTGGGTTTCCCATGCATCTTTTAGCTGAAAGAAGAATCCCTTAAACCTGGAGAGTTGGGACCCATGGAATGGGTACCATGCAGTATGACTTCAAAGGGTCTGCGTTTGCTCACCGAACCTCACCAATGCTATCAGCCCGAAGTGTCCAGCCTTATGTCTCACCGAGCTCTGGGTGTAGATGTGGTAAATCCAGGTTGCATCACAAGCCCTGAATGAATTATTTAAGAATTGCTCTCTATTTCACTGTCATTGTGTTTTGTTTTTGAAATTTATTTTGTTAATGGGATTTATCGGATTTTCACTGCTGCGTTTAGGCCACTTTACACACGCTTGACTTCCTTATGGAGATATATAAATCCATGGGTCTTAAGATTCTTTCTTGTCAGGTATATTCCCAGACGTTGAATATGGGGTGTTGAGTCCATTTCGTTGAGCAAGGGATTAGGGTAATGCTTCGGGTAACGGTTAGGTTTAGGGTTAGGTTTAGGGTTAGGGTTAGTTGACGGCGAAGGTTTAGGGTTCAGGTTAGGGTATGATAACGGTTTAGGGAGAGCGTACATGTTAGGGTATGGGTTACTGTTAGCGTACGGGTTAGGATTAGGGGATGGGTTAGGGTAAGGTTTCAGGTAAGGGTTAGGTTTTGGGTTAGGGTTAGGGGACGGGGACGGTTTAGGGTACAGGTTAGGGTACAACAACGGTTTAGGGTGAGCGTACGTGTTAAGGTACAGGTTAGTGTTAGGGTATGGGTTAGGATTAGGGGACGGGTTAGGGTAAGGCTTCAGGTAAGGTTTAGGGTTAGGGTTAGTGTTAGGGTTAGGGTTAGGGTACAGGGACGGTTTAGGGTACGACAACTGTTTAGGGAGAGTGTAAGGGTTAGGGTACGGGTTAGTGTTAGGGTACGGTTTAGGATTAGTTAACGGGTAAGGGTACGGCTTCGGGTAAGTGTTAGGTTTAGGGTTAGGGTTAGCGTTAGAGGACGGGGACGGTTTAGGGTACAGGTTAGGCTATGACAACGGTTTAGGCTGAGCGTACGTGTTAGGGTACGGTGTAGTGTTAGCGTAGGGGTTAGGATTAGGGGACGAGTTAGTGTAAGGCTTCGGGTAAGGGTTAGGATTAGGTTTAGGGTTAGGGTTAGGAGACGGGCACGGGGATAATTTAGGGTACAGGTTAGGGTACGACCACGGTTTAGGGTGAGCGTACGTTTTAGGGTACGTGTTAGTGTTAGCGTACGGGTGAGGATTAGGTGACGGGTTATTGTAAGGCTTCGCGTAAGGGTTAGGGTTAGGGTTAGGGTTAGAGGGACGGATACGGGGACATTTAAGGGTACAGGTTAGGGTACGACAACGGTTTAGTGTGAGCGTACGTGTTAGGGTAGAGTTTAGTGTTAGCGTACGTGTTAGGATTAGGGGACGGGTTAGGGTAAGGCTTCGGGTAAGGGTTAGGGTTAGGGTTAGTGATAGGGTTAGGGTTAGGGGACGGGGACGGTTTAGGTTACAGGTTACGGTATGACAAAAGTTTAGAGAGAGCATACGTGTTAGGGTACGGGTTAGTGCTAGCGTACGGGTTAGGAATAGGGGACGGGTTAGGGTAAGGCCTCGGGTAAGGGTTAGGGTTAGGGTTAGGGTTAGGGTTACAGGACGAGGACGGTTTAGGGTACAGGTTAGGCTATGTCAACGGTTTAGGGTGAGCGTACGTGTTTGGGTATGGGTTAGTGTTAGCGTACGGGTTAGAATTAGGGGATGGGTTAGGGTAAGACTTCGGGTAAGGGTTAGGGTTAGGGGACGGCGACGGGCACAGTTTAGGGTACAGGTTACGGTACGACAACGGTTTAGGGTGAGCATACGTGTTAGGGTACGGGTTAGTGTTAGCGTACGGTTTAGGATTAGGGATCGGGTTAGGGTAAGGCTTCGGGTAAGTGTTAGGGTTTGGGTTAGAGTTAGGGTTAGGGAATGGGAACGGGGAAAATTTAAGGTACAGTTTAGGGTACAACAATGGTTTAGGGTGACCATATGTGTTAGGGTACGGGTTCGTGTTAGTGTACGGTTTAGGATTAGGGGACGGGTTAGGGTAAGGCTTCGGGTAAGGTTTAGGGTTAGGTTTAGTTTTAGGGTTAGGGGACGGGGACGCTTTAGGGTACAGATTAGGGTATGACAACGGTTTAGGGTGAGCGTACGTGTTAGGGTACAGGTTAGTGTTAGGGTACGGGTTAGGATTAGGGGACGGGTTAGGGTAAGGCTTCAGGTAAGGGTTAGGGTTAGGGTTAGTGTTAGGGTTAGGGTTAGGGGACGGGGATGGTTTAGGGTACAGTTTAGGTTACGACAATTCTTTAGGGATAGTGTAAGTGTTAGGGTACGGGTTAGTGTTAGGATACGGTTTAGGATTAGTGAACGGGTAAGGGTAAGGCTTCGGGTAAGGGTTAGGTTTAGGGTTAGGGTTCGGGTTAGAGGAAGGGGACGGTTTAGGGTACAGCTTAGGCTATGACAACGGTTTAGGGTGAGTGTACATGTTAGGGTACGGGTAAGTGTTAGCGTACGGTTTAGGATTAGGGGACGGATTAGGGTAAGGCTTCGGCTAAGGGTTAGGGATAGGGTTAGGGGACAGGGACGGGGATGGGGACGGGGACGGTTTAGGCTACAGGTTAGGGTACGACAACGGTTTAGGGTGAGCGTACGAGTTAGGGTACGTGTTAGTGTTAGCGTACGGGTTAGGATTAGGAGACGGGTTAGGGCAAGGCTTCGGGTAAGGGTTAGGGGACGGGGACGGGGACGGGGACAGTTTAGGGTACAGGTTAGGGTACGACAACGGTTTAGGGTGAGCATATGTGTTAGGGTACATGTTAGTGTTAGCGTACGGTTTAGGATTAGGGGACATGTTAGGGTAAGGCTTCGGGTAAGAGTTAGGGTTAGGTTTAGGGTTACGGTTAGGGTTAGGGGACGGGGACGGTTTAAGGTACAGGTTAGGGAACGACAACGGTTTAGGGTGAGCGTATGTTTTAGGGTACGTGTTAGTGTTAGCGTACGGGTTAGGATTAGGGGACGGGTTATTGTACGGCTTCGTGTAAGGGTTAGGGTTAGGGTTAGGGTTAAGGTTAGGGGACGGATACGGGGACATTTGTGGGTACAGGTTAGGGTACAACAACGGTTTAGGATGAGCGTACGTGTTAGGGTACGAATTCGTGTTAGCGTTCGGTTTAGGATTAGGGGACAGGTTAGGGTAAGGCTTCGGGTAAGGGTTAGGGTTAGGGTTAGGGTTAGAGGACGGGGAGGGTTTAGGGTACAGGATAGGCTATGAAAACGGTTTAGGGTGAGCGTACGTGTTAGGGTACAGGTTAGTGTTAGCGTACGGGTTAGGATTAGGGGACGGGTTAGGGTAAGGCTTCGGGTAATGGTTAGGGTTAGGGTTAGGGTTAGGGGACGGGGACGGTTTAGGGTACAGGTTAGTGTACGACAACGGTTTAGGGTGAACGTACGTGTTAGGGTATGTGTTAGTGTTAGCGTACGGGTTAGTATTAGGGGACGGTTTAGGGTAAGGCTTCGGGTAAGGTTTAGGGTTAGCATTAGGGTTAGTTTTAGGGTTATGGGACGGGGATGGTTGAGGGTACAGGTTAGGGTAGACAACGATTTAGGGAGAGCATACGTGTTAGGGTACGGGTTAGTGTTAGCGAATGGGTTAGGATTAGGGGACGGGTTAGGGTAAGGCTTCGGGTAAGGGTTAGGGTTAGGGTTAGGGTTAGAGGACGAGGACGGTTTAGGGTACAGGTTAGGCTATGACAACGGTGTAGGTTGAGCGTACGTTAGGGTACGGGTAAGTGTTAGCGTACGGTTCAGGATTAGGGGACGGGTTAGGGTAAGGCTTCGGCTAAGGTTTAGGGTTAGGGGACGGGGACGGGGATGGGCACGGTTTAGGGTACAGGTGAGTATATGACAATGGTTTAGGGTGAGCGTACGTGTTAGGGTATGGGTTAGTGTTAGCGTACGGGTCAGGTTTAGGGGACGGGTTAGGGTAAGGCTTCGGGTAAGGGTTAGTGTTAGGGTTAGGCTTAGGGTTACGGGACGGGGACAGGGACAGTTCAGGGTTAGGGTTAGGGTTAGGGTTAGGGGATGGGGACGGTTTAGGATACAGGTTAAAGTTCGACAACGGTTTACGGAGAGCATACGTGTTAGGGTATGGGTTAGTGTTAGCGTACGGGTTAGGATTAGGAGATGGGTTAGGGTAAGGCTTCGCGTAAGGCTTAGGGTTAGGGTTAGGGTTAGGGTTATAGGACGGGGACGGTTTAGGGTACAGGTTAGGCTATAAAAACGGTTTAGTGTGAGCGTACGTGTTAGGGTACGGGTTAGGATTAGCGGATGGGTTTGGGTAAGGCTTCGGGTAAGGGTTAGGGTTAGGGGATGGGGACGGGGACAGTTTAGTGTACAAGTTAGGGTACGACAACAGTTTAGGGTGAGCATACGTGTTAGCGTACGGGTTAGTGTTAGCGTACGGTTTAGGATATGAGATCGGGTTAGGGTAAGGCTTCGGGTAAGTGTTAGGGTTAGGGTTAGGGTTAGGGTTAGGGAACTGGGACGGGGACAGTTTAAGGTACAGGTTAGGGTACGACAATTGTTTAGGGTGAGCATATGTGTTAGGGTACGTGTTCGTGTTAGCGTACGGTTTAGGATTAGGGGACGGGTTAGTGTAAGGCTTCAGGTAAGGTTTAGGGTTAGGTTTAGGTTTAGGGTTAGGGGACGGGGACGGGGACGGTTTAGGGTACAGGTTAGTGTACGAAAAGATTTAGGGTGAGCGTACATGTTAGGGTACGTGTCAGTGTTAGCGTACGGGTTAGGATTAGGGGATGGGTTAGGGTAAGGCTTTGGGTAAGCTTTAGGGTTAGGGGACGGGGTCGGGGATGGTTTAGGGTACAGGATAGTGTACGACAACGGTTTAGGGTGAGCGTACGATTTAGGGTAGAGTTTAGTGTTAGCGTATGGGTTAGGATTATGGGACAGGTTAGGGTAAGGCTTCGGGTAAGGGTTAGATTTAGGCTTAGTGTTAGGGTTAGGGTTATGGGACGGGGAGGTTTTAGGGTACAGGTTACGGTATGACAAAGGTTTAGGGAGAGCGTACGTGTTAGGGTACGGGTTAGTGTTAGCGTACGGGTTAGGAAAATGGGACGGGTTAGGGTAAGGCCTCGGGTAAGGGTTAGGGTTAGGGTTAGGGTTAGAGGACGAGGACGGTGTAGGGTACAGGTTAGGCTATGACTACAGTTTAGGATGAGCGTACATGTTAGGGTACGTGTTAGTGTTAGCGTACGGGTTAGGATTAGGAGACGGGTTAGTGTAAGGCTTCGGGTAAGGGTTAGGGTTAGGGTTAGGGTTAGGGTTAGGGCACGGGCACGATTTAGGGTACAGGTTAGTGTACGACAACGGTTTAGAGTGAGCGTTTGTGTTAGGGTACAGTTTAGTGTTAGCATACGGGTTAGGATTAAGAGACGGGTTAGGGTAAGGCTTCGGGTAAGGGTTAGGATTAGGGTTAGTGTTAGTGTTAGGGTTAGGGGACGGGGACGTTTTAGGGTACAGGTTACTGTACGACAACGGTTTAGGGAGAGCGTACGTGTTAGGGTACGGGTTAGTGTTAGCATATGTGTTAGGATTAGGGGACGGGTTACCGTAAGGCTTATGGTAAGGGTTAGCTTTAGGGTTAGGGTTAGAGGACGGGGACGGTTTAGAGTGAGCGTACATGTTAGGGTACGGGTTAGTGTTACCGTACGGCTTAGGATTAGGGGACGGGTTAGGGTAGGGTTTCGGGTAAGTGTTAGGTTTAGGGTTAGGGGATGGGGACGGGGACGGATTAGGGTACAGGTTTGATTACGACAACGGTTTAGGGTGAGCGTACGTGTTAGGGTACATATTAGTGTTAGCGTACGGGTTAGGATTAGGGTACGGGTTAGTGTAAGGCTTCGGGTAAGGGTTAGGGTTGGGGTTAGGGTTAGGGGACGGTTTAGGGTACAGGTTAGGGTACGACAACGGTTTAGGGTGAGCGTACGTGTTAGGGTACGTGTTAGTGTTAACGTACGTGTTAGGATTAAGTGATGGGTTAGTGTAAAGCTTAGGGTAAGGGTTAGGGTTAGGGTTAGGGTTAGGGTTAGGGGACGGGGATGGTTTAGGGTACAGGTTAGGGTACGACAACGGTTTAGGGAGAGCATACGTGTTAGGGTACGGATTAGTGTTAGCGAACGGGTTAGGATTAGGGGACGGGTTAGGGTAAGGCTTCGGGTAAGGGTTAGGGTTAGGGTAAGGATTAGGGGACGGGGACGGGGATGGGGAAATTTGAGGGTACAGGTTAGGGTACGACAAAGGTTTATGGTGAGCATACGTGTTAAGGTACTGGTTCGTGTTAGCGTACGGTATAGGATTGGAGACGGGTTAGGGTAAGGCTTCGGGTAAAGTTTAGGGTTAGGGTTAGGGTTAGGGCACGGGGACGGTTTAGGGTACAGGTTAGTGTATGTCAACGGTTTAGGGTGAGTGTTTGTGTTAGGGTACGGGTTAGAGTTAGCATACGGGTTAGGATTAGGGGACGGTTTTGGGTAAGGCTACAGGTAAGGGTTAGGCTTAGGGTCAGTGTTAGGGTTAGGGTTAGGGGACGGGGACGTTTTAGGGTACAGGTTACGGTACGACAACGGTTTAGGGAGAGCGTACGTGTTAGGGTACGGGTTAGTGATAGCATACGTGTTAGGATTAGGGGACGGGTTAGGGCAAGGCTTCGGGTAAGGGTTAGGGTGAGGGTTAGGGTTAGAGGGCGGGGACGGTTTAGGGTACAGGTTAAGCTATGACAACGGTTTAGTGTGAGCGTACGTGTTAGGGTACAGGTTAGTGTTAGCGTACGGGTTAGGATTAGGGGACGGGTTAGGGTAAGGCTTCGGGTAAGGGTTAGGGTTGGGGTTAAGGTTAGGGGACGGGGACGGTTTAGGGTACAGGTTAAGGTACGACAACGGTTTAGGGTGAGCGTACGTGTTAGTGTATGGGTTAGTGTTAGCGTATGGGTTAGGATTAGGGGACAGGTGAGGGTAAGGCTTCGGGTAAGGGTTAGGGTTAGGTTTAGGGTTAGGGTTAGAGGACGGGGACGGTTTAGGGTACAGGTTAGGGTACGACAACGGTTTAGGGTGAGCATACGTGTTAGCGTACGGGTTAGTGTTAGCGTACGGTTTAGGATTAGAGATCGGGTTAGGGTAAGGCCTCGGGTAAGTGTTAGTGTTAGGGTTAGGGTTCGGGTTAGGGAACGGGGATGGGGACAGTTTAAGGTACAGGTTAGGGTACGACAATTGTTTAGGGTGAGCATATGTGTTAGGGTACGGGTTCGTGTTAGCGTACGCTTTAGGATTAGGGGACGGGTTAGGGTAAGGCTTCGGGTAAGGGTTATGTTTAGGGTTAGTTTTAGGGTTAGGGTTAGGGGATGGGGACGGTTTATGGTACAGGTTAGTGTACAACAACGGTTTAGGGAGAGAGTACGTGTTAGGGCACGGGTTAGTGTTAGTGTACGGGTTAGGATTAGGGGACGGGTTAGGGTAAGGCTTCGGGTAAGGGTTAGGGTTAGGTTTAGGGTTAGGGTTAGAGGACGGGGACGGTTTAGGGTACAGGTTAGGCTATAACAAAGGTTTAGGGTGAGCGTACGTGTTAGGGTATGGGTTAGTGTAAGCGTACGGGTGAGCATTAGGGGACGGGTTAGGGTAAGGCTTTGGGTAAGTGTTAGGGATAGGGTTAGGGTTAGGGGATAGGGACGGGGACAGGGAAGGTATAGGGTACAGGTTAGTGTACGACAACGGTTTAGGGTGAGCGTACGTGTTAGGGTACGTGTTAGTGTTAGCGTACGTGTTAGACTTAGGGGACGGGTTAGGGTAAGGCTTCGGGTAAGGGTTAGGGATAGGGTTAGGGTTAGGGGACGGGGACGGGGACGGGGATGGTTTAAGGTACGGGTTAGTGTACGACAACAGTTTAGGGTGAGCGTACGTGTTAGGGTACATGTTAGTGTTAGGGTCCGGGTTAGGATTAGTGGACGGGTTAGGGTAAGGCTTCGGGTAAGGGTTAGGCTTAGGGTTAGGGTTAGGGTTAGAGGACGGGGACGGTTTTGGGTACAGGTTAGTCTATGACAACGGTTTAGGGTGAGCGTACGTTTTAGGGTACGTGTTAGTGTTTGCATACGTGTTAGGATTAAGGTACGGGTTATTGTAAGGCTTCCGGTAAGGGTTAGTGTTAGGGTTAGGGTTAGGAGACGGGCACGGGGATGGGGACATTTTAGGGTACTGGTTAGGGTACGACAACTGTTTAGGGTGAGCATTTGTGTTAGGGTACAGGTTAGTGTTAGCATACGTGTTAGGATTAGGGGATGGATTAGGGTAAGCCTTCGGGTTAGGGTTAGAGTTAGGGGACGGGGATGGTGACGGGGATGGTTTAGGGTACAGGTTAGGGTACGACAACGGTTTAGGGTGAGCGTACGTGTTAGGGTATGTGTTAGTGTTAGCGTACGAGTTAGGATTAAGGGACGGGTTAGTGTAAGGCTTCGGGTAAGGCTTCGGGTAAGGGTTAGGGTTAGGGGACGGGGACAGTTTAGGGTAAAGGTTAGGGTACGACAACGGTTTAGTGTGAGCGTACGTGTTAGGGTACGTGTTAGTGTTAGCGTACGGGTTAGGATTAGGAGACGGGTTAGTGTAAGGCTTCGGGTAAGGGTTAGGTTTAGGGTTAGTGTTAGGGTTAGGGTTAGGGTTAGGGCACGGGGACGATTTAGGTTACAGGTTAGTGTACGACAACGGTTTAGGGTGAGCGTTTGTGTTAGGGTACAGGTTAGTGTTAGCAAACGGGTTAGGATTAAGGGACGGGTTAGGGTAAGGCTTCGGGTAAGGGTTAGGGTTAGGGTTAGTGTTAGGGTTAGGGTTAGGGGACCGGGACGTTTTAGGGTACAGGTTAGTGTACGACAACGGTTTAGGGAGAGTGTACGTGTTAGGGTACGGGTTAGTGTTAGCATACGTGTTAGGTTTAGGGGACAGGTTACCGTAAGGCTTCGGGTAAGGGTTAGCGTTAGGGTTAGGGTTAGAGGACTGGGACGGTTTAGGGTACAGGTTAGATTACGACAACAGTTTAGGGTGAGCGTACGTGTTAGCGTACGTGTTAGTGTTAGCGTACGGGTTAGGATTAGGGGATGGGTTAGGGTAAGGCTTCGTGTAAGGGTTAGGGTTAGGGTTAGCGTTAGGGGGCGGGGACGGTTTAGGGTACAGGTTAGTGTACTACAACGGTTTAGGTTGAACGTACGTGTTAGGGTACGGGATAGTGTTACCGTACGGGTTAGGATTAAGGGACAGGTTAGAGTAAGGCTTCGGATAAGGGTTAGGTTTTAGTGTTAGGGTTAGGGTTAGTGTTAGGGGACAGGGACGGGAACAGTTTAAGGTACAGGTTAGGGTACGACAATGGTTTAGGATGAGCGTACGTGTTAGGGTACGGGTTAGTGTTAGCGTACTGGTTAGGATTAGCGGACGGTTTACGGTAAGGATTCAGGTAAGGGTTAGGGATAGGGTTAGGGTTAGGGGACGGGGACGGTTTAGGGTACAGGTTAGTGTACGACAACAGTTTAGGCTGAGCGTACGAGATAGCGTACGGGTTAGGATTGGTGACGGGTTAGGGTAAGGCTTCGGGTGAGGGTTAGGGTTAGGGTTGAGATTTGGCTTACGGTTAGGGGACGGGGATGTTTTAGGTTACAGGTTATGGTAGAAAACGGTTTAGGGTGAGCGTACGTGTTAGGGCACTGGTTAGTGTTAGCGTACGGGTTAGGATTAGAGGACGGTTTAGGGTAAGGCATCAGGTAAGGGTTAGGGTTAGGGGACGGGGACGGGGACGGGGACGGTTTAGTGTACAGGTCAGGGTACGACAAAGGTTTAGGGTGAGCATACGAGTTAGGGTACGGGTTAGTGTTAGCGTACGGGTTAGGATTAGGGGACGGGTTAGGGTAAGGCTTCGGGTAAAGGTTAGGTTTAGGGTTAGGGTTAGGGTTAGGGGACGGGGATGGTTTAGGGTACAGGTTAGGGTACGACAACGGTTTAGGGTGAGCGTACGTGTTAGAGTACGGGTTATTGTTAGCGTACGGGTTAGATTTAGGGGACGGGTTAGGATAAGGCTTTGGGTAAGGGTTAGGGTTAGGGTTAGGTTTACAGGACGGGGACGGTTTAGGGTACATTTTAAGGTATGACAAAGTTTTAGGGTGAGTGTACGTGTTAGGGTACCGGATAGTGTTAGCGTACGGGTTAGGATTAGTGGACAGGTTAGTGTAAGGCTTCGGGTAAGTGTTAGGGATAGGGCTACGGTTTGGGTTACGGTTAGGGGACGGGGATGGCTTAGGGTACAGTTTAGTGTACGACAACAGTTTAGGGTGAGCGTACGTGATAGCGTACGGGTTAGGATTGGTGACGGGTTAGGGTAAGGCTTCGGGTAAGGATTAGGTATAGGGTTAGGGTTAGGGTTAGGGGACGGGGACGGTTTAGGGTTAGGGTTAGGGTTAGGGTTAGGGTTAAGGTTAGGGGACGGGGATGGTTTAGGGTACAGGTTAGCGTACGACAACGTTTTAGGGTGAGCGTAGGTGTTAGTATATGGGTTAGTGCTAGCGTACGGGTTAGGATTAGGGGACGGGTGAGGGTAAGGCTTCGGGTAAGGGTTAGGGTTAGGGTTAGGGGACGGGGACGGGGACGGTTTAGGGTACAGGTTAGGGTACGACAACGGTTTAGGGTGAGCGTACGTGTTAGGGTAAGTGTTAGTGTTAGCGTACGGTTTAGTATTAGGGGACGGGTGAGGGTAAGGCTTCGGGTTAGGGTTAGGGTTAGGGGACGGGGACTGGGACGGGGACGGTTTAGGGTACAGGTTAGGGTATGACAAGGGATTGGGTTGAGCGTACATGTTAGGGTATGGGTAAGTGTTAACGTACGGGTTAGGATTAGGGGATGGGTGAGGGTAAGGCTTCGGTAAGGGTTAGGGTTAGGGTTAGGGTTAGGGTTAGGGGACGGGGACGGTTTAGGGTACAGGTTAGTGTGCGACAAAAGTTTAGGGGGAGCGTACGTGACAGCGTACGGGTTAGGATTTGTGAGGGGTTAGGGTAAGGCTTCAGGTGAGGGTTAGTGTTAGGGTTAGGGTTAGGGATAGGGGACGGGGACGGGGACGGGGACGGTTTAGGGTACAGGTTAGGGTACGACAACGGTTTAGGGTGAGCGTACGTGTTAGGGTACGTGTTAGTGTTAGCGTACGGGTTAGGATTAGGGGACGGGTGAGGGTAAGCCTTCGGGTAAGGGTTAGGGTTAGGGTTAGGGTTATGGTTAGGGTTAGGGGACGGGGACGGTTTAGGGTACAGGTTAGGGTACGACAACGGTTTAGAGTGAGCGTACGTGTTGGGGTACGGGTTAGTGTTAGCGTACGGGTTAGGATTAGGGGACGGGTGAGGGTAAGGCTTCGGGTAAGGATTAGGGTTAGGGTTAGATTTGGGTTAGGGTTAGGGTTAGGGGACGGGGACGGTTTAGGGTACAAGTTTGGGTACGACAATGGTTTAGGGTGAGCGTACGTGTTAGGGTACTGGTTAGTGTTAGCGTACGGGTTAGGATTAGGGGACGGGTGAGGGTAAGGCTTCGGGTAAGGTTTAGGGTTACGGTTAGGGTTAGGGTTAGGGGACAGGGACGGGGACGGTTTAGGGTACAGTTTAGTGTACGACAACGGTTTAGGGTGAGCGTACGTGTTAGGGTATGGGTTAGTGTTAGCGTACGGGTTAGGGTTAGGTGATGGGTTAGGGTAAGGCTTCGGGTAAGTGTTATGGTTAGGGTTAGGGTTAGGGTTAGGGGACGGTGATGGTTTAGGGTACAGGTTAGTGTAGAACAATGGTGTAGTGTGAGCGTACGTGTTAGGGTACGGGTTAGTGTTATCGTACGGGTTAGGTTTAGGGGGCGAATTAGGGTAAAGCTTTGTGTAAGGTTTAGGGTTAGGGTTAGGGTTAGGGGACGGGGACAGGAACGGGGACGGTTTAAGGTACAGGTTAGGGGACGACAGCGGTTTAGGGTGATCTTATGTGTTAGGTAACGGGTTAGTGTTAGCGTACGGGTTAGGATTAGGGGACGGGTTAGGGTAAGGCTTCGGGTAAGGGATAGGGTTAGGGTTAGAGTTAGGGTTAGGGGACGGGGACAGTTTAGGCTACAGGTTAGGGTACGACAACAGTTTAGGGTGAGCGTACGTGTTAGGGCAAGGGTTAGTGTTAGCGTACGGGTTAGGATTAGGGGACGGGTTAGCGTAAGGCTTCGGGTAAGTGTTAGGGTTAGGTTTAGGGTTAGCGTTAGGGTTAGGGTTAGGGGCGGGGACGGTTTAGGGTACAGGTTAGGGTACGACAATGGTTTAGGGTGAGCGTACGTGTTAGGGCACGTGTTAGTGTTAGGGTACGGTTTAGGATTACGGGACGGGTTAGGGTAAGGCTTCGGGTAAGGGTTAGGGTTATGGTTATGGTTAGGGTTAGGGTTCGTGTTAGGGTTAGTGGACGGGGACGGTTTAGGGTACAGTTTAGGATACGACAACGGTTTAGGGTGAGCGTACGTGTTAGGGCATGGGTTAGTGTTAGCGTACGGGTTAGGATTAGGACACGGGTTAGGGTAAGGCTTCGGGTTAGGGTTAGGGTTACGGTTAGGGTTAGGGGACGGGGATGGTTTAGGGTACAGGTTAGGGTACGACAACGGTTTAGGGTGAGCGTACATGTTAGGGTACGGGTTAGTGTTAGCGTACGGGTTAGGATTAGGGGACGGGTGAGGGTAAGGCTTCGGGTAAGGGTTAGGGTTAGGGTTAGGGTTAGGGGATGGGGACGGGGACGGTGTAGGGTACAGGTTAGGGTACGACAACGGTTTAGGGTGAGCGTACGTGTTAGGGTAAGTGTTAGTGTTAGCGTACGGTTTAGTATTAGGGGACGGGTGAGGGTAAGGCTTCGGGTAAGGGTTAGGGTTAGGTTTAGGGTTAGGGGACGGAGACGGGGACGGGGACGGTTTAGGGTACAGGTTAGTGTATGACAAGGGTTTGGGTTGAGCGTACATGTTAGGGTATGGGTTAGTGTTAACGTACGGGTTAGGATTAGGGGATGGGTGAGGGTAAGGCTTCGGTAAGGGTTAGGGTTAGGGTTAGGGTTAGGGTTAGGGGACGGGGACGGTTTAGGGTACAGGTTAGTGTGCGACAAAGTTTAGGGTGAGCGTACGTGACAGCGTACGGGTTAGGATTTGTGACGGGTTAGGGTAAGGCTTCAGGTGAGGGTTAGGGTTAGGGTTAGGGTTAGGGATAGGGGACGGGGACGGTTTAGGGTACAGGTTAGGGTACGACAACGGTTTAGGGTGAGCGTACGTGTTAGGGCACGTGTTAGTGTTAGCGTACGGGTTAGGACTAGGGGACGGGTGAGGGTAAGCCTTCGGGTAAGGGTTAGGGTTAGAGTTAGGGTTATGGTTAGGGTTAGGGGACGGGGACGGTTTAGGGTACAGGTTAGGGTACGACAACGGTTTAGAGTGAGCGTACATGTTGGGGTACGGGTTAGTGTTAGCGTACGGGTTAGTATTAGGGGACGGGTGAGGGTAAGGCTTCGGGTAAGGGTTAGGGTTAGGGTTAGGGTTAGGGTTAGGGGACGGGGACGGGGACGGTTTAGGGTACAGTTTAGGGTACGACAACGGTTTGGGGTGAGCGTATATGTTAGGGTATGGTTTAGTGTTAACGTACGGGTTAGGATTAGGGGATGGTTGAGTGAAAGGCTTCGGGTAAGTGTTAGGGTTAGGGTTAGGGTTAGGGTTAGGGGACGGGGACGTGGACGGTTTAGGGTACAGGTTAGGGTACGACAACGGTTTAGTGTGAGCGTACGTGTTAGGGTATGCGTTAGTGTTAGCGGACGGGTTAGGATTAGGGGACGGGTGAGGGTAAGGCTTCATGAAAGTGTTAGGGTTAGGGTTAGGGTTAGGGGACGGAGAGGTTTTAGGGTACAGGTTAGGGTTCGACAACGGTTTAGGGTTAGCGTACGTGTTAGGGTACGGTTTAGTGTTAGCATACGTGTTAGGATTAGGGGACGGGTGAGGTTAAGGCTTCGGGTAAGGGTTAGGGTTAGGTTTAGGGTTAGGGGACGGGGACGGGGACGGGGACGGTTTAGGGTACAGGTTATTGTACGACAACGGTTTAGGGTGAGGGTACGTGTTAGGGTACGTGTTAGCGTTAGCGTACGGGTTAGGGTTACGGGACGGGTGAGGGTAAGGGTTCGGGTAATGGTTAGGTTTAGGGTTAGGGTTAGAGTTAGGGTTAGGGGACGGGGACGGTTTAGGGTACAGTTTAGCGTACGACAACTGTTTAGGGTGAGCGTACATGTTAGGGTACCGGTTAGTGTTAGCGTACGGGATAGGATTAGGGTACGGGTGAGGTTAAGGCTTCGGGTAAGGGTTAGGGTTAGGGTTAAGGATAGGGTTAGGGGACGGGGACGGTTTAGGGTACATGTTAGGGTACGACAACCGTTTAGGGTGAGCGTACGTGTTAGGGTACGGGTTAGTGTTAGCATACGGGTTAGGATTAGGGGACGGGTGAGTGTAAGGCTTTGGGTAAGGTTTAGTGTTAGGGTTAGTGTTAGGGTTAGAGTTAGGGGACGGGCATGGTTTACGGTTCAGGTTAGGGTACGAGCGCGGTTTAGGGTGAGCGTACGTGTTAGGGTACGGGTTAGTGTTAGAATACGGGTTAGGATTAAAGGACAGGTGAGGGTAAGGCTTCGGGTAAGGGTTAGGGTTAGGGTTAGGGTTAGGGGACGGGGACGGGGACGATTTAGGGTACATGTTATGGTACGACAACGGTTTAGGGTGAGCATACGTGTTAGGGTACGGGTTAGTGTTAGCGTACGGGTTAGGATTAGGGGACGGGTGAGTGTAAGGCTTCGGGTAAGGTTTAGGGTTAGGGTTAGGGTTAGGGTTAGGGGACAGGGACGGTATAGGGTACAGGTTAGGGTACGACAACGGTTTAGGGTGAGCGTACGTGTTTGGGTAAGGGTTAGTGTTAGCGTACGGGTTAGGATTAGGGTACGGGTGAGGGTAAGGCTTCGGGTAAGGGTTAGGGTTAGGGGATGGGGACGTGGACGGGGACGGTTTAGGGTACAGGTTAGGGTACAACAATGGTTTAGGGTGAGCGTACGTGTTAGGGTACGGGTTAGTGTTAGAATACATGTTAGGATTAGGGGACGGGTGAGGGTAAGGCTTTGGGTAAGGGTTAGGGTTAGGTTTACGGTTATGGTATGGGGATGGGGAAGGGGACGGTTTAGGGTACAGGTTCTGGTACGACAACGGTTTAGGGTGAGCGTTCGTGTTAGGGTACGGGTTAGTGTTAGAATACGGGTTAGGATTAGGGCTCGGGTGAGGGTAAAGCTTCGGGTAAGTGTTAGGGTTAGGGTTAGGGGACGGGGACGGGGACGGTTTAGGGTACAGGTTAGGGTACGACAATGGTTTAGGGTGAGCGTACGTTTTAGGGTAAGGGTTAGCGTTAGCGTACGGGTTAGGATTAAGGGACGGGTGAGGGTGAGGCTTCGGGTAAGGGTTAGGGTTAGGGATAGGGTTAGGGTTAGGGGACGGGGACGGGGACGGTTTAGGGTAGAGGTTAGTGTACGACAACGGTTTAGGGTGAGCGTACGTGTTAGGGTACGGGTTAGTGTTAGCGTACGGGTTAGGATTAGGGGACGGTGAGGGTAAGGCTTCTGGTAAGGGTTAGGGTTAGGGTTAGGGGACGGGGATGGGGACGGGGATGGTTTAGGGTACAGGTTAGGTTACGACAACGGTTTAGGGTGAGCGTACGTGTTAGGGTAATGGTTAGTGTTAGCGTACGGGTTAGGATTAGGGGACGGGTGAGGGTAAGGCTTCGGGTAAGGGTTAGGGTTAGGCTTAGGGTTAGGGTTAGGGGACGGGGACGGGGACGGTTTAGGGTACAGGTTAGGGTACGACAACGGTTTAGGGTTAGCGTACGTGTTAGTGTATGGGTTAGTGCTAGCTTACGGGTTAGGATTAGGGGACGGGTGAGGGTAGGGCTTCGGGTAAGGGTTAGGGTTAGGGTTAGGGTTAGGGTTAGGGTTAGGGTTAGGGTTAGGGGACGCAGACTGTTTAGGGTACAGGTTAGGGTACGACAACGGTTTAGGGTGAGCGTATGTGTTAGGGTATGGGTTAGTGTTAGCGTACGGGTTAGGATTAGGGGACGGGTGAGGGTAAGGCTTTGGGTAAGGTTTAGGGTTAGGGTTAGGGTTAGTGTTAGAGTTAGGGGACGGGAACGGTTTAGGGTACAGGTTAGGGTACGAAAGCGGTTTAGGGTGAGCGTATGTGTTAGGGTACGGGTTAGTGTTAGCGTACGGTTTAGGATTGGGGACAGGTGAGGGTAAGGCTTCGGGTAAGGGTTAGCGTTAGGGTTAGGGTTAGGGGATGGGGACGTTTTAGGGTATAGGTTAGGGTACGACAACAGTTTAGGGTGATCGTACGTGTTAGGGTACGGTTTAGTGTTAGCGTACGGGTTAGGATTAGGGGACGGGTGAGGGTAAGGCTTCGGGTAAGGTTTAGGGTTAGGGTTAGGGTTAGGGTTAGGGTTAGGGGACGGGGACGGTTTAGGGTACAGGTTAGGGTACGACAACGGTTTAGGGTGAGCGTACATGTTAGGGTACGGGTTAGTGTTAGCGTACGGGTTAGGATTAGGGTACGGGTGAGGGTAAGGCTTCGGGTAAGGGTTAGGGTTAGGGTTAGGGTTAGGAATAGGGGACGGGGATGGTTTAGTGTACAGGTTAGGGTACGACAACGGTTTACGATGAGCGTACGTGTTAGGGTACGCGTTAGTGTTAGTGTACGGGTTAGGATTAGGGGATGGGTGAGGCTAAGGCTTCATGTAAGGGTTAGGGTTAGGGTTAGGGATAGGGTTAGGGGACGGGGACGGTTTAGGGTACAGGTTAGTGTACGACAACGGTTTAGGGTGAGCCTAAGTTTTAGGGTACGGTTTAGTGTTAGCGTACGGTTTAGGATTAGGGGACGGTTGAGGGTAAGGCTTCGGGTAAGGATTAGGGTTAGGGTTAGGGTTAGGGTTAGGGTTAGGGGACAGGGACGGTTTAGGGTACAGGTTAGTGTACGACAACGGTTTAGGGTGAGCGTACGTGTTAGGGTACGGGTTAGTGTTAGCGTACGGGTTAGGATTATGGGACGGGTGAGGGTAAGGCTTCGGGTAAGGGTTAGGGTTAGGGATAGGGGACGGGGACGGGGACGGGGACGGTTTAGGGTACAGGTTAGGGTATGACAACGGTTTAGGGTGAGCGTACGTTTTAGGGTAAGGGTTAGTGTTAGCGTACGGTTTAGGATTAAGTTACGGGTGAGGGTAAGGCTTCGGGTAAGGGTTAGGGTTAGGGTTAGGGGACGGGGACGGGGACGGTTTAGGGTACAGGTTAGGGTACGACAACGGTTTAGGGTGAGCGTACATGTTAGGGTACGGGTTAGTGTTAACGTACGGGTTAGGATTAGGGGACGGGTTAGGGTAAGGCTTCGGGTAAGGGTTAGGGTTAGGGTTAGGGTTAGGGTTAGGGGACGGGGACGGTTTAGGGTACAGGTTAGGGTACGACAATGGTTTAGAGTGTGCGTACGTGTTAGGGTATCGGTTAGTGTTAGCTTACGTGTTATGATTAGGGGACGGGTGAGGGTAAGGCTTTGGGTAAGGGTTAGGTTTAGGGTTAGGGTTAGGGTTAGGGTTAGGGTTAGGGTTAGGGTTAGGGGACGGGGACGGTTTAGGGTACAGGTTAGGGTACGACAACGGTTTAGGGTGAGCGTACGTGTTAGGGTACGGGTTAGTGTTAGCATACGGGTTACGATTAGGGGACGGTGAGGGTAAGGCTTCGGGTAAGGGTTAGGGTTAGGGTTAGGGGACGGGGATGGGGACGGGGATGGTTTAGGGTACAGGTTATGGTACGACAACGGTTTAGGGTGAGCGTACGTGTTAGTGTATGGGTTAGTGCTAGCATACGGGTTAGCATTAGGGGACGGGTGAGGGTAAGTCTTCGGGTAATGGTTAGGGTTAGGGTTAGGGTTAGGGTTAGGGTTAGGGTTAGGGGACGGGGACGGGGACGGTTTAAGGTACAGGTTAGGGTACGACAACGGTTTAGTGTGAGCGTAAGTGTTAGGGTACAGGTTAGTGTTAGTGTACGGGTTAGGATTAGGGTACGGGTGAGGGTAAGGCTTCGGGTAAGGGTTAGGCTTAGGTTTAGGGTTAGGGGACGGGGACGGTTTAGGGTACAGGTTAGGGTACGACAACGTTTTAGGGTGAGCGTACGTGTTAGGGTATGGGTTAGTGTTAGCGTACGGGTTAGGATTAGGGGATGGGTGAGGGTAAGGCTTCGGGTAAGGGTTAGGGTTAGGTTTAGGGCTAGGGTTAGGGGACTGGGACGGGGACGGTTTAGGGTACAGGTTAGGGTACGACAACGGTTTAGGGTGAGCGTACGTGTTAGGGTACGGGTTAGTGTTAGCGTACGTGTTAGGATTAGGGTACGGGTGAGTGTAAGGCTTCGAGTAAGGATTAGGGTTAGGGTTAGGGTTAGGGTTAGGGTTAGGGGTCGGGGACGGTTTAGGGTAGAGGTTAGGGTACGACAAAGGTTTAGGGTGAGCGTATGTGTTAGGGTACGGGTTAGTGTTAGCGTAGGGGTTAGGATTAGGGGACGGGTGAGGGTAAGGCTTCGGGTAAGGTTTAGGGTTAGGGTTAGGGTTAGGGTTAGAGTTAGGGGACGGGGACGGTTTAGGGTACAGGTAAGGGTACGACAACGGTTTCAGGTGAGCGTACGTGTTAGGGTACGGGTTAGTGTTAGCGTACGGGTTAGGATTAGGGGAAGGGTGAGGGTAAGGCTTCGGGTAAGGGTTAGGGTTAGGGTTAGGGTTAGGGGACGGTGACGGGGGCGGTTTAGGGTACAGGTTAGGGTACCACAGTGGTTTAGGGTGAGCGTACGTGTTAGGGTACGGGTGAGTGTTAGCGTACGGTTTAGGATTATGGGACGGGTGAGGGTAAGGCTTCGGGGAAGGGTTAGGGTTAGGGTTAGGGGACGGGGACGGTTTAGGGTACATTTTAGTGTACGACAATGGTTTAGTGTGAGTGTACGTGTTAGGGTACTGATTAGTATTAGCGTACGGGTTAGGATTAGGGGACGGTTGAGGGTAAGGCTTTGGGTAAGGGTTAGGGTTAGGGTTAGGGTTAGTGTTAGGGGACGGGGATGGGGACGGTTTAGGGTACAGGTTAGGGTACGACAACGGTTTAGGGTGAGCGTACGTGTTAGGGTATGGTTTAGTGTTAGCATACGGGTTAGGATTAGGTGACGGGAGAGGGTAAGGCTTCGGGTAACGGTTAGGGTTAGTGTTAGGGTTAGGGGACGGGGACAGGGACGGGGACGGTTTAGGGTACAGGTTAGGGTACGACAACGGTTTAGGGTGAGCGTACGTGTTAGGGTACGTGTTAGTGTTAGTGTACGGGTTAGGATTAGGGGACGGGTGAGGGTAAGGCTTCGGGTAAGGATTAGGGTTAGGGTTAGGGTTAGGGTTAGGGGACAGGGACGGTTTAGGGTACAGTTTAGGGTACGACAACGGTTTAGGATGAGCGTACGTGTTAGGGTACGGGTTAGTGTTAGCGTACGGGTTAGGATTAGGGGACGGGTGAGGGTAAGGATTCGGGTAAGGGTTAGGTTTAGGGATAGGGGACGGGGACGGGAACGGGGACGGTTTAGGGTACAGGTTAGGGTACGACAAAGGTTTAGGGTGAGCGTACGTTTTAGGGTAAGGTTTAGTGTTAGCGTACGGGTTAGGATTAAGGGACGGGTGAGGGTAATGCTTCGGGTAAGGGTTAGGGTTAGGGTTAGGGTTAGGGTTAGGGGACGGTTTAGGGTACAGGTTAGGGTACGACAACGGTTTAGGGTGAGGGTACATGTTAGGGTACGGGTTAGTGTTAACGTACGGGTTAGGATTAGGGGACGGGTGAGGGTAAGGCTTCGGGTAAGTGTTAGGGTTAGGGTTAGGGTTAGGGTTAGGGGACGGGGACAGTTTAGGGTACAGGTTAGGGTACGACAACGGTTTAGAGTGTGCGTACGTGTTAGGGTATGGGTTAGTGTTAGCATACGCGTTACGATTAGGGGACGGGTGAGGGTAAGGCTTCGGGTAAGGGTTAGGGTTAGGGTTAGGGTTAGGGTTAGGGTTAGGGTTAGGGGACGCAGACTGTTTAGGGTACAGGTTAGGGTACGACAACGGTTTAGGGTGAGCGTATGTGTTAGGGTACTGGTTAGTGTTAGCGTACGGGTTAGGATTAGGCGACGGGTGAGGGTAAGGCTTTGGGTAAGGTTTAGGGTTAGGGTTAGGGTTAGGGTTAGAGTTAGGGGACGGGGACGGTTTAGGGTACAGGTTAGGGTACGACAGCGGTTTAGGGTGAGCGTATGTGTTAGGGTACGGGTTAGTGTTAGCGTACGGGTTAGGATTGGGGACAGGTGAGGGTAAGGCTTCGGGTAAGGGTTAGTGTTAGGGTTAGGGCACGGTGACGTTTTAGGGTATAGGTTAGGGTACGACAACAGTTTAGGGTGATCGTACGTGTTAGGGTACGGTTTAATGTTAGCATACAGTTTAGGATTAGTGGACGGGTGAGGGTAAGGCTTCGGGTAAGGGTTAGGGTTAGGTTTAGGGTTAGGGGACGGGGACTGGGACGGGGACGTTTTAGGGTACAGGTTATGGTACGACAACGGTTTAGGGTGAGCGTACGTTTTAGTGTACGGGTTAGTGTTAGCGTACGGGTTAGGATTAGGGGACGGGTGAGTGTAAGGTTTCGGGTAAGTGTTAGGGTTAGGGTTAGGGTTAGGGTTAGGGTTAGGGTTAGGGGGCGGGGACGGTTTAAGGTACAGGTTAGGGTACGACAACGGTTTAGGGTGAGCGTACGTGTTAGGGTACAGGTTAGTGTTAGTGTACGGGTTAGGATTAGGGTACGGGTGAGGGTAAGGCTTCGGGTAAGGGTTAGGCTTAGGTTTAGGGTTAGGGGACGGGGACGGTTTAGGGTACAGGTTAGGGTACGACAACGGTTTAGGGTGAGCGTACGTGTTAGGGTATGGGTTAGTGTTAGCGTACGGGTTAGGATTATGGGATGGGTGAGGGTAAGGCTTCGGGTAAGGGTTAGGGTTAGGTTTAGGGTTAGGGTTAGGGGACTGGGACGGGGACGGTTTAGGGTACAGTTTAGGGTCCGACAACGGTTTAGGGTGAGCGAACGTGTTAGGGTACGGGTTAGTGTTAGCGTACGGGTTAGGATTAGGGGACGGGTGAGAGTAAGGCTTCGGGTAAGGTTTAGGGTTAGGGTTATGGTTAGCGTTAGGGTTAGGGGATGGGACGGTTTAGGGTACAGGTTAGGGTACGACAACCGTTTAGGGTGAGCGTACGTGTTAGGGTACGGGTTAGTGTTAGCATACGGGTTAGGATTAGGGGACGGGTGAGGGTAAGGCTTCGGGTAAGGGTTAGGTTTAGGGTTAGGGGATGGGGACGGGGATGGGGACGGTTTAGGGTACAGGTTAGGGTACGACAACCGTTTAGGTTGAGTGTACGTGTTAGGGTACTGATTAGTGTTAGCGTACGGGTTAGGATTAGGGGACGGCTTAGGATAAGGCTTTGGGTAAGGGTTAGGGTTAGGGTTAGGGTTAGGGTTAGGGCACGGGGATGGGGACGGTTTAGGGTACAGGTTAGTGTACGACAACGGTTTAGGGTGAGCGTACGTATTAGGGTACAGTTTAGTGTTAGCGTACGCGTTACTATTAGGGGACGGGTGAGGGTAAGGCTTCGGGTAAGGGTTAGGGTTAGGGTTAGGGTTAGGGTTAGGGGACGGGGACGTTTTAGGGCACAGGTTAGTGTACGACAACGGTTTAGGGTGAGCGTACGTGTTAGGGTACGGGTTAGTGTTAGCATACGGGTTAGGATTAGGGCACGGGTGAGGGTAAGGCTTCGGGTAAGGGTTAGGGTTAGGGATAGGGGACGGGGACGGGGACGGGGACGGTTTAGGGCACAGGTTATGGTACGACAACGGTTTAGGGTGAGGGTACGTGTTAGGGTACAGGTTAGTGTTAGCGTACGGGTTAGGATTTGGGGACGGGTGAGGGTAAGGCTTCGGGTAAGGTTTAGGGTTAGGGTTAGGGTTAGGGTTAGTGTTAGGGTTAGGGTTAGGGGACGGGGACGGTTTAGGGTACAGGTTAGGGTATGACAACGGTTTAGGGTGAGCGTACATGTTAGGGTACGGGTTAGTGTTAGCGTACGGGTTAGGATTAGGGTACGGGTGAGGGTAAGGCTTCGGGTAAGGGTTAGGGTTAGGGTTAGGGTTAGGGATAGGGGACGGGGATGGTTTAGTGTACAGGTTAGAGTACGACAACGGTTTAGGATTAGCGTACGTGTTAGGGTACGTGTTAGTGTTAGTGTACGGGTTAGGATTAGGGGATGGGTGAGGGTAAGGCTTCAGGTAAGGGTTAGGGTTAGGGTTAGGGATAGGGTTAGTGGACGGGGACGGTTTAGGGTACAGGTTAGTGTACGACAACGGTTTAGGGTGAGCCTATGTTTTAGGGTACGGGTTAGTGTTAGCGTACGGGTTAGGATTAGGGGACGGTTGAGGGTAAGGCTTCGGGTAAGGTTTAGGGTTAGGGTTAGGGTTAGGGTTAGGGGACGTGGACGGGGACGGTTTAGGGTACAGGTTAGGGTACGACAACCGTTTAGGGTGAGCGTACGTGTTAGGGTATGGGTTAGTGTTAGCATACGGGTTAGGATTAGGGGACGGGTGACGGTAAGGCTTCGGGTAACAGTTAGGGTTAGTGTTAGGGTTAGGGGGCGGGGACAGTGACGGGGACGGTTTAGGCTACAGGTTAGTGTACGACAACCGTTTAGGGTGACCGTACGTGTTAGGGTACGGGTTAGTGTTAGTGTACGTGTTAGGATTAGGGGACGGGTGAGGGTAAGGCTTCGGGTAAGGATTAGGGTTAGGGTTATGGTTAGGGTCAGGGGACAGGGACGGTTTAGGGTACAGGTTAGTGTACGACAACGGTTTAGGGTGAGCGTACGTGTTAGGGTACGGGTTAGTGTTAGCGTACGGGTTAGGATTAGGGGAAGGGTGAGGTTAAGGCTTCGGGTAAGGGTTAGGGTTAGGGATAGGGGACGGGGACGGGGACGGGGACGGTTTAGGGTACAGGTTAGGGTACGACAACGGTTTAGGGTGAGCGTACGTTTTAGGGTAAGGGTTAGTGTTAGCGTATGGGTTAGGATTAAGGGACGGGTGATGGTAAGGCTTCGGGTAACGGTTAGGGTTAGGGTTAGGGTTAGGGTTAGGGGACGGGGACGGGTACGGTTTAGGGTACAGGTTAGGGTACGACAACGGTTTAGGGTGAGCGTACATGTTAGGGTACGGGTTAGTGTTAACGTACGGGTTAGGATTAGGGGACGTGTGAGGGTAAGGCTTCGGGTAAGGGTTAGGGTTAGGGTTAGGTTTAGGGTTAGGGGACGGGGACAGTTTAGGGTACAGGTTAGGGTACGACAACGGTTTAGATTGTGCGTACGTGTTAGGGTATGGGTTAGGGTTAGCATACGGGTTACGATTAGGGGACGGGTGAGGGTAAGGCTTCGGGTAAGGGTAAGGGTTAGGGTTAGGGTTAGGGTTAGTGTTAGGGTTAGGGTTAGGGGATGGGGACGGTTTTGGGTACAGGTTAGGGTACGACAACAGTTTAGGGTGAGCGTACGTGTTAGGGTACGGGTTAGTGTTAGCGTACGGGTTAGGATTAGGGGACGGTGAGGGTAAGGCTTCGGGTAAGGGTTAGGGTTAGGGTTAGGGGACGGGGATGGGGACGGTGATGGTTTAGGGTACAGGTTAGGGTACGACAACGGTTTAGGGTGAGCCTACGTGTTAGGGTAAGGGTTAGTGTTAGCGTACGGGTTAGGATTAGGGGACGGGTGAGGGTAAGGCTTCGGGTAAGGGTTAGGGTTAGGGTTAGGGTTAGGGTTAGGGTTAGTTGACGCAAACTGTTTAGGGTACAGGTTAGGGTACGACAACGGTTTAGGGTGAGCGTATGTGTTAGGGTACGGGTTAGTGTTAGCGTACGGGTTAGGATTAGGGGACGGGTGAGGGTAAGGCTTTGGGTAAGGTTTAGGGTTAGGGTTAGGGTTAGGGTTAGAGTTAGGGGACGGGGACGGTTTAGGGTACAGTTTAGGGTACGACAGCGGTTTAGGGTGAGCGTATGTGTTAGGGTACGGGTTAGTGTTAGCGTACGGGTTAGGATTGCGGACAGGTGAGGGTAAGGCTTCGGGTAAGGGTTAGGGTTAGGATTAGGGCACGGTGACGTTTTAGGGTATAGGTTAGGGTACGACAACAGTTTAGGTTGAGTGTACGTGTTAGGGTACTGATTAGTGTTAGCGTACGGGTTAGGATTAGGGGACGGCTGAGGATAAGGCTTTGGGTAAGGGTTAGGGTTAGGGTTAGGGTTAGGGTTAGGGCACAGGGATGGGGACGGTTTAGGGTACAGGTTAGTGTACGACAACGGTTTAGCGTGAGCGTACGTGTTAGGGTACAGTTTAGTGTTAGCGTAAGGGTTACTATTAGGGGACGGGTGAGGGTAAGGCTTCGGGTAAGGTTTAGGGTTAGGGTTAGGGTTAGGGTTAGGGGATGGGGACGTTTTAGGGCACAGGTTAGTGTGCGACAACGGTTTAGGGTGAGCGTACGTGTTAGGGTACGGGTTAGTTTTAGCATACGGGTTAGGATTAGGGCACGGGTGAGGGTAAGGCTTCGGGTAAGGGTTAGGGTTAGGGATAGGGGATGGAGACGGGGACGGGGACGGTTTAGGGTACAGGTTATGGTACGACAACGGTTTAGGGTAAGGGTACGTGTTAGGGTACAGGTTGGTGTTAGCGTACGGTGTAGGATTAGGGGACGGGTGAGGGTAAGGCTTCGGGTAAGGTTTAGGGTTAGGGTTAGGGTTAGGGTTAGGGTTAGGGGACGGGGACGGTTTAGGGTACAGGTTAGGGTACGACAACGGTTTAGGGTGAGCCTACATGTTAGGGTACGTGTTAGTGTTAGCGTATGGGTTAGGATTAGGGTACGGGTGAGGGTAAGGCTTCGGGTAAGGGTTAGGGTTAGGGTTAGGGTTAGGAATAGGGGACGGGGATGGTTTAGTGTACAGGTTAGAGTACGACAACGGTTTAGGATGAGCGTACGTGTTAGGGTACGCGTTAGTGTTAGTGTACGGGTTAGGATTAGGGGATGGGTGAGGGTAAGGCTTCGGGTAAGGTTTAGGGTTAGGGTTTTGGTTAGGGTTAGGGTTAGGGGATGGGACGGTTTAGGGTACAGGTTAGGGTACGACAACCGTTTAGGGTGAGCGTACGTGTTAGGGTATGGGTTAGTGTTAGCATACGGGTTAGGATTAGGGGACGGGTGAGGGTAAGGCTTCGGGTAACGGTTAGGGTTAGTGTTAGGGTTAGGGGGCGGGGACAGGGACGGGGACGGTTTAGGGTACAGGTTAGGGTACGACAACGGTTTAGGGTGAGCGTACGTGTTAGGGTACAGGTTAGTGTTAGTGTACGGGTTAGGATTAGGGTACGGGTGAGGGTAAGGCTTCGGGTAAGGGTTAGGCTTAGGTTTAGGGTTAGGGGACGGGGACGGTTTAGGGTACAGGTTAGGGTACGACAACGTTTTACGGTGAGCGTACGTGTTAGGGTATGGGTTAGTGTTAGCGTACGGGTTAGGATTATGGGATGGGTGAGGGTAAGGCTTCGGGTAAGGGTTAGGGTTAGGTTTAGGGTTAGGGTTAGGGGACTGGGACGGGGACGGTTTAGGGTACAGTTTAGGGTCCGACAACGGTTTAGGGTGAGCGAACGTGTTAGGGTACGGGTTAGTGTTAGCGTACGGGTTAGGATTAGGGGACGGGTGAGAGTAAGGCTTCGGGTAAGGTTTAGGGTTAGGGTTATGGTTAGCGTTAGGGTTAGGGGATGGGACGGTTTAGGGTACAGGTTAGGGTACGACAACCGTTTAGGGTGAGCGTACGTGTTAGGGTACGGGTTAGTGTTAGCATACGGGTTAGGATTAGGGGACGGGTGAGGGTAAGGCTTCGGGTAAGGGTTAGGTTTAGGGTTAGGGGATGGGGACGGGGATGGGGACGGTTTAGGGTACAGGTTAGGGTACGACAACCGTTTAGGTTGAGTGTACGTGTTAGGGTACTGATTAGTGTTAGCGTACGGGTTAGGATTAGGGAACGGCTGAGGATAAGGCTTTGGGTAAGTGTTAGGGTTAGGGTTAGGGTTAGGGTTAGGGCACGGGGATGGGGACGGTTTAGGGTACAGGTTAGTGTACGACAACGGTTTAGGGTGAGCGTACGTATTAGGGTACAGTTTAGTGTTAGCGTACGCGTTACTATTAGGGGACGGGTGAGGGTAAGGCTTCGGGTAAGGGTTAGGGTTAGGGTTAGGGTTAGGGTTAGGGGACGGGGACGTTTTAGGGCACAGGTTAGTGTACGACAACGGTTTAGGGTGAGCGTACGTGTTAGGGTACGGGTTAGTGTTAGCATACGGGTTAGGATTAGGGCACGGGTGAGGGTAAGGCTTCGGGTAAGGGTTAGGGTTAGGGATAGGGGACGGGGACGGGGACGGGGACGGTTTAGGGCACAGGTTATGGTACGACAACGGTTTAGGGTGAGGGTACGTGTTAGGGTACAGGTTAGTGTTAGCGTACGGGTTAGGATTTGGGGACGGGTGAGGGTAAGGCTTCGGGTAAGGTTTAGGGTTAGGGTTAGGGTTAGGGTTAGTGTTAGGGTTAGGGTTAGGGGACGGGGACGGTTTAGGGTACAGGTTAGGGTATGACAACGGTTTAGGGTGAGCGTACATGTTAGGGTACGGGTTAGTGTTAGCGTACGGGTTAGGATTAGGGTACGGGTGAGGGTAAGGCTTCGGGTAAGGGTTAGGGTTAGGGTTAGGGTTAGGGATAGGGGACGGGGATGGTTTAGTGTACAGGTTAGAGTACGACAACGGTTTAGGATTAGCGTACGTGTTAGGGTACGTGTTAGTGTTAGTGTACGGGTTAGGATTAGGGGATGGGTGAGGGTAAGGCTTCAGGTAAGGGTTAGGGTTAGGGTTAGGGATAGGGTTAGTGGACGGGGACGGTTTAGGGTACAGGTTAGTGTACGACAACGGTTTAGGGTGAGCCTATGTTTTAGGGTACGGGTTAGTGTTAGCGTACGGGTTAGGATTAGGGGACGGTTGAGGGTAAGGCTTCGGGTAAGGTTTAGGGTTAGGGTTAGGGTTAGGGTTAGGGGACGGGGACGGGGACGGTTTAGGGTACAGGTTAGGGTACGACAACCGTTTAGGGTGAGCGTACGTGTTAGGGTATGGGTTAGTGTTAGCATACGGGTTAGGATTAGGGGACGGGTGACAGTAAGGCTTCGGGTAACAGTTAGGGTTAGTGTTAGGGTTAGGGGGCGGGGACAGTGACGGGGACGGTTTAGGGTACAGGTTAGTGTACGACAACCGTTTAGGGTGACCGTACGTGTTAGGGTACGGGTTAGTGTTAGTGTACGTGTTAGGATTAGGGGACGGGTGAGGGTAAGGCTTCGGGTAAGGATTAGGGTTAGGGTTATGGTTAGGGTCAGGGGACAGGGACGGTTTAGGGTACAGGTTAGTGTACGACAACGGTTTAGGGTGAGCGTACGTGTTAGGGTACGGGTTAGTGTTAGCGTACGGGTTAGGATTAGGGGAAGGGTGAGGTTAAGGCTTCGGGTAAGGGTTAGGGTTAGGGATAGGGGACGGGGACGGGGACGGGGACGGTTTAGGGTACAGGTTAGGGTACGACAACGGTTTAGGGTGAGCGTACGTTTTAGGGTAAGGGTTAGTGTTAGCGTACGGGTTAGGATTAAGGGACGGGTGATGGTAAGGCTTCGGGTAACGGTTAGGGTTAGGGTTAGGGTTAGGGTTAGGGGACGGGGACGGGTACGGTTTAGGGTACAGGTTAGGGTACGACAACAGTTTAGGGTGAGCGTACATGTTAGGGTACGGGTTAGTGTTAACGTACGGGTTAGGATTAGGGGACGTGTGAGGGTAAGGCTTCGGGTAAGGGTTAGGGTTAGGGTTAGGTTTAGGGTTAGGGGACGGGGACAGTTTAGGGTACAGGTTAGGGTACGACAACGGTTTAGATTGTGCGTACGTGTTAGGGTATGGGTTAGGGTTAGCATACGGGTTACGATTAGGGGACGGGTGAGGGTAAGGCTTCGGGTAAGGGTTAGGTTTAGGGTTAGGGTTAGGGTTAGTGTTAGGGTTAGGGTTAGGGGATGGGGACGGTTTTGGGTACAGGTTAGGGTACGACAACGGTTTAGGGTGAGCGTACGTGTTAGGGTACGGGTTAGTGTTAGCGTACGGGTTAGGATTAGGGGACGGTGAGGGTAAGGCTTCGGGTAAGGGTTAGGGTTGGGGTTAGGGGACGGGGATGGGGACGGTGATGGTTTAGGGTACAGGTTAGGGTACGACAACGGTTTAGGGTGAGCCTACGTGTTAGGGTAAGGGTTAGTGTTAGCGTACGGGTTAGGATTAGGGGACGGGTGAGGGTAAGGCTTGGGGTAAGGGTTAGGGTTAGGGTTAGGGTTAGGGTTAGGTTTAGGGTTAGTTGACGCAAACTGTTTAGGGTACAGGTTAGGGTACGACAACGGTTTAGGGTGAGCGTATGTGTTAGGGTACGGGTTAGTGTTAGCGTACGGGTTAGGATTAGGGGACGGGTGAGGGTAAGGCTTTGGTTAAGGTTTAGGGTTAGGGTTAGGGTTAGGGTTAGAGTTAGGGGACGGGGACGGTTTAGGGTACAGTTTAGGGTACGACAGCGGTTTAGGGTGAGCGTATGTGTTAGGGTACGGGTTAGTGTTAGCGTACGGGTTAGGATTGCGGACAGGTGAGGGTAAGGCTTCGGGTAAGGGTTAGGGTTAGGATTAGGGCACGGTGACGTTTTAGGGTATAGGTTAGGGTACGACAACAGTTTAGGTTGAGTGTACGTGTTAGGGTACTGATTAGTGTTAGCGTACGGGTTAGGATTAGGGGACGGCTGAGGATAAGGCTTTGGGTAAGGGTTAGGGTTAGGGTTAGGGTTAGGGTTAGGGCACAGGGATGGGGACGGTTTAGGGTACAGGTTAGTGTACGACAACGGTTTAGCGTGAGCGTACGTGTTAGGGTACAGTTTAGTGTTAGCGTAAGGGTTACTATTAGGGGACGGGTGAGGGTAAGGCTTCGGGTAAGGTTTAGGGTTAGGGTTAGGGTTAGGGTTAGGGGATGGGGACGTTTTAGGGCACAGGTTAGTGTGCGACAACGGTTTAGGGTGAGCGTACGTGTTAGGGTACGGGTTAGTTTTAGCATACGGGTTAGGATTAGGGCACGGGTGAGGGTAAGGCTTCGGGTAAGGGTTAGGGTTAGGGATAGGGGATGGAGACGGGGACGGGGACGGTTTAGGGTACAGGTTATGGTACGACAACGGTTTAGGGTAAGGGTACGTGTTAGGGTACAGGTTGGTGTTAGCGTACGGTGTAGGATTAGGGGACGGGTGAGGGTAAGGCTTCGGGTAAGGTTTAGGGTTAGGGTTAGGGTTAGGGTTAGGGTTAGGGGACGGGGACGGTTTAGGGTACAGGTTAGGGTACGACAACGGTTTAGGGTGAGCCTACATGTTAGGGTACGTGTTAGTGTTAGCGTATGGGTTAGGATTAGGGTACGGGTGAGGGTAAGGCTTCGGGTAAGGGTTAGGGTTAGGGTTAGGGTTAGGAATAGGGGACGGGGATGGTTTAGTGTACAGGTTAGAGTACGACAACGGTTTAGGATGAGCGTACGTGTTAGGGTACGCGTTAGTGTTAGTGTACGGGTTAGGATTAGGGGATGGGTGAGGGTAAGGCTTCGGGTAAGGTTTAGGGTTAGGGTTTTGGTTAGGGTTAGGGTTAGGGGATGGGACGGTTTAGGGTACAGGTTAGGGTACGACAACCGTTTAGGGTGAGCGTACCTGTTACGGTATGGGTTAGTGTTAGCATACGGGTTAGGATTAGGGGACGGGTGAGGGTAAGGCTTCGGGTAACGGTTAGGGTTAGTGTTAGGGTTAGGGGGCGGGGACAGGGACGGGGACGGTTTAGGGTACAGGTTAGGGTACGACAACGGTTTAGGGTGAGCGTACGTGTTAGGGTACGGGTTAGTGTTAGTGTACGGGTTAGGAATAGGGGACGGGTGAGGGTAAGGCTTCGGGTAAGGATTAGGGTTAGGGTTAGGGTTATGGTTAGGGTTAGGGGACAGGGACGGTTTAGGGTACAGGTTAGTGTACGACAACGGTTTAGGGTGAGCGTACGTGTTAGGGTACGGGTTAGTGTTAGCGTACGGGTTAGGATTATGGGACGGGTGAGGGTAAGGCTTCGGGTATGGGTTAGGGTTAGGGATAGGGGACGGGGACGGGGACGGGGACGGTTTAGGGTACAGGTTAGAGTACGACAACGGTTTAGGGTGAGCGTACGTTTTAGGGTAAGGGTTAGTGTTAGCGTACGGTTTAGGATTAAGGGACGGGTGAGGGTAAGGCTTCGGGTAAGGGTTAGGGTTAGGGTTAGGGTTAGGGGACGGGCACGTTTTAGGGTATAGGTTAGGGTACTACAACAGTTTAGGGTGATCGTACATGTTAGGGTACGGTTTAGTGTTAGCATACGGGTTAGGATTAGGGGACGGGTGAGGGTAAGGCTTCGGGTAAGGGTTAGCGTTAGGTTTAGGGTTAGGGGACGGGGACTGGGAAGGAGACGGTTTAGGGTACAGGTTATGGTACGACAACGGTTTAGGGTGAGCGTACGTTTTAGGGTACTGGTTAGTGTTAGCGTACGGGTTAGGATTAGGGGACGGGTGAGTGTAAGGCTTCGGGTAAGGGTGAGGGTTACGGTTAGGGTTAGGGTTAGGGTTAGGGGACGGGGACGGTTTAAGGTACAGGTTAGAGTACGACAACGGTTTAGGGTGAGCGTACGTGTTAGGGTACGGGTTAGTGTTAGCGTACGGGTTAGGATTAGGGTACGGGTGAGGGTAAGGCTTCGGGTAAGGGTTAGGGTTAGGGTTAGGTTTAGGGTTAGGGGACGGGGACGGTTTAGTGTACAGGTTAGGGTACAACAACGGTTTAGGGTGAGCGTACGTGTTAGGGTATGGGTTAGTGTTAGCGTACGGGTTAGGATTAGGGGATGGGTGAGGGTAAGGCTTCGGGTAAGGGTTAGGGTTAGGTTTAGGGTTAGGGTTAGGGGACTGGGACGGGGACGGTTTAGGGTACTGGTTAGGGTACGACAACGGGTTAGGGTGAGCGTATGTGTTAGGGTACAGGTTAGTGTTAGGGTACTGGTTAGGATTAGGGGAAGGGTGAGGGTAAGGCTTTGGGTAAGGTTTAGGGTTAGGGTTAGGGTTAGGGTTAGAGTTATGGGACGGGGACGGTTTAGGGTAAAGGTTAGGGTACGACAGCGGTTTAGGGTGAGCGTACGTGTTAGAGTACGGTTTAGTGTTACTGTACGGGTTAGGATTAGGGGACAGTTGAGGGTAAGGCTTCGGGTAAGGGTTAGGGTTAGGGTTAGGAGACGGGAACGGGGACGTTTTAGGGTACAGGTTAGGTTACGACAACAGTTTAGGGTGAGCCTACGTGTTAGGGTACGGGTTAGTGTTAGCATACGGGTTAGGATTAGGGGACGTTTGAGGGTAAGGCTTCGGGTAAGGGTTTGGGTTAGGTTTAGGGTTATGGGGAAGGGGACAGGGACGGGGACTGTTTAGGGTACAGGTTATGGTTCGACAATGGTTTAGTGTGAGCGTACGTGTTAGGGTACGGGTTACTGTTAGCATACGGGTTAGGATTAGGGGACGGGTGAGGGTAAGGCTTCGGGTAAGGGTTAGGGATAGGGGACGGGGACGGGGATGGGGACGGTTTAGGGTACAGGTTAGGGTACGACAACGGTTTAGGTTGAGCGTACGTGTTAAGGTACGGGTTAGTGTTAGCGTACGGGTTAGGATTAGGGAACGGGTGAGGGTAAGCCTTCGGGTAAGGGTTAGGGTTAGGGTTAGGTTTAGGGTTAGGGTTAGGGTTAGGGGATGGGGACAGTTTAGGGTACAGGATAGGGTACGACAACGGTTTAGGGTGAGCGTACGTGTTAGGGTACGGTTTAGTGTTAGCGTACGGGTTAGGATTAGGGGACGGGTGAGGGTAAGGCTTCGGGTAAGGTTTAGGGTTAGGGTTAGGGTTAGGGATAGGGGACGGGGACGGATTATTGTACAGGTTAGGGTACGACAACGGTTTAGGATGAGCGTACGTGTTAGGGTACGCGTTAGTGTTAGTGTACGGGTTAGGATTAGGGGATGGGTGACGGTAAGGCTTCAGGTAAGGTTTAGGTTTAGGGTTAGGGGTAAGGTTAGGGGACGGGGACGGTTTAGGGTACAGGTTAGGGTACGACAACGGTTTAGGCTGAGCGTACGTGTTAGGGTACGGGTTTGTGTTAGCGTACGGGTTAGGATTAGGGGACGGGTCTGTTTAAGGCTTCGGGAAAGGGTTAGGGTTAGGGTTATGGTTAGGGTTAGGGGACGGGGACGGTTTAGGGTACAGGTTAGGGTTCGACAACGGTGTAGGGTGAGCGTACGTGTTATGGTACTGATTAGTGTTAGCGTACGGGTTCGGATTAGGGGACGGGTGAGGATAAGGCTTTGGGTAAGGGTTAGGGTTAGGGTTAGGGTTAGGGTTAGGGGACGGGGATGGGGAAGGTTTAGGGTACAGGTTAGTGTACGACAACGGTTTAGGGTGAGCGTACGTGTTAGGGTATGGGTTAGTGTTAGAAAACGTGTTAGGATTAGGGGACGGGTGAGGGTAAGGCTTTGGGTAAGGGTTAGGGTTCGGTTTAGGGTTAGGGTACGGGGATGGGGACGGAGGCGGTTTAGGGTACAGGTTATGGTACGACAACGGTTTAGGGTGAGCGTACGTGTTAGGGTACGGGTTAGTGTTAGAATACGGGTTAGGATTAGGGGACGGGTGAGGGTTAGGATTCAGGTAAGAGTTAGGGTTAGGGTTAGGGTTAGGGGACGGGGACGGTTTAGGGTACAGATTAGGGTACGACAGCGGTTTAGGGTGAGCGTATGTGTTAGGGTACGGGTTAGTGTTAGCGTACGGGTTAGGATTGGGGACAGGTGAGGGTAAGGCTTCGGGTAAGGGTTAGGGTTAGGTTTAGGGTTAGGGGATGGGGACTGGGACGGGGACGGTTTAGGGTACAGGTTATGGTACGACAACGGTTTATGGTGAGCGTACGTTTTAGGGTACGGGTTAGTGTTAGCGTACGGGGTTAGGATTAGGGGACGGGTGAGTGTAAGGCTTCGGGTAAGGGTTAGGGTTAGGGTTAGGGTTAGGGTTAGGGGACGGGGACGGTTTAAGGTACAGGTTAGGGTACGACAACGGTTTAGGGTGAGCGTACGTGTTAGGGTACAGGTTAGTGTTAGTGTACGGGTTAGGATTAGGGTACGGGTGAGGGTAAGGCTTCGGGTAAGGGTTAGGCTTAGGTTTAGGGTTAGGGGACGGGGACGGTTTAGGGTACAGGTTAGGGTACGACAACGTTTTAGGGTGAGCGTACGTGTTAGGGTATGGGTTAGTGTTAGCGTACGGGTTAGGATTAGGGGATGGGTGAGGGTAAGGCTTCGGGTAAGGGTTAGGGTTAGGTTTAGGGTTAGGGTTAGGGGACTGGGACGGGGACGGTTTAGGGTACAGGTTAGGGTACGACAACGGTTTAGGGTGAGCGTACGTGTTAGGGTACGGGTTAGTGTTAGCGTACGGGTTTGGATTAAGGTACGGGTGAGTGTAAGGCTTCGAGTAAGGGTTAGGGTTAGGGTTAGGGTTAGGTTTAGTGGACGGGGACGGTTTAGGGTACAGGTTAGGGTACGACAACGGTTTAGGGTGAGAGTACGTGTTAGGGTACAGTTTAGTGTTAGCGTACGGGTTACTATTAGGGGACGGGTGAGGGTAAGGCTTCGGATAAGGGTTAGGGTTAGGGTTAGAGGACGGGGACGTTTTAGCGAACAGGTTAGTGTACGACAATGGTTTAGGGTGAGCGTACGTGTTAGGGTACGGGTTAGTGTTAGCATACGGGTTAGGATTAGGGCACGGGTGAGGGTAAGGCTTCGGGTAAGGGTTAGGGTTAGGGTTAGGTTTAGGGGACGGGGACGGTTTAGGGTACAGGTTAGGGTACGACAACGGTTTAGGGTGAGCGTACGTGTTAGGGTATGGGTTAGTGCTAGCGTACGGTTTAGGATTACGGGCCGGGTGAGGGTAAGGCTTCGGGTAAGGGTTAGGGTTAGGGTTAGGGTTAGGGTTAGGGGTCGGGGACGGTTTAGGGTAGAGGTTAGGGTACGAGAAAGGTTTAGGGTGAGCGTATGTGTTAGGGTACGGGTTAGTGTTAGCGTAGGGGTTAGGATTAGGGGACGGGTGAGGGTAAGGCTTCGGGTAAGGTTTAGGGTTAGGGTTAGGGTTAGGGTTAGGGTTAGAATTAGGGGACGGGGACGGTTTAGGGTACAGGTTAGGGTACGACAACGGTTTCAGGTGAGCGTACGTGTTAGGGTACGGGTTAGTGTTAGCGTACGGGTTAGGATTAGGGGAAGGGTGAGGGTAAGGCTTCGGGTAAGGGTTAGGGTTAGGGTTAGGGTTAGGGTTAGGGGACGGTGATGGGGGCGGTTTAGGGTACAGGTTACGGTACCACAGTGGTTTAGGGCGAGCGTACGTGTTAGGGTACGGGTTAGTGTTAGCGTACGGTTTAGGATTATGGGACGGGTGAGGGTAAGGCTTCGGGTAAGGGTTAGGGTTAGGGATAGGGGACGGGGACGGGAACGGGGACGGTTTAGGGTACAGGTTAGGGTACGACAACGGTTTAGGGTGAGCGTACATGTTAGGGTACGGGTTAGTGTTAACGTACGGGTTAGGATTAGGGGACGGGTGAGGGTAAGACTTCGGGTAACGGTTAGGGTTAGGGTTAGGGTTAGGGGACGGGGACAGTTTAGGGTACAGGTTAGGGTACGACAACGGTTTAGAGTGTGCGTACGTGTTAGGGTATGGGTTAGTGTTAGCATACGGGTTACGATTAGGGGACGGGTGAGGGTAAGGCTTCGGGTAAGGGTTAGGGTTAGGTTTAGGGTTAGGGGACGGGGACGGGGACGGGGACGGTTTCGGGTACAGGTTAGGGTACGACAACGGTTTAGGGTGAGCGTACATGTTAGGGTACGTGTTAGTGTTAACGTACGGGTTAGGATTAGGGGACGGGTGAGGGTAAGGCTTCGGGTAAGGGTTAGGGTTAGGGTTAGGGTTAGGGTTAGGGGACGGGGATGGTTTAGGGTACAGGTTAAGGTACGACAACGGTTTAGGGTGAGCGTAAGTGTTAGTGTATGGGTTAGTGCTAGCGTACGGGTTAGGATTAGGGGACGGTTGAGGGTAAGGCTTCGGGTAAGGGTTAGGGTTAGGGTTAGTGTTAGGGTTAGGGTTAGGGTTAGGGTTAGGGTTAGGGTTAGGGGATGCAGACTCTTTAGGGTACAGGTTAGGGTATGACAACGGTTTAGGGTGAGCGTATATGTTAGGGTACGGGTTAGTGTTAGCGTACGGGTTAGGATTAGGGGACGGGTGAGGGTAAGGCTTTGGGTAAGGTTTAGGGTTAGGGTTAGGGTTAGGGTTAGAGTTAGGGGACGGGGACGGTTTAGGGTACAGGTTAGGGTACGACAGCGGTTTAGGGTGAGCGTATGTGTTAGGGTACGGGTTAGTGTTAGCGTACGGGTTAGGATTGGGGACAGGTGAGGGTAAGGCTTCGGGTAAGGGTTAGGGTTAGGGTTAGGGCACGGTGACGTTTTAGGGTATAGGTTAGGGTACGACAACAGTTTAGGGTGATCGTACGTGTTAGGGTACGGTTTAATGTTAGCATACAGGTTAGGATTAGGGGACGGGTTAGGGTAAGGCTTCGGGTAAGGGTTAGGGTTAGGTTTAGGGTTAGGGGACGGGGACTGGGACGGGGACGTTTTAGGGTACAGGTTATGGTACGACAACGGTTTAGGGTGAGCGTACGTTTCAGGGTACGGGTTAGTGTTAGCGTACGGGTTAGGATTAGGGGACGGGTGAGTGTAAGGTTTCGGGTAAGGGTTAGGGTTAGGGTTAGGGTTAGGGTTAGGGTTAGGGCAAGGGGATGGGGACGGTTTAAGGTACAGGTTAGTGTACGACAACGGTTTAGGGTGAGCGTACGTGTTAGGGTACAGTTTAGTGTTAGCGTACGCGTTACTATTAGGGGACGGTTGAGGGTAAGGCTTCGGGTAAGGGTTAGGGTTAGGGTTAGGGTTAGGGTTAGGGGACGGGGACGTTTTAGGGCACAGGTTAGTGTACGACAACGGTTTAGGGTGAGCGTACGTGTTAGGGTACGGGTTAGTGTTAGCATATGGGTTAGGATTAGGGCACGGGTGAGGGTAAGGCTTCGGGTAAGGGTTAGGGTTAGGGATAGGGGACGGGGACGGGAACGGGGACGGTTTAGGGCACAGGTTATGGTACGACAACGGTTTAGGGTGAGGGTACGTGTTAGGGTACAGGTTAGTGTTAGCGTACGGGTTAGGATTTGGGGACGGGTGAGGGTAAGGCTTTGGGTAAGGTTTAGGGTTAGGGTTAGGGTTAGGGTTAGTGTTAGGGTTAGGGTTAGGGGACGGGGACGGTTTAGGATACAGGTTAGGGTATGACAACGGTTTAGGGTGAGCGTACATGTTAGGGTACGGGTTAGTGTTAGCGTACGGATTAGGATTAGGGTACGGGTGAGGGTAAGGCTTCGGGTAAGGGTTAGGGTTAGGGTTAGGTTTAGGGATAGGGGACGGGGATGGTTTAGTGTACAGGTTAGAGTACGACAACGGTTTAGGATGAGCGTACGTGTTAGGGTACGCGTTAGTGTTAGTGTACGGGTTAGGATTAGGGGATGGGTGAGGGTAAGGCTTCAGGTAAGGGTTAGGGTTAGGGTTAGGGATGGGGTTAGGGGACGGGGATGGTTTAGGGTACAGGTTAGTGTACGACAACGGTTTAGGGTGAGCCTATGTTTTAGGGTACGGGTTAGTGTTAGCGTACGGGTTAGGATTAGGGGACGGTTGAGGGTAAGGCTTCGGGTAAGGTTTAGGGTTAGTGTTAGGGTTAGGGGACGGGGACGGGGACGGTTTAGGGTACAGGTTAGGGTACGACAACCGTTTAGGGTGAGCGTACGTGTTAGGGTATGGGTTAGTGTGAGCATACGGGTTAGGATTAGGGGACGGGTGAGGGTAAGGCTACGGGTAACGGTTAGGTTTAGTGTTAGGGTTAGGGGGCGGGGACAGGGACGGGGACGGTTTAGGGTACAGGTTAGAGTACGACAACGGTTTAGGGTGAGCGTACGTGTTAGGGTACGGGTTACTGTTAGTGTACGTGTTAGGATTAGGGGACGGGTGAGGGTAAGGCTTCGGGTAAGGATTAGTGTTAGGGTTATGGTTAGGGTCAGGGGACAGGGACGGTTTAGGGTACAGGTTAGTGTACGACAACGGTTTAGGGTGAGCGTACGTGTTAGGGTACGGGTTAGTGTTAGCGTACGGGTTAGGATTAGGGGAAGGGTGAGGTTAAGGCTTCGGGTAAGGGTTAGGGTTAGGGATAGGGGACGGGGACGGCGACGGTGACGGTTTAGGGTACAGGTTAGGGTACGACAACTGTTTAGGGTGAGCGTACGTTTTAGGGTAAGGGTTGGTGTTAGCGTACGGGTTAGGATTAAGGGACGGGTGAGGGTAAGGCTTCGGGTAACGGTTAGGGTTAGGGTTAGGGTTAGGGTTAGGGGACGGGGACGGGTACGGTTTAGGGTACAGGTTAGGGTACGACAACGGTTTAGGGTGAGCGTACATGTTAGGGTACGGGTTAGTGTTAACGTACGGGTTAGGATTAGGGGACGGGTGAGGGTAAGGCTTCGGGTAAGGGTTAGGGTTAGGGATAGGGGACGGGGACGGGAACGGGGACGGTTTAGGGCACAGGTTATGGTACGACAACGGTTTAGGGTGAGGGTACGTGTTAGGGTACAGGTTAGTGTTAGCGTACGGGTTAGGATTTGGGGACGGGTGAGGGTAAGGCTTTGGGTAAGGTTTAGGGTTAGGGTTAGGGTTAGGGTTAGTGTTAGGGTTAGGGTTAGGGGACGGGGACGGTTTAGGATACAGGTTAGGGTATGACAACGGTTTAGGGTGAGCGTACATGTTAGGGTACGGGTTAGTGTTAGCGTACGGGTTAGGATTAGGGTACGGGTGAGGGTAAGGCTTCGGGTAAGGGTTAGGGTTAGGGTTAGGTTTAGGGATAGGGGACGGGGATGGTTTAGTGTACAGGTTAGAGTACGACAACGGTTTAGGATGAGCGTACGTGTTAGGGTACGCGTTAGTGTTAGTGTACGGGTTAGGATTAGGGGATGGGTGAGGGTAAGGCTTCAGGTAAGGGTTAGGGTTAGGGTTAGGGATGGGGTTAGGGGACGGGGATGGTTTAGGGTACAGGTTAGTGTACGACAACGGTTTAGGGTGAGCCTATGTTTTAGGGTACGGGTTAGTGTTAGCGTACGGGTTAGGATTAGGGGACGGTTGAGGGTAAGGCTTCGGGTAAGGTTTAGGGTTAGTGTTAGGGTTAGGGGACGGGGACGGGGACGGTTTAGGGTACAGGTTAGGGTACGACAACCGTTTAGGGTGAGCGTACGTGTTAGGGTATGGGTTAGTGTGAGCATACGGGTTAGGATTAGGGGACGGGTGAGGGTAAGGCTACGGGTAACGGTTAGGTTTAGTGTTAGGGTTAGGGGGCGGGGACAGGGACGGGGACGGTTTAGGGTACAGGTTAGAGTACGACAACGGTTTAGGGTGAGCGTACGTGTTAGGGTACGGGTTACTGTTAGTGTACGTGTTAGGATTAGGGGACGGGTGAGGGTAAGGCTTCGGGTAAGGATTAGTGTTAGGGTTATGGTTAGGGTCAGGGGACAGGGACGGTTTAGGGTACAGGTTAGTGTACGACAACGGTTTAGGGTGAGCGTACGTGTTAGGGTACGGGTTAGTGTTAGCGTACGGGTTAGGATTAGGGGAAGGGTGAGGTTAAGGCTTCGGGTAAGGGTTAGGGTTAGGGATAGGGGACGGGGACGGCGACGGTGACGGTTTAGGGTACAGGTTAGGGTACGACAACTGTTTAGGGTGAGCGTACGTTTTAGGGTAAGGGTTGGTGTTAGCGTACGGGTTAGGATTAAGGGACGGGTGAGGGTAAGGCTTCGGGTAACGGTTAGGGTTAGGGTTAGGGTTAGGGTTAGGGGACGGGGACGGGTACGGTTTAGGGTACAGGTTAGGGTACGACAACGGTTTAGGGTGAGCGTACATGTTAGGGTACGGGTTAGTGTTAACGTACGGGTTAGGATTAGGGGACGGGTGAGGGTAAGGCTTCGGGTAAGGGTTAGGGTTAGGGATAGGGGACGGGGACGGGAACGGGGACGGTTTAGGGCACAGGTTATGGTACGACAACGGTTTAGGGTGAGGGTACGTGTTAGGGTACAGGTTAGTGTTAGCGTACGGGTTAGGATTTGGGGACGGGTGAGGGTAAGGCTTTGGGTAAGGTTTAGGGTTAGGGTTAGGGTTAGGGTTAGTGTTAGGGTTAGGGTTAGGGGACGGGGACGGTTTAGGATACAGGTTAGGGTATGACAACGGTTTAGGGTGAGCGTACATGTTAGGGTACGGGTTAGTGTTAGCGTACGGGTTAGGATTAGGGTACGGGTGAGGGTAAGGCTTCGGGTAAGGGTTAGGGTTAGGGTTAGGTTTAGGGATAGGGGACGGGGATGGTTTAGTGTACAGGTTAGAGTACGACAACGGTTTAGGATGAGCGTACGTGTTAGGGTACGCGTTAGTGTTAGTGTACGGGTTAGGATTAGGGGATGGGTGAGGGTAAGGCTTCAGGTAAGGGTTAGGGTTAGGGTTAGGGATGGGGTTAGGGGACGGGGATGGTTTAGGGTACAGGTTAGTGTACGACAACGGTTTAGGGTGAGCCTATGTTTTAGGGTACGGGTTAGTGTTAGCGTACGGGTTAGGATTAGGGGACGGTTGAGGGTAAGGCTTCGGGTAAGGTTTAGGGTTAGTGTTAGGGTTAGGGGACGGGGACGGGGACGGTTTAGGGTACAGGTTAGGGTACGACAACCGTTTAGGGTGAGCGTACGTGTTAGGGTATGGGTTAGTGTGAGCATACGGGTTAGGATTAGGGGACGGGTGAGGGTAAGGCTTCGGGTAACGGTTAGGTTTAGTGTTAGGGTTAGGGGGGGGGGACAGGGACGGGGACGGTTTAGGGTACAGGTTAGAGTACGACAACGGTTTAGGGTGAGCGTACGTGTTAGGGTACGGGTTACTGTTAGTGTACGTGTTAGGATTAGGGGACGGGTGAGGGTAAGGCTTCGGGTAAGGATTAGTGTTAGGGTTATGGTTAGGGTCAGGGGACAGGGACGGTTTAGGGTACAGGTTAGTGTACGACAACGGTTTAGGGTGAGCGTACGTGTTAGGGTACGGGTTAGTGTTAGCGTACGGGTTAGGATTAGGGGAAGGGTGAGGTTAAGGCTTCGGGTAAGGGTTAGGGTTAGGGATAGGGGACGGGGACGGCGACGGTGACGGTTTAGGGTACAGGGTAGGGTACGACAACTGTTTAGGGTGAGCGTACGTTTTAGGGTAAGGGTTAGTGTTAGCGTACGGGTTAGGATTAAGGGACGGGTGAGGGTAAGGCTTCGGGTAACGGTTAGGGTTAGGGTTAGGGTTAGGGTTAGGGGACGGGGACGGGTACGGTTTAGGGTACAGGTTAGGGTACGACCACGGTTTAGGGTGAGCGTACATGTTAGGGTACGGGTTAGTGTTAACGTACGGGTTAGGATTAGGGGACGGGTGAGGGTAAGGCTTCGGGTAAGGGTTAGGGTTAGGGTTAGGGTTAGCGTTAGGGTTAGGGGACGGGGACAGTTTAGGGTACAGGTTAGGGTACGACAACGGTTTAGAGTGTGCGTACGTGTTAGGGTATGGGTTAGTGTTACCATACGGGTTACGATTAGGGGACGAGTGAGTGTAAGGCTTCGGGTAAGGGTTAGGTTTAGGGTTAGGGTTAGGGTTAGGGTTAGGGTTAGGGTTAGGGGATGGGGACGGTTTAGGGTACAGGTTAGGGTACGACAACGGTTTAGGGTGAGCGTACGTGTTAGGGTACGGGTTAGTGTTAGCGTACGGGTTAGGATTAGGGGACGGTGAGGGTAAGGCTTCGGGTAAGGGTTAGGGTTAGGGTTAGGGGACAGGGATCGGGACGGTGATGGTTTAGGGTACAGGTTAGCGTACGACAACGGTTTAGGGTGAGCCTACGTGTTAGGGCAAGGGTTAGTGTTAGCGTACGGGTTAGGATTAGGGGACGGGTGAGGGTAAGGCTTCGGGTAAGGGTTAGGGTTAGGTTTAGGGTTAGGGTTAGGGGACGGGGACGGGGACGGTTTAGGGTACAGGTTAGGGTACGACAACGGTTTAGGGTGAGCGTACCTGTTAGGGTACGGGTTAGTGTTAACGTACGGGTTAGGATTAGGGGACGGGTGAGGGTAAGGCTTCGGGTAAGGGTTAGGGTTAGGGTTAGGGTTAGGGTTAGGGGACGGGGATGGTTTAGGGTACAGGTTAAGGTACGACAACGGTTTAGGGTGAGCGTACGTGTTAGTGTATGGGTTAGTGCTAGCGTACGGGTTAGGATTAGGGGACGGGTGAGGGTAAGGCTTCGGGTAAGGGTTAGGGTTAGGGTTAGGGTTAGGGTTAGGGTTAGGGGACGCAGACTGTTTAGGGTACAGGTTAGGGTACGACAACGGTTTAGGGTGAGCGTATGTGTTAGGGTACGGGTTAGTGTTAGCGTACGGGTTAGGATTAGGGGACGGGTGAGGGTAAGGCTTTGGGTAAGGTTTAGGGTTAGGGTTAGGGTTAGGGTTAGAGTTAGGGGACGGGGACGGTTTAGGGTACAGTATAGGGTACGACAGCGGTTTAGGGTGAGCGTATGTGTTAGGGTACGGGTTAGTGTTAGCGTACGGGTTAGGATTGGGGACAGGTGAGGGTAAGGCTTCGGGTAAGCGTTAGGGTTAGGGTTAGGGCACGGTGACGTTTTAGGGTATAGGTTACGGTACGACAACAGTTTAGGGTGATCGTACGTGTTAGGGTACGGTTTAGTGTTAGCATACGTGTTAGGATTAGGGGACGGGTGCGGGTAAGTCTTCGGGTAAGGGTTAGGGTTAGGTTTAGGGTTAGGGGACGGGGACGGTTTAAAGTACAGGTTAGGGTACGACAAAGGTTTAGGGTGAGCGTACGTGTTATGGTACAGGTTAGTGTTAGTGTACGGGTTAGGATTAGGGTACGGGTGAGGGTAGGGCTTCGGGTAAGGGTTAGGCTTAGGTTTAGGGTTAGGGGACGGGGACGGTTTAGGGTACAGGTTAGGGTACGACAACGGTTTAGGGTGAGCGTACGTGTTAGGGTACGGGTTAGTGTTAGCGTACGGGTTAGGATTACGGGATGGGTGAGGGGAAGGCTTCGGGTAAGGATTAGGGTTAGGGTTAGGGTTAGGGTTAGGGGACGGGGAAGGGGACGGTTTAGGGTACCGGTTAGGGTACGACAACGGTTTAGGGTGAGCGTATGTGTTAGGGTACGTGTTAGTGTTAGCGTACGGGTTAGGATTAGGGTACGGGTGAGAGTAAGGCTTCGGGTAAGGTTTAGGGTTAGGGTTATGGTTAGGGTTAGGGGATGGGACGGTTTAGGGTACAGGTTAGGGTACGACAACCGTTTAGGGTGAGCGTACGTGTTAGGGTACGGCTAGTGTTAGCATACGGGTTAGGATTAGGGGACGGGTGAGGGTAAGGCTTCGGGTAAGGGTTAGGGTTAGGGTTAGGGGACGGGGACGGGGATGGGGACGGTTTAGGGTACAGGTTAGGGTACGACAACGGTTTAGTTTGAGTGTACGTGTTAGGGTACTGATTAGTGTTAGCGTACGGTTTAGGATTAGGGGACGGCTGAGGATAAGGCTTTGGGTAAGGGTTAGGGTTAGGGTTAGGGTTAGGGTTAGGGCACGGGGATGGGGACGGTTTAGGGTACAGGTTAGTGTACGACAACGGTTTAGCGTGAGCGTACGTGTTAGGGTACAGTTTAGTGTTAGCGTACGGGTTACTATTAGGGGACGGGTGAGGGTAAGGCTTCGGGTAAGGGTTAGGGTTAGGGTTAGGGTTAGGGTTAGGGGACGGGGACGTTTTAGGGCACAGGTTTGTGTACTACAACGGTTTAGGGTGAGCGTACGTGTTAGGGTACGGGTTAGTGTTAGCATACGGGTTAGGATTAGGGCACTGGTGAGGGTAAGTCTTCGGGTAAGGGTTAGGGTTAGGGATAGGGGGCGGAGATGGGGACGGGGACGGTTTAGGGTACAGGTTATGGTACGACAACTGTTTAGGGTGAGGGTACGTGTTAGGGTACAGGTTAGTGTTAGCGTACGGGTTAGGATTAGGGGACGGGTGAGGGTAAGGCTTCGGGTAAGGTTTAGGGTTAGGGTTAGGGTTAGGGTTAGGGTTAGGGGACAGGGACGGTTTAGGGTACAGGTTAGGGTACGACAACGGTTTAGGGTGAGCGTACATGTTAGGGTACGGGTTAGTGTTAGCGTACGGGTTAGGATTAGGGTACGGGTGAGGGTACGGCTTCGGGTAAGTGTTAGGGTTAGGGTTAGGGTTAGGAATAGGGGACGGGGATGGTTTAGTGTACAGGTTAGGGTACGACAACGGTTTAGGATGAGCGTACGTGTTAGGGTACGCGTTAGTGTTAGTGTACGGATTAGGATTAGGGGATGGGTGAGGGTAAGGCTTCAGGTAAGGGTTAGGGTTAGAGTTAGGGATAGGGTTAGGGGACGGGGACGGTTTAGGGTACAGGTTAGTGTACGACAACGTTTTAGGGTGAGCCTATGTTTTAGGGTACGGGTTAGTGTTAGCGTACGGGTTAGGATTAGGGGACGGTTGAGGGTAAGGCTTCGGGTAAGGTTTAGGGTTAGGGTTAGTGTTAGGGTTAGGGTTAGGGGACGGGGACGGTTTAGGGTACAGGTTAGGGTACGACAACCGTTTAGGGTGAGCGTATGTGTTAGGGTACGGGTTAGTGTTAGCGTACGGGTTAGGATTAGGGGACGGGTGAGGGTAAGGCTTTGGGTAAGGTTTAGGGTTAGGGTTAGGGTTAGGGTTAGAGTTAGGGGACGGGGACGGTTTAGGGTACAGTTTAGGGTACGACAGCGGTTTAGGGTGAGCGTATGTGTTAGGGTACGGGTTAGTGTTAGCGTACGGGTTACGATTGGGGACAGGTGAGGGTAAGGCTTCGGGTAAGCGTTAGGGTTAGGGTTAGGATTAGGGGACGCAGACTGTTTAGGGTACAGGTTAGGGTATGACAACGGTTTAGGGTGAGCGTATGTGTTAGGGTACGGGTTAGTGTTAGCGTAAGGGTTAGGATTAGGGGACGGGTGAGGGTAAGACTTTGGGTAAGGTTTAGGGTTAGGGTTAGGGTTAGGGTTAGAGTTAGGGGACGGGGACGGTTTAGGGTACAGTTTAGGGTACGACAGCGGTTTAGGGTGAGCTTATGTGTTAGGGCACGGTGACGTTTTAGGGTATAGGTTAGGGTACGACAACAGTATAGGGTGATCGTACGTGTTAGGGTACAGTTTAGTGTTAGCATACGGGTTAGGATTAGGGGACGGGTGAGGGTAAGGCTTCGGGTAAGGGTTAGGGTTAGGTTTACGGTTAGGGGACGGGGACTGGGACGGGGACGGTTTAGGGTACAGGTTATGGTACGACAACGGTTTAGGGTGAGCGTACGTTTTAGGGTACGGGTTAGTGTTAGCGTACGGGTTAGGATTAGGGGACGGGTGAGTGTAAGGCTTCGGGTAAGGTTTAGGGTTAGGGTTAGGGTTAGGGTTAGGTGACGGGGACGGTTTAAGGTACAGGTTAGGGTACGACAACGGTTTAGGGTGATCGTACGTGTTATGGTACAGGTTAGTGTTAGTGTAAGGGTTAGGATTAGGGTACGGGTGAGGGTAAGGCTTGGGGTAAGGGATAGGCTTAGGTTTAGGGTTAGGGGACGAGGACGGTTTAGGGTACAGGTTAGGGTACGACAACGGTTTAGGGTGAGCGTACGTGTTAGGGTATGGGTTAGTGTTAGCGTACGGGTTAGGATTAGGGGATGGGTGAGTGTAAGGCTTCGAGTAAGGGTTAGGGTTAGGGTTAAGTTTATGGGACGGGGACGGTTTAGGGTACAGGTTAGGGTACGACAACGGTTTAGGGTGAGCGTACGTGTTAGGGTACGGCTAGTGTTAGCATACGGGTTAGGATTAGGGGACGGGTGAGGGTAAGGCTTCGGGTAAGGGTTAGGGTTAGGGTTAGGGGACGGGGACGGGGATGGGGATGGTTTAGGGTACAGGTTAGGGTACGACAACGGTTTAGGTTGATTGTACGTGTTAGGGTACTGATTAGTGTTAGCGTACGGGTTAGGATTAGGGGACGGCTGAGGATAAGGCTTTGGGTAAGGGTTAGGGTTAGGGTTAGGGTTAGGTTTAGGGCACGGGGATGGGGACGGTTTAGGGTACAGGTTAGTGTATGACAACGGTTTAGGGTGAGCGTACGTGTTAGGGTACAGTTTAGTGTTAGCGTACGGGTTACTATTAGGGGACGGGTGAGGGTAAGGCTTCGGGTAAGGGTTAGGGTTAGGGTTAGGGTTAGGGTTAGAGGACGGGGACGTTTTAGGGCACAGCTTAGTGTACGACAATGGTTTAGGGTGAGCGTACGTGTTAGGGTACGGGTTAGTGTTAGCATACGGGTTAGGATTAGGGCACGGGTGAGGGTAAGGCTTCGGGTAAGGGTTAGGGTTAGGGATATGGGACGGAGATGGGGACGGGGACGGTTTAGGGTACAGGTTATGGTACGACAACGGTTTAGGGTGAGGGTACGTGTTAGGGTACAGGTTAGTGTTAGCGTACGGGTTAGGATTAGGGGACGGGTGAGGGTAAGGCTTCGGGTAAGGTTTAGGGTTAGGGTTAGGGTTAGGGTTAGGGTTAGGGGACGGGGACGGTTTAGGGTACAGGTTAGGGTACGACAACGGTTTAGGGTGAGCGTACATGTTAGGGAACGGGTTAGTGTTAGCGTACGGGTTAGGATTAGGCGACGGGTGAGGGTAAGGCTTCGGGTAAGGGTTAGGGTTAGGGTTAGGGTTAGGAATAGGGGACGGGGATGGTTTAGTGTACAGGTTAGGGTACGACAACGGTTTAGGATGAGCGTACGTGTTAGCGTACGCGTTAGTGTTAGTGTACGGGTTAGGATTAGGGGATGGGTGAGGGTAAGGCTTCATGTAAGGGTTAGGGTTAGGGTTAGGGATAGGGTTAGGGGATGGGGACGGTTTAGGGTACAGGTTAGTGTACGACAACGGTTTAGGGTGAGCCTAAGTTTTAGGGTACGGTTTAGTGTTAGCGTACGGTTTAGGATTAGGGGACGGTTGAGGGTAAGGCTTCGGGTAAGGGTTAGGGTTAGGGTTAGGGGACGGGGACGGGGACGGTTTAGGGTACAGGTTAGGGTACGACAACGGTTTAGGGTGAGCGTACATGTTAAGGTACGGGTTAGTGTTAACGTACGGGTTAGGATTAGGGGACGGGTGAGGGTAAGGCTTCGGGTAAGGGTTAGGGTTAGGGTTAGGGTTAGGGTTAGGGGACGGGGACGGTTTAGGGTACAGGTTAGGGTACGACAATGGTTTAGAGTGTGCGTACGTGTTAGGGTATGGGTTAGTGTTAGCTTACGTGTTATGATTAGGGGACGGGTGAGGGTAAGGCTTCGGGTAAGGGTTAGGTTTAGGGTTAGGGTTAGGGTTAGGGTTAGGGTTAGGGTTAGGGTTAGGGGACGGGGACGGGGACGGTTTAGGGTACAGGTTAGGGTACGACAACGGTTTAGGGTGAGCGTAAGTGTTAGGGTACGGGTTAGTGTTAGCATACGGGTTACGATTAGGGGACGGTGAGGGTAAGGCTTCGGGTAAGGGTTAGGGTTAGGGTTAGGGGACGGGGATGGGGACGGGGATGGTTTAGGGTACAGGTTAGGGTACGACAACGGTTTAGGGTGAGCGTACGTGTTAGTGTATGGGTTAGTGCTAGCGTACGGGTTAGGATTAGGGGACGGGTGAGGGTAAGACTTCGGGTAATGCTTAGGGTTAGGGTTAGGGTTAGGTGAGGCAGACTGTTTAGGGTACAGGTTAGGGTACGACAACGGTTTAGGGTGAGCGTATGTGTTAGGGTACGTGTTAGTTTTAGCGTACGGGTTAGGATTAGGGGACGGGTGAGGGTAAGGCTTTGGGTAAGGTTTAAGGTTAGGGTTAGGATTAGGGTTAGAGTTAGGGGACGGGGATATTTTAGGGTACAGGTTAGGGTACGACAGCGGTTTAGGGTGAGCGTATGTGTTAGGGTACGGGTTAGTGTTAGCGTACGGGTTAGGATTGGGGACAGGTGAGGGTAAGGCTTCAGGTAAGGGTTAGGGTTAGGGTTAGGGTTAGGGGACGGGCACGTTTTAGGGTATAGGTTAGGGTACGACAACAGTTTAGGGTGATCGTACGTGTTAGGGTACGTTTTAGTGTTAGCATACTGTTTAGGATTAGGGGACGGGTGAGGGTAAGGCTTCGGGTAAGTGTTAGGGTTAGGTTTAGGGTTAGGGGACGGGGACTGGGACGGGGACGGTTTAGGGTACAGGTTATGGTACGACAACGGTTTAGGGTGTGCGTACGTTTTAGGGTACTGGTTAGTGTTAGCGTACGGGTTAGGATTATGGGACGGGTGAGTGTAAGGCTTCGGGTAAGTGTGAGGGTTAGGGTTAGGGTTAGGGTTAGGGTTAGGGTTAGGGGACGGGGACGGTTTAAGGTACAGGTTAGGGTACGACAACGGTTTAGGGTGAGCGTACGTGTTAGGGTACGGGTTAGTGTTAGCGTACGGGTTAGGATTAGGGTACGGGTGAGGGTAAGGCTTCGGGTAAGTGTTAGGGTTAGGGTTAGGTTTGGGGTTAGGGGACGGGGACGGTTTAGGGTACAGGTTAGGGTACAACAACGGTTTAGGGTGAGCGTACGTGTTAGGGTATGGGTTAGTGTTAGCGTACGGGTTAGGATTAGGGGATGGGTGAGGGTAAGGCTTCGGGTAAGGGTTAGGGTTAGGTTTAGGGTTAGGGTTAGGGGACTGGGACGGGGACGGTTTAGGGTACTGGTTAGGGTATGACAACGTTTTAGGGTGAGCGTATGTGTTAGGGTACAGGTTAGTGTTAGGGTACTGGTTAGGATTAGGGGAAGGGTGAGGGTAAGGCTTTGGGTAAGGTTTAGGGTTAGGGTTAGGGTTAGGGTTAGAGTTATGGGACGGGGACGGTTTAGGGTACAGGTTAGGGTACGACAGCGGTTTAGGGTGAGCGTACGTGTTAGAGTACGGTTTAGTGTTAGTGTACGGGTTAGGATTAGGGGACAGTTGAGGGTAAGGCTTCGGGTAAGGGTTAGGGTTAGGGTTAGGAGACGGGAACGGGGACGTTTTAGGGTACAGGTTAGGTTACGACAACAGTTTAGGGTGAGCGTACGTGTTAGGGTACGGGTTACTGATAGCATACGGGTTAGGATTAGGGGACGTTTGAGGGTAAGGCTTCTGGTAAGGGTTAGGGTTAGGTTTAGGGTTATGGGGACGGGGGCGGGGACGAGGACGGTTTAGGGTACAGGTTATGGTACGACAACGGTTTAGGGTGAGCGTACGTGTTAGGGTACGGGTTAGTGTTAGCATACGGGTTAGGATTAGGGGACGGGTGAGTGTAAGGCTTCAGGTAAGGGTTAGGGTTAGGGTTAGGGTTAGGGTTCGGGTAGGGGACGGTTTAGGGTACAGGTTAGGGTACGACAACGGTTTAGGGTGAGCGTACGTGTTAGGGTACGGGTTAGTGTTAGCGTACGGGTTAGGATTAGGGTACGTGTGAGTGTAAGGCTTCGAGTAAGGTTTAGGGTTAGGGTTAGGTTTAGGGGACGGGGACGGTTTAGGGTACAGGTTAGGGTACGACAACGGTTTAGGGTGAGCGTATGTGTTAGGGTACGGGTTAGTGTTAGCGTACGGGTTAGGATTAGGGGACGGGTGAGAGTAAGGCTTCGGGTAAGGTTTAGGGTTAGGGTTATGGTTAGGGTTAGGGTTAGGGGACGGGGACGGTTTAGGGTACAGGTTAGGGTACGAGAACCGTTTAGGGTGAGCGTACGTGTTAGGGTACGGGTTACTGTTAGCATACGGGTTAGGATTAGGGGACGGGTGAGGGTAAGGCTTCGGGTAAGGGTTAGGTATAGGGGACGGGGATGGGGATGGGGACGGTTTAGGGTACAGGTTAGGGTATGACAACGGTTTAGGGTGAGCGTACGTGTTAGGGTACGCGTTAGTGTTAGTGTACGGGTTAGGATTAGGGGATGGGTGACGGTAAGGCTTCAGGTAAGGTTTAGGTTTAGGGTTAGGGGTAAGGTTAGGGGACGGGGAAGGTTTAGGGTACAGGTTAGTGTACGACAACGGTTTAGGGTGCGCGTACGTGTTAGGGTATGGGTTAGTGTTAGAATACGTGTTAGGATTAGGGGACGGGTGAGGGTAAGGCTTTGGGTAAGGGTTAGGGTTCGGTTTAGGGTTAGGGTACGGGGATGGGGACGGAGGCGGTTTAGGGTACAGGTTATGGTACGACAACGGTTTAGGGTGAGCGTACGTGTTAGGGTACGGGTTAGTGTTAGAATACGGGTTAGGATTAGGGGACGGGTGAGGGTTAGGATTCAGGTAAGAGTTAGGGTTAGGGTTAGGGTTAGGGGACGGGGACGGTTTAGGGTACAGGTTAGGGTATGACAACGGTTTAGGTTGAGTGTATGTGTTAGGGTACTGATTAGTGTTAGCGTACGGGTTAGGATTAGGGGACGGCTGAGGATAAGGCTTTGGGTAAGGGTTAGGGTTAAGGTTAGGGTTAGGGTTAGGGGACGGGGATGTTTTAGGGTACAGGTTAGGGTACGACAACGGTTTAGGGTGAGCGTACGTGTTAGTGTATCGGTTAGTGCTAGCGTACGGGTTAGGATTAGGGGACGGGTGAGGGTAAGGCTTCGGGTAAGGGTTAGGGTTAGGGTTATTGTTAGGGTTAGGGTTAGGGTTAGGGGACGCAGACTGTTTAGGGTACAGGTTAGGATACGACAACGGTTTAGCGTGAGCGTAGGTGTTAGGGTACGGGTTAGTGTTAGCGTACGGGTTAGGATTAGGGGACGGGTGAGGGTAAGGCTTTGGGTAAGGTTTAGGGTTAGGGTTAGGGTTAGAGTTAGGGGACGGGGACGGTTTAGGGTACAGGTTAGGGTACGACAGCGGTTTAGGGTGAGCGTATGTGTTAGGGTACGGGTTAGTGTTAGCGTACGGGTTAGGATTGGGGACAGGTGAGGGTAAGGCTTCGGGTAAGGGTTGGGGTTAGTGTTAGGGGACGGTGACGTTTTAGGGTATAGGTTAGGGTACGACAACAGTTTAGGGTGATCGTACGTGTTAGGGTACGGTTTAGAGTTAGCATACGGTTTAGGATTAGGGGACGGGTGAGGGTAAGGCTTCGGGTAAGGGTTAGGGTTAGGTTTAGGGTTAGGGGACGGCGACAGGGACGGGGACGGTTTAGGGTACAGGTTAGGGTACGACAACGGTTTAGGGTGAGCGTACGTGTTAGGGTACGGGTTAGTGTTAGCGTACGGGTTTGGATTAAGGTACGGGTGAGTGTAAGGCTTCGAGTAAGGGTTAGGGTTAGGGTTAGGGTTAGGTTTAGTGAACGGGGACGGTTTAGGGTACAGGTTAGGGTACGACAACGGTTTAGGGTGAGCGTACGTGTTAGGGTACAGTTTAGTGTTAGCGTACGGGTTACTATTAGGGGACGGGTGAGGGTAAGGCTTCGGATAAGGGTTAGGGTTAGGGTTAGAGGACGGGGACGTTTTAGCGAACAGGTTAGTGTACGACAATGGTTTAGGGTGAGCGTACGTGTTAGGGTACGGGTTAGTGTTAGCATACGGGTTAGGATTAGGGCACGTGTGAGGGTAAGGCTTCGGGTAAGGTTTAGGGTTAGGGTTAGGTTTAGGGGACGGGGACGGTTTAGGGTACAGGTTAGGGTACGACAACGGTTTAGGGTGAGCGTACGTGTTAGGGTATGGGTTAGTGCTAGCGTACAGTTTAGGATTAGGGGACGGGTGAGGGTAAGGCTTCGGGTAAGGGTTAGGGTTAGGGTTAGGGTTAGGGTTAGGGGTCGGGGACGGTTTAGGGTAGAGGTTAGGGTACGACAAAGGTTTAGGGTGAGCGTATGTGTTAGGGTACGGGTTAGTGTTAGCGTAGGGTTTAGGATTAGGGGACGGGTGAGGGTAAGGCTTCGGGTAAGGTTTAGGGTTAGGGTTAGGGTTAGGGTTAGGGTTAGAATTAGGGGACGGGGACGGTTTAGGGTACAGGTTAGGGTACGACAACGGTTTCAGGTGAGCGTACGTGTTAGGGTACGGGTTAGTGTTAGCGTACGGGTTAGGATTAGGGGAAGGGTGAGGGTAAGGCTTCGGGTAAGGGTTAGGGTTAGGGTTAGGGTTAGGGTTAGGGGACGGTGATGGGGGCGGTTTAGGGTACAGGTTACGGTACCACAGTGGTTTAGGGTGAGCGTACGTGTTAGGGTACGGTTTAGTGTTAGCGTACGGTTTAGGATTATGGGACGGGTGAGGGTAAGGCTTCGGGTAAGGGTTAGGGTTAGGGATAGGGGACGGGGACGGGAACGGGGACGGTTTAGGGTACAGGTTAGGGTACGACAACGGTTTAGGGTGAGCGTACATGTTAGGGTACGGGTTAGTGTTAACGTACGGGTTAGGATTAGGGGACGGGTGAGGGTAAGACTTCGGGTAAGGGTTAGGGTTAGGGTTAGGGTTAGGGTTAGGGGACGGGGACAGTTTAGGGTACAGGTTAGGGTACGACAACGGTTTAGAGTGTGCGTACGTGTTAGGGTATGGGTTAGTGTTAGCATACGGATTACGATTAGGGGACGGGTGAGGGTAAGGCTTCGGGTAAGGGTTAGGGTTAGGTTTAGGGTTAGGGTTAGGGGACGGGGAAGGGGACGGTTTAGGGTACAGGTTAGGGTACGACAACGGTTTAGGGTGAGCGTACATGTTAGGGTACGGGTTAGTGTTAACGTACGGGTTAGGATTAGGGGACGGGTGAGGGTAAGGCTTCGGGTAAGGGTTAGGGTTAGGGTTAGTGTTAGGGTTAGGGTTAGGGTTAGGGTTAGGGTTAGGGTTAGGGGATGCAGACTCTTTAGGGTACAGGTTAGGGTATGACAACGGTTTAGGGTGAGCGTATATGTTAGGGTACGGGTTAGTGTTAGCGTACGGGTTAGGATTAGGGGACGGGTGAGGGTAAGGCTTTGGGTAAGGTTTAGGGTTAGGGTTAGGGTTAGGGTTAGAGTTAGGGGACGGGGACGGTTTAGGGTACAGGTTAGGGTACGACAGCGGTTTAGGGTGAGCGTATGTGTTAGGGTACGGGTTAGTGTTAGCGTACGGGTTAGGATTGGGGACAGGTGAGGGTAAGGCTTCGGGTAAGGGTTAGGGTTAGGGTTAGGGCACGGTGACGTTTTAGGGTATAGGTTAGGGTACGACAGCAGTTTAGGGTGATCGTACGTGTTAGGGTACGGTTTAATGTTAGCATACAGGTTAGGATTAGGGGACGGGTGAGGGTAAGGCTTCGGGTAAGGGTTAGGGTTAGGTTTAGGGTTAGGGGACGGGGACTGGGACGGGGACGTTTTAGGGTACAGGTTATGGTACGACAACGGTTTAGGGTGAGCGTACGTTTTAGGGTACGGGTTAGTGTTAGCGTACGGGTTAGGATTAGGGGACGGGTGAGTGTAAGGTTTCGGGTAAGGGTTAGGGTTAGGGTTAGGGTTAGGGTTAGGGTTAGGGCACGGGGATGGGGACGGTTTAGGGTACAGGTTAGTGTACGACAACGGTTTAGGGTGAGCGTACGTGTTACGGTACAGTTTAGTGTTAGCGTACGCGTTACTATTAGGGGACGGGTGAGGGTAAGGCTTCGGGTAAGGGTTAGGGTTAGGGTTAGGGTTAGGGTTAGGGGACGGGGACGTTTTAGGGCACAGGTTAGTGTACGACAACGGTTTAGGGTGAGCGTACGTGTTAGGGTACGGGTTAGTGTTAGCATACGGGTTAGGATTAGGGCACGGGTGAGGGTAAGGCTTCGGGTAAGGGTTAGGGTTAGGGATAGGGGACGGGGACGGGAATGGGGACGGTTTAGGGCACAGGTTATGGTACGACAACGGTTTAGGGTGAGGGTACGTGTTAGGGTACAGGTTAGTGTTAGCGTACGGGTTAGGATTTGGGGACGGGTGAGGGTAAGGCTTCGGGTAAGGTTTAGGGTTAGGGTTAGGGTTAGGGTTAGTGTTAGGGTTAGGGTTAGGGGACGGGGACCGTTTAGGATACAGGTTAGGGTATGACAACGGTTTAGGGTGAGCGTACATGTTAGGGTACGGGTTAGTGTTAGCGTACGGGTTAGGATTAGGGTACGGGTGAGGGTAAGGCTTCGGGTAAGGGTTAGGGTTAGGGTTAGGTTTAGGGATAGGGGACGGGGATGGTTTAGTGTACAGGTTAGAGTACGACAACGGTTTAGGATGAGCGTACGTGTTAGGGTACGCGTTAGTGTTAGTGTACGGGTTAGGATTAGGGGATGGGTGAGGGTAAGGCTTCAGGTAAGGGTTAGGGTTAGGGTTAGGGATAGGGTTAGGGGACGGGGATGGTTTAGGGTACAGGTTAGTGTACGACAACGGTTTAGGGTGAGCCTATGTTTTAGGGTATGGGTTAGTGTTAGCGTACGGGTTAGGATTAGGGGACGGTTGAGGGTAAGGCTTCGGGTAAGGTTTAGGGTTAGTGTTAGGGTTAGGGTTAGGGGACGGGGACGGGGACGGTTTAGGTTACAGGTTAGGGTACGACAACCGTTTAGGGTGAGTGTACGTGTTAGGGTATGGGTTAGTGTGAGCATACGGGTTAGGATTAGGGGACGGGTGAGGGTAAGGCTTCGGGTAACGGTTAGGGTTAGTGTTAGGGTTAGGGGGCGGGGACAGGGACGGGGACGGTTTAGGGTACAGGTTATGGTACGACAACGGTTTAGGGTGAGCGTACGTGTTAGGGTACGGGTTACTGTTAGTGTACGTGTTAGGATTAGGGGACGGGTGAGAGTAAGGCTTCGGGTAAGGATTAGTGATAGGGTTATGGTTAGGGTCAGGGGACAGGGACGGTTTAGGGTACAGGTTAGTGTACGACAACGGTTTAGGGTGAGCGTACGTGTTAGGGTACGGGTTAGTGTTAGCGTACGGGTTAGGATTAGGGGAAGGGTGAGGTTAAGGCTTCGGGTAAGGGTTAGGGTTAGGGATAGGGGACGGGGACGGGGACGGTGACGGTTTAGGGTACAGGTTAGGGTACGACAACTGTTTAGGGTGAGCGTACGTTTTAGGGTAAGGGTTAGTGTTAGCGTACGGGTTAGGATTAAGGGACGGGTGAGGGTAAGGCTTCGGGTAACGGTTAGGGTTAGGGTTAGGGTTAGGGTTAGGGGACGGGGACGGGTACGGTTTAGGGTACAGGTTAGGGTACGACAACGGTTTAGGGTGAGCGTACATGTTAGGGTACGGGTTAGTGTTAACGTACGGGTTAGGATTAGGGGACGGGTGAGGGTAAGGCTTCGGGTAAGGGTTAGGGTTAGGGTTAGGGTTAGGGTTAGGGTTAGGGGACGGGGACAGTTTAGGGTACAGGTTAGGGTACGACAACGGTTTAGAGTGTGCATACGTGTTAGGGTATGGGTTAGTGTTAGCATACGGGTTACGATTAGGGGACGAGTGAGTGTAAGGCTTCGGGTAAGGGTTAGGTTTAGGGTTAGGGTTAGGGTTAGGGTTAGGGTTAGGGTTAGGGTTAGGGGATGGGGACGGTTTAGGGTACAGGTTAGGGTACGACAACGGTTTAGGGTGAGCGTACGTGTTAGGGTACGGGTTAGTGTTAGCGTACGGGTTAGGATTAGGGGACGGTGAGGGTAAGGCTTCGGGTAAGGGTTAGGGTTAGGGTTAGGGGACGGGGATCGGGACGGTGATGGTTTAGGGTACAGGTTAGCGTACGACAACGGTTTAGGGTGAGCCTACGTGTTAGGGCAAGGGTTAGTGTTAGCGTATGGGTTAGGATTAGGGGACGGGTGAGGGTAAGGCTTCGGGTAAGGGTTAGGGTTAGGTTTAGGGTTAGGGTTAGGGGACGGGGACGGGGACGGTTTAGGGTACAGGTTAGGGTACGACAACGGTTTAGGGTGAGCGTACCTGTTAGGGTACGGGTTAGTGTTAACGTACGGGTTAGGATTAGGGGACGGGTGAGGGTAAGGCTTCGGGTAAGGGTTAGGTTTAGGGTTAGGGTTAGGGTTAGGGGACGGGGATGGTTTAGGGTACAGGTTAAGGTACGACAACGGTTTAGGGTGAGCGTACGTGTTAGTGTATGGGTTAGTGATAGCGTACGGGTTAGGTGTAGGGGACGGGTGAGGGTAAGGCTTCGGGTAAGGGTTAGGGTTAGGGTTAGGGTTAGGGTTAGGGTTAGGGGACGCAGACTGTTTAGGGTACAGGTTAGGGTACGACAACGGTTTAGGGTGAGCGTATGTGTTAGGGTACGGGTTAGTGTTAGCGTACGGGTTAGGATTAGGGGACGGGTGAGGGTAAGGCTTTGGGTAAGGTTTAGGGTTAGGGTTAGGGTTAGGGTTAGAGTTAGGGGACGGGGACGGTTTAGGGTACAGTATAGGGTACGACAGCGGTTTAGGGTGAGCGTATGTGTTAGGGTACGGGTTAGTGTTAGCGTACGGGTTAGGATTGGGGACAGGTGAGGGAAAGGCTTCGGGTAAGCGTTAGGGTTAGGGTTAGGGCACGGTGACGTTTTAGGGTATAGGTTACGGTACGACAACAGTTTAGGGTGATCGTACGTGTTAGGGTACGGTTTAGTGTTAGCATACGGGTTAGGATTAGGGGACGGGTGCGGGTAAGTCTTCGGGTAAGGGTTAGGGTTAGGTTTAGGGTTAGGGGACGGGGACGGTTTAAAGTACAGGTTAGGGTACGACAAAGGTTTAGGGTGAGCGTACGTGTTATGGTACAGGTTAGTGTTAGTGTACGGGTTAGGATTAGGGTACGGGTGAGGGTAAGGCTTCGGGTAAGGGTTAGGCTTAGGTTTAGGGTTAGGGGACGGGGACGGTTTAGGGTACAGGTTAGGGTACGACAACGGTTTAGGGTGAGCGTACGTGTTAGGGTATGGGTTAGTGTTAGCGTACGGGTTAGGATTAGGGGATGGGTGAGGGTAAGGCTTCGGGTAAGGGTTAGGGTTAGGTTTATGGTTAGGGTTAGGGGACTGGGACGGTGACGGTTTAGGGTACAGGTTAGGGTACGACAACGGTTTAGGGTGAGCGTACGTGTTAGGGTACGGGTTAGTGTTAGCGTACGGGTTAGGATTAGGGTACGGGTGAGTGTAAGGCTTCGAGTAAGGGTTAGGGTTAGGGTTAGGGTTAGGTTTAGGGGACGGGGACGGTTTAGGGTACAGGTTAGGGTACGACAACGGTTTAGGGTGAGCGTACGTGTTAGGGTACGGGTTAGTGTTAGCGTACGGGTTAGGATTACGGGATGGGTGAGGGGAAGGCTTCGGGTAAGGATTAGGGTTAGGGTTAGGGTTAGGGTTAGGGGACGGGGAAGGGGACGGTTTAGGGTACAGGTTAGGGTACGACAACGGTTTAGGGTGAGCGTATGTGTTAGGGTACGGGTTAGTGTTAGCGTACGGGTTAGGATTAGGGTACGGGTGAGAGTAAGGCTTCGGGTAAGGTTTAGGGTTAGGGTTATGGTTAGGGTTAGGGGATGGGACGGTTTAGGGTACAGGTTAGGGTACGACAACCGTTTAGGGTGAGCGTACGTGTTAGGGTACGGCTAGTGTTAGCATACGGGTTAGGATTAGGGGACGGGTGAGGGTAAGGCTTCGGGTAAGGGTTAGGGTTAGGGTTAGGGGACGGGGACGGGGATGGGGACGGTTTAGGGTACAGGTTAGGGTACGACAACGGTTTAGTTTGAGTGTACGTGTTAGGGTACTGATTAGTGTTAGCGTACGGGTTAGGATTAGGGGACGGCTGAGGATAGGGCTTTGGGTAAGGGTTAGGGTTAGGGTTAGGGTTAGGGTTAGGGCACGGGGATGGGGACGGTTTAGGGTACAGGTTAGTGTACGACAACGGTTTAGCGTGAGCGTACGTGTTAGGGTACAGTTTAGTGTTAGCGTACGGGTTACTATTAGGGGACGGGTGAGGGTAAGGCTTCGGGTAAGGGTTAGGGTTAGGGTTAGGGTTAGGGTTAGGGGACGGGGACGTTTTAGGGCACAGGTTTGTGTACTACAACGGTTTAGGGTGAGCGTACGTGTTAGGGTACGGGTTAGTGTTAGCATACGGGTTAGGATTAGGGCACTGGTGAGGGTAAGTCTTCGGGTAAGGGTTAGGGTTAGGGTTAGGGGACGGAGATGGGGACGGGGACGGTTTAGGGTACAGGTTATGGTACGACAACTGTTTAGGGTGAGGGTACGTGTTAGGGTACAGGTTAGTGTTAGCGTACGGGTTAGGATTAGAGGACGGGTGAGGGTAAGGCTTCGGGTAAGGTTTAGGGTTAGGGTTAGGGTTAGGGTTAGGGTTAGGGGACGGGGACGGTTTAGGGTACAGGTTAGGGTACGACAACGGTTTAGGGTGAGCGTACATGTTAGGGTACGGGTTAGTGTTAGCGTACGGGTTAGGATTAGGGTACGGGTGAGGGTACGGCTTCGGGTAAGTGTTAGGGTTAGGGTTAGGGTTAGGAATAGGGGACGGGGATGGTTTAGTGTACAGGTTAGGGTACGACAACGGTTTAGGATGAGCGTACGTGTTAGGGTACGCGTTAGTGTTAGTGTACGGATTAGGATTAGGGGATGGGTGAGGGTAAGGCTTCAGGTAAGGGTTAGGGTTAGAGTTAGGGATAGGGTTAGGGGACGGGGACGGTTTAGGGTACAGGTTAGTGTACGACAACGGTTTAGGGTGAGCCTATGTTTTAGGGTACGGGTTAGTGTTAGCGTACGGGTTAGGATTAGGGGACGGTTGAGGGTAAGGCTTCGGGTAAGGTTTAGGGTTAGGGTTAGTGTTAGGGTTAGGGTTAGGGGACGGGGACGGTTTAGGGTACAGGTTAGGGTACGACAACCGTTTAGGGTGAGCGTATGTGTTAGGGTACGGGTTAGTGTTAGCGTACGGGTTAGGATTAGGGGACGGGTGAGGGTAAGGCTTTGGGTAAGGTTTAGGGTTAGGGTTAGGGTTAGGGTTAGAGTTAGGGGACGGGGACGGTTTAGGGTACAGTTTAGGGTACGACAGCGGTTTAGGGTGAGCGTATGTGTTAGGGTACGGGTTAGTGTTAGCGTACGGGTTAGGATTGGGGACAGGTGAGGGTAAGGCTTCGGGTAAGCGTTAGGGTTAGGGTTAGGATTAGGGGACGCAGACTGTTTAGGGTACAGGTTAGGGTATGACAACGGTTTAGGGTGAGCGTATGTGTTAGGGTACGGGTTAGTGTTAGCGTAAGGGTTAGGATTAGGGGACGGGTGAGGCTAAGGCTTTGGGTAAGGTTTAGGGTTAGGGTTAGGGTTAGGGTTAGAGTTAGGGGACGGGGACGGTTTAGGGTACAGTTTAGGGTACGACAGCGGTTTAGGGTGAGCGTATGTGTTAGGGTACGGGTTAGTTTTAGCGTACGGGTTAGGATTGGGGACAGGTGAGGGTAAGGCTTCGGGTAAGGGTTAGGGTTAGGGTTAGGGTACGGTGACGTTTTAGGGTATAGGTTAGGGTACGACAACAGTATAGGGTGATCGTACGTGTTATGGTACAGGTTAGTGTTAGTGTACGGGTTAGGATTAGGGTACGGGTGAGGGTAAGGCTTGGGGTAAGGGTTAGGCTTAGGTTTAGGGTTAGGGGACGGGGACGGTTTAGGGTACAGGTTAGGGTACGACAACGGTTTAGGGTGAGCGTACGTGTTAGGGTATGGGTTAGTGTTAGCGTACGGGTTAGGATTAGGGGATGGGTGAGTGTAAGGCTTCGAGTAAGGGTTAGGGTTAGGGTTAAGTTTATGGGACGGGGACGGTTTAGGGTACAGGTTAGGGTACGACAACGGTTTAGGGTGAGCGTACGTGTTAGGGTACGGGTTAGTGTTAGCGTACGGGTTAGGATTACGGGATGGGTGAGGGGAAGGCTTCGGGTAAGGGTTAGGGTTAGGGTTAGGGTTAGGGTTAGGGGACGGGGAGGGGGACGGTTTAGGGTACAGGTTAGGGTACGACAACGGTTTAGGGTGAGCGTATGTGTTAGGATACGAGTTAGTGTTAGCGTACGGGTTAGGATTAGGGGACGGGTGAGAGTAAGGCTTCGGGTAAGGTTTAGGGTTAGGGTTATGGTTAGGGTTAGGGTTAGGGGATGGGACTGTTTAGGGTACAGGTTAGGGTACGACAACCGTTTAGGGTGAGCGTACGTGTTAGGGTACGGCTAGTGTTAGCATACGGGTTAGGATTAGGGGACGTGTTAGGGTAAGGCTTCTGGTAAGGGTTAGGGTTAGGGTTAGGAGACGGGAACGGGGACGTTTTAGGGTACAGGTTAGGTTACGACAACAGTTTAGGGTGAGCGTACGTGTTAGGGTACGGGTTACTGTTAGCATACGGGTTAGGATTAGGGGACGTTTGAGGGTAAGGCTTCTGGTAAGGGTTAGGGTTAGGTTTAGGGTTATGGGGACGGGGACGGGGACGGGGACGGTTTAGGGTACAGGTTATGGTACGACAACGGTTTAGGGTGAGCGTACGTGTTAGGGTACGGGTTAGTGTTAGCATACGGGTTAGGATTAGGGGACGGGTGAGTGTAAGGCTTCAGGTAAGGGTTAGGGTTAGGGTTAGGGTTAGGGTAGGGGACGGGGACGGGGACGGTTTAGGGTACAGGTTAGGGTACGACAACGGTTTAGGGTGAGCGTACGTGTTAGGGTACGGGTTAGTGTTAGCGTACGGGTTAGGATTGGGTTACGTGTGAGTGTAAGGCTTCGAGTAAGGTTTAGGGTTAGGGTTAGGTTTAGGGGACGGGGACGGTTTAGGGTACAGGTTAGGGTACGACAACGGTTTAGGGTGAGCGTACGTGTTAGGGTACAGGTTAGTGTTAGAGTACGGGTTAGGATTAGGGGACGGGTGAGTGTAAGGCTTCAGGTAAGGGTTAGGGTTAGGGTTAGGGTTAGGGGACGGGGACGGGGACGGTTTAGGGTACAGGTTAGGGTACGACAAGGGTTTAGGGTGAGCGTATGTGTTAGGGTACGGGTTAGTGTTAGCGTACGGGTTAGGATTAGGGGACGGGTGAGAGTAAGGCTTCGGGTAAGGTTTAGGGTTAGGGTTATGGTTAGGGTTAGGGTTAGGGGACGGGGACGGTTTAGGGTACAGGTTAGGGTACGAGAACCGTTTAGGGTGAGCGTACGTGTTAGGGTACGGGTTACTGTTAGCATACGGGTTAGGATTAGGGGACGGGTGAGGGTAAGGCTTCGGGTAAGGTTTAGGTATAGGGGACGGGGATGGGGATGGGGACGGTTTAGGGTACAGGTTAGGGTATGACAACGGTTTAGGGTGAGCGTACGTGTTAAGGTATGGGTTAGTGTTAGCGTACGGGTTAGGATTAGGGAACGGGTGAGGGTAAGCCTTCGGGTAAGGGTTAGGGTTAGGGTTAGGTTTAGGGTTAGGGTTAGAGTTAGGGGATGGGGACGGTTTAGGGTACAGTTTAGGGTACGACAACGGTTTAGGGTGAGCGTACGTGTTAGGGTACGTGTTAGTGTTAGCGTAGGGGTTAGGATTAGGGGACGGGTGAGAGTAAGGCTTCGGGTAAGGGTTAGGGTTAGGGTTAGGGTTAGGGATAGGGGACCGGGACGGATTATTGTACAGGCTAGGGTACGACAACGGTTTAGGATGAGCGTACGTGTTAGGGTACGCGTTAGTGTTAGTGTACGGGTTAGGATTAGGGGATGGGTGACGGTAAGGCTTCAGGTAAGGGTTAGGTTTAGGGTTAGGGATAAGGTTAAGGGACGGGGACGGTTTAGGGTACAGGTTAGGGTACGACAACGGTTTAGGGTGAGCGTACGTGTTAGGGTACGGGTTTGTGTTAGCGTACGGGTTAGGATTAGGGGACGGGTCTGTTTAAGGCTTCGGGAAAGGGTTAGGGTTAGGGTTAGGGGACGGGGACGGTTTAGGTTACAGGTTAGGGTACGACAACGGTTTAGGGTGAGCGTACGTTTTAGGGTACGGGTTAGTGTTAGCATACGGGTTACGATTAGGGTACGGGTGAGGTTAAGGCTTCGGGTAAGGGTTAGGGTTAGGGTTAGGGTTAGGGTTAGGGGACAGGGACGGTTTAGGGTACAGCTTAGGGTACGACAACGGTTTAGGGTGAGCGAACATCTTAGGGTACGGTTTAGTGTTAGCGTACTGGTTAGGATTAGGGGACGGCTGAGGGTAAGGATTCGGGTAAGGGTTAGGTTTAGGGTTAGGGTTAGGGTTAGGGGACGGGGACGGTTTAGGGTACAGGTTAGAGTTCGACAACGGTGTAGTGTGAGCGTACGTGTTAGGGTACTGATTAGAGTTAGCGTACGGGTTCGGATTAGGGGACGGGTGAGGATAAGGCTTTGGGTAAGGGTTAGGGTTAGGGTTAGGGTTAGGGTTAGGGGACGGGGACGGGGAAGGTTTAGGGTACAGGTTAGTGTACGACAACGGTTTAGGGTGAGCGTACATGTTAGGGTACGGGTTAGTGTTAGAATACGTGTTAGGATTAGGGGACGGGTGAGGGTAAGGCTTTGGGTAAGGGTTAGGGTTCGGTTTAGGGTTAGTGTACGGGGATGGGGACGGAGGCGGTTTAGGGTACAGGTTATGGTACGACAACGGTTTAGGGTGAGCGTACGTGTTAGGGTACGGGTTAGTGTTAGAATACGGGTTAGGATTAGGGGACGGGTGAGTGTTAGGATTCGGGTAAGGGTTAGGGTTAGGGTTAGGGTTAGGGTTAGGGTTAGGGGACGGGGACGGGGACGGTTTAAGGTACAGGTTAGGGTACGAAAACGGTTTAGTGTGAGCGTACGTGTTAGGGTACAGGTTAGTGTTAGTGTACGGGTTAGGATTAGGGTACGGGTGAGGGTAAGGCTTCGGGTAAGGGTTAGGCTTAGGTTTAGGGTTAGGGGACGGGGACGGTTTAGGGTACAGGTTAGGGTACGACAACGTTTTAGGGTGAGCGTACGTGTTAGGGTATGGGTTAGTGTTAGCGTACGGGTTAGGATTAGGGGATGGGTGAGGGTAAGGCTTCGGGTAAGTGTTAGGTTTAGGTATAGGGCTATGGTTAGGGGACTGGGACGGGGACGGTTTAGGGTACAGGTTAGGGTACGACAACGGTTTAGGGTGAGCGTACGTGTTAGGGTACGGGTTAGTGTTAGCGTACGGGTTAGGATTAGGGTACGGGTGAGTGTAAGGCTTCGAGTAAGGATTAGGCTTAGGGTTAGGGTTAGGGTTAGGGTTAGGGGTCGGGGACGGTTTAGGGTAGAGGTTAGGGTACGACAAAGGTTTAGGGTGAGCGTATGTGTTAGGGTACGGGTTAGTGTTAGCATAGGGGTTAGGATTAGGGGACGGGTGAGGGTAAGGCTTCGGGTAAGGTTTAGGGTTAGGGTTAGGGTTAGGGTTAGAGTTAGGGGACGGGGACGGTTTAGGGTACAGGTAAGGGTACGACAACTGTTTCAGGTGAGCGTACGTGTTAGGGTATGGGTTAGTGTTAGCGTTCGGGTTAGGATTAGGGGAAGGGTGAGGGTAAGGCTTCGGGTAAGGGTTAGGGTTAGGGTTAGGGTTAGGGTTAGGGGACGGTGACGGGGGCGGTTTAGGGTACAGGTTAGGGTACCACAGTGGTTTAGGGTGAGCGTACGTGTTAGGGTGCGGGTTATTGTTAGCGTACGGTTTAGGATTATGGGACGGGTGAGGGTAAGGCTTCGGGGAAGTGTTAGGGATAGGGTTAGGGGACGGGGACGGTTTAGGGTACAGGTTAGTGTACGACAATGGTTTAGTGTGAGCGTACGTGTTAGGGTACTGATTAGTGTTAGCGTACGGGTTAGGATTAGGGGACGGTTGAGGGTAAGGCTTTGGGTAAGGGTTAGGGTTAGGGTTAGGGTTAGTGTTAGGGGATGGGGATGGGGACGGTTTAGGGTACAGGTTAGGGTACGACAACGGTTTAGGGTGAGCGTACGTGTTAGGGTATGGTTTAGTGTTAGCATACGGGTTAGGATTAGGGGACGGGTGAGGGTAAGGCTTCGGGTAACGGTTAGGGTTAGTGTTAGGGTTAGGGGACGGGGACAGGGACGGGGACGGTTTAGGGTACAGTTTAGGGTACGACAACGGTTTAGGATGAGCGTACGTGTTAGGGTACGGGTTAGTGTTAGCGTACGGGTTAGGATTATGGGACGGGTGAGGGTAAGGCTTCGGGTAAGGGTTAGGTTTAGGGATAGGGGACGGGGACGGGAACGGGGACGGTTTAGGGTACAGGTTAGGGTACGACAACGGTTTAGGGTGATCGTACGTTTTAGGGTAAGGTTTAGTGTTAGCGTACGGGTTAGGATTAAGGGACGGGTGAGGGTAAGGCTTCGGGTAAGGGTTAGGGTTAGGGTTAGGGTTAGGGTTAGGGGACGGTTTAGGGTACAGGTTAGGGTACGACAACGGTTTAGGGTGAGGGTACATGTTAGGGTACGGGTTAGTGTTAACGTACGGGTTAGGATTAGGGGACGGGTGAGGGTAAGGCTTCGGGTAAGGGTTAGGGTTAGGGTTAGGGTTAGGGCACGGTGACGTTTTAGGGTATAGGTTAGGGTACGACAACAGTTTAGGGTGATCGTACGTGTTAGGGTACGGTTTAATGTTAGCATACAGGTTAGGATTAGGGGACGGGTGAGGGTAAGGCTTCGGGTAAGGGTTAGGGTTAGGTTTAGGGTTAGGGGACGGGGACTGGGACGCGGACGTTTTAGGGTACAGGTTATGGTACGACAACGGTTTAGGGTGAGCGTACGTTTTAGGGTACGGGTTAGTGTTAGCGTATGGGTTAGGATTAGGGGACGGGTGAGTGTAAGGTTTCGGGTAAGGGTTAGGGTTAGGGTTAGGGTTAGGGTTAGGGTTAGGGTTAGGGGACGGGGACGGTTTAAGGTACAGGTTAGGGTACGACAACGGTTTAGGGTGAGCGTACGTGTTAGGGTACAGGTTAGTGTTAGTGTACGGGTTAGGATTAGGGTACGGGTGAGGGTAAGGCTTCAGGTAAGGGTTAGGCTTAGGTTTAGGGTTAGGGGACGGGGACGTTTTAGGGTACAGGTTAGGGTACGACAACGGTTTAGGGTGAGCGTACGTGTTAGGGTATGGGTTAGTGTTAGCGTACGGGTTAGGATTATGGGATGGGTGAGGGTAAGGCTTCGGGTAAGGGTTAGGGTTAGGTTTAGGGTTAGGGTTAGGGGACTGGGACGGGGACGGTTTAGGGTACAGGTTAGGGTCCGACAACGGTTTAGGGTGAGCGAACGTGTTAGGGTACGGGTTAGTGTTAGCGTACGGGTTAGGATTATGGTACGGGTGAGTGTAAGGCTTCAGGTAAGGGTTAGGGTTAGGGTTAGGGATAGGGTTAGTGGACGGGGACGGTTTAGGGTACAGGTTAGTGTACGACAACGGTTTAGGGTGAGCCTATGTTTTAGGGTACGGGTTAGTGTTAGCGTACGGGTTAGGATTAGGGGACGGGTGAGGATAAGGCTTCGGGTAAGGTTTAGGGTTAGGGTTAGGGTTAGGGTTATGGGACGGGGACGGGGACGGTTTAGGGTAGAGGTTAGGGTACGACAACCGTTTAGGGTGAGCGTACGTGTTAGGGTATGGGTTAGTGTTAGCATACGGGTTAGGATTAGGGGACGGGTGAGGGTAAGGCTTCGGGTAACGGTTAGGGTTAGTCTTAGGGTTAGGGGGCGGGGACAGGGACGGGGACGGTTTAGGGTACAGGTTAGTGTACGACAACCGTTTAGGGTGACCGTACGTGTTAGGGTACGGGTTAGTGTTAGTGTACGTGTTAGGATTAGGGGAAGGGTGAGGGTAAGGCTTCGGGTAAGGATTAGGGTTAGGGTTATGGTTAGGGTCAGGGGACAGGGACGGTTTAGGGTACAGGTTAGTGTACGACAACGGTTTAGGGTGAGCGTACGTTTTAGGGTATGGGTTAGTGTTAGCATAAGGGTTACGATTAGGGGACGGGTGAGGGTAAGGCTTCGGGTAAGGGTTAGGTTTAGGGTTAGGGTTAGGGTTAGGGTTAGGGGATGGGGACGGTTTTGGGTACAGGTTAGGGTACGACAACGGTTTAGGGTGAGCGTACGTGTTAGGGTACGGGTTAGTGTTAGCGTACGGGTTAGGATTAGGGGACGGTGAGGGTAAGGCTTCGGGTAAGGGTTAGGGTTAGGGTTAGGGGACGGGGATGGGGACGGTGATGGTTTAGGGTACAGGTTAGGGTACGACAACGGTTTAGGGTGTGCCTACGTGTTAGGGTAAGGGTTAGTGTTAGCGTACGGGTTAGGATTAGGGGACGGGTGAGGGTAAGGCTTCGGGTAAGGGTTAGGGTTAGGGTTAGGGTTAGGGTTAGAGTTAGGGGACGGGGACGGTTTAGGGTACAGTTTAGGGTACGACAGCGCTTTAGGGTGAGCGTATGTGTTAGGGTACGGGTTAGTGTTAGCGTACGGGTTAGGATTGGGGACAGGTGAGGGTAAGGCTTCGGGTAAGGGTTAGGGTTAGGATTAGGGCACGGTGACGTTTTAGGGTATAGGTTAGGGTACGACAACAGTTTAGGGTGATCGTACGTGTTAGGGTACGGTTTAGTGTTAGCATACGGGTTAGGATTATGGGACGGTGAGGGTAAGGCTTCGGGTAAGGGTTATGGTTAGGGTTAGGGGACGGGGATGGGGACGGGGATGGTTTAGGGTACAGGTTAGGGTACGACAACGGTTTAGGGTGAGCGTACGTGTTAGTGTATGGGTTAGTGCTAGCGTACGGGTTAGGATTAGGGGACGGGTGAGGGTAAGTCTTCGGGTAACGGTTAGGGTTAGGGTTAGGATTAGGGGACGCAGACTGTTTAGGGTACATGTTAGGGTACGACAACCGTTTAGGGTGAGCGTATGTGTTAGGGTACGGGTTAGTGTTAGCGTACAGGTTAGGATTAGGGGACGGGTGAGGGTAAGGCTTTGGGTAAGGTTTAGGTTTAGGGTTAGGGTTAGGGTTTGAGTTAGGGGACGGGGACGGTTTAGGGTACAGTTTAGGGTACGACAGCGGTTGAGGGTGAGCGTATGTGTTAGGGTACGTGTTAGTGTTAGCGTACGGGTTAGGATTGGGGACAGGTGAGGGTAAGGCTTCGGGTAAGGGTTAGGGTTAGGTTTAGGGCACGGTGACGTTTTAGGGTATAGGTTAGGGTACGACAACAGTTTAGGGTGATCGTACGTGTTAGGGTACGGTTTAGTGTTAGCATACGGGTTAGGATTAGGGGACGGGTGAGGGTAAGGCTTCGGGTAAGGGTTAGGGTTAGGTTTACGGTTACGTGACGGGGACTGGGACGGGGACGGTTTAGGGTACAGGTTATGGTACGACAACGGTTTAGGGTGAGCGTACGTTTTAGGGTATGGGTTAGTGTTAGCGTACGGGTTAGGATTAGGGGACGGGTGAGTGTAAGGCTTCGGGTAAGGGTTAGGGTTAGGGTTAGGGTTAGGGTTAGGGGACGGGGATGGGGACGGTTTAGGGTACAGGTTAGGGTACGACAACGGTTTAGGGAGAGCGTATGTGTTAGGATACGGGTTAGTGTTAGCGTACGGGTTAGGATTAGGGTCGGGTGAGAGTAAGGCATCGGGTAAGGTTTAGGGTTAGGGTTATGGTTAGGGTTAGAGTTAGGGGATGGGACGGTTTAGGGTACAGGTTAGGGTACGACAACCGTTTAGGGTGAGCGTACGTGTTAGGGTACGGCTAGTGTTAGCATACGAGTTAGGATTAGGGGACGGCTGAGGATAAGGCTTTGGGTAAGGGTTAGGGTTAGGGTTAGGGTTAGGGTTAGGGCACAGGGATGGGGACGGTTTAGGGTACAGGTTAGTGTACGACAACGCTTTAGCGTGAGCGTACGTGTTAGGGTACAGTTTAGTGTTAGCGTAAGGGTTACTATTAGGGGACGGGTGAGGGTAAGGCTTCGGGTAAGATTTAGGGTTAGGGTTAGGGTTAGGGTTAGGGGATGGGGACGTTTTAGGGCACAGGTTAGTGTACGACAACGGTTTAGGGTGAGCGTACGTGTTAGGGTTCGGGTTAGTGTTAGCATACGGGTTAGGATTAGGGCACGGGTGAGGGTAAGGCTTCGGGTAAGGGTTAGGGTTAGGGATAGGGGACGGAGACGGGGACGGGGACGGTTTAGGGTACAGGTTATGGTACGACAACGGTTTAGGGTGAGGGTACGTTTTAGGGTACAGGTTAGTGTTAGCGTACGGTGTAGGATTAGGGGACGGGTGAGGGTAAGGCTTCGGGTAAAGTTTAGGGTTAGGGTTAGGGTTAGGGTTAGGGTTAGGGTTAGGGTTAGGGGACGGGGACGGTTTAGGGTACAGGTTAGGGTACGACAACGGTTTAGGATGAGCGTACGTGTTAGGGTACGCGTTAGTGTTAGTGTACGGGTTAGGATTAGGGGATGGGTGAGGGTAAGGCTTCAGGTAAGGGTTAGGGTTAGGGTTAGGGATAGGGTTAGGGGACGGGGACGGTTTAGGGTACAGGTTAGTGTACGACAACGGTTTAGGGTGAGCCTATGTTTTAGGGTACAGTTTAGTGTTAGCGTACGGTTTAGGATTAGGGGACGGTTGAGGGTAAGGCTTCGGGTAAGGTTTAGGGTTAGGGTTAGTGTTAGGGTTAGGGTTAGGGGACGGGGACAGTTTAGGGTACAGGTTAGGGTACGACAACCGTTTAGGGTGAGCGTACGTGTTAGGTTATGGGTTAGTGTTAGCATACGGGTTAGGATTAGGGGACGGGTGAGGGTAAGGCTTCGGGTAACGGTTAGGGTTAGTGTTAGGGTCAGGGGGCGGGGACAGGGACGGGGACGGTTTAGGGTACAGGTTAGGGTACGACAACGGTTTAGGGTGAGCGTACGTTTTAGGGTACGGGTTAGTGTTAGTGTACGAGTTAGGAATAGGGGACGGGTGAGGGTAAGGCTTCGGGTAAGGATTAGGGTTAGGGTTAGGGTTAGGGTTAGGGTTAGGGGACAGGGACGGTTTAGGGTACAGGTTAGTGTACGACAACGGTGTAGGGTGAGCATACGTGTTAGGGTACGGGTTAGTGTTAGCGTACGGGTTAGGATTATGGGACGGGTGAGGGTAAGGCTTCGGGTAAGGGTTAGGGTTAGGGATAGGTGACGGGGACGGGGACGGGGACGGTTTAGTGTACAGGTTAGGGTACGACAACGGTTTAGGGTGAGCGTACGTTTTAGGGTAAGGGTTAGTGTTAGCGTACGGTTTAGGATTAAGGGACGGGTGAGGGTAAGGCTTCGGGTAAGGTTTAAGGTTAGGGTTAGGGGACAGGGACGGGGACGGGGACGGTTTAGGGTACAGGTTAGGGTACGACAACGGTTTAGGGTGAGCGTACATGTTAGGGTACGGTTTAGTGTTAACGTACGGGTTAGGATTAGGGGACGGGTGAGGGTAAGGCTTCGGGTAAGGGTTAGGGTTAGGGTTAGGGTTAGGGTTAGGGGACGGGGACGGTTTAGGGTACAGGTTAGGGTACGACAATGGTTTAGAGTGTGCGTACGTGTTAGGGTATGGGTTAGTGTTAGCGTAAGTGTTACGATTAGGGGACGGGTTAGGGTAAGGCTTCGGGTAAGGGTTAGGTTTAGGGTTAGGGTTAGGGTTAGGGTTAGGGGACGGGGACGGGGACGGGGACGGGGACGGGGACGGTTTAGGGTACAGGTTAGGGTACGACAACGGTTTAGGGTGAGCGTACGTGTTAGGGTACGGGTTAGTGTTAGCGTACAGGTTAGGATTAGGGGACGGTGAGGGTAAGGCTTCGGGTAAGGGTTAGGGTTAGGGTTAGGGGACCGGGATGGGGACGGGGATGGTTTAGGGTACAGGTTAGGGTACGACAACGGTTTAGGGTGAGCGTACGTGTTAGTGTATGGGTTAGTGCTAGCATACGGGTTAGGATTAGGGGACGGGTGAGGGTAAGTCTTCGGGTAATGGTTAGGGTTAGGGTTAGGGTTAGGGTTAGGGGACGCAGACAGTTTAGGGTACAGGTTAGGGTACGACAACGGTTTAGGGTGAGCGTACGTGTTAGGGTACGGGTTAGTGTTAGCGTACGGGTTAGGATTAGGGGACGGGTGAGTGTAAGGCTTCGGATAAGGGTGAGGGTTAGGGTTAGGGTTAGGGTTAGGGTTAGGGGACGGGGACGGTTTAAGTTACAGGTTATGGTACGACAACGGTTTAGGGTGAGCGTACGTGTTAGGGTACGGGTTAGTGTTAGCGTACGGGTTAGGATTAGGGTACGGGTGAGGGTAAGGCTTCGGGTAAGGGTTAGGGTTAGGTTTAGGGTTAGGGTTAGCGGACTGGGACGGGGACGGTTTAGGGTACTGGTTAGGGTACGACAACGGGTTAGGGTGAGCCTATGTGTTAGGGTACAGGTTAGTGTTAGGGTACTGGTTAGGATTAGGGGAAGGGTGAGGGTAAGGCTTTGGGTAAGGTTTAGGGTTAGGGTTAGGGTTTGGGTTAGAGTTATGGGACGGGGACGGTTTAGGGTACAGGTTAGGGTACGACAGCGGTTTAGGGTGAGCGTACGTGTTAGAGTACGGTTTAGTGTTAGTGTACGGGTTAGGATTAGGGGACAGTTGAGGGTAAGGCTTCGGGTAAGGGTTAGGGTTAGGGTTAGGAGACGGGAACGGGGACGTTTTAGGGTACAGGTTAGGTTACGACAACAGTTTAGGGTGAGCGTACGTGTTAGGGTACGGGTTAGTGTTAGCATACGGGTTAGGATTAGGGGACGTTTGAGGGTAAGGCTTCGGGTAAGGATTAGTGTTAGGGTTATGGTTAGGGTCAGGGGACAGGGACGGTTTAGGGTACAGGTTAGTGTACGACAACGGTTTAGGGTGAGCGTACGTGTTAGGGTACGGGTTAGTGTTAGCGTACGGGTTAGGATTAAGGGACAGGTGAGGGTAAGGCTTCGGGTAACGGTTAGGGTTAGGGTTAGGGTTAGGGTTAGGGGACGGGGACGGGTACGGTTTAGGGTACAGGTTAGGGTACGACAACGGTTTAGGGTGAGCGTACATGTTAGGGCACGGGTTAGTGTTAACGTATGGGTTAGGATTAGGGGACGGGTGAGGGTAAGGCTTCGGGTAAGGGTTAGGGTTAGGGTTAGGTTTAGAGTTAGGGTTAGGGGATGGGGACAGTTTAGGGTACAGGTTAGGGTACGACAACGGTTTAGAGTGTGCGTACGTGTTAGGGTATGGGTTAGTGTTAGCATACGGGTTACGATTAGGGGACGAGTGAGTGTAAGGCTTCGGGTAAGGGTTAGGTTTAGGGTTAGGGTTAGGGTTAGGGTTAGGGTTAGGGTTAGGGGATGGGGACGGTTTAGGGTACAGGTTAGGGTACGACAACGGTTTAGGGTGAGCGTACGTGTTAGGGTACGGGTTAGTGTTAGCGTACGGGTTAGGATTAGGGGACGGTGAGGGTAAGGCTTCGGGTAAGGGTTAGGGTTAGGGTTAGGGGACGGGGATGGGGACAGTGATGGTTTAGGGTACAGGTTAGCGTACGACAACGGTTTAGGGTGAGCCTACGTGTTAGGGCAAGGGTTAGTGTTAGCGTACGGGTTAGGATTAGGGGACGGGTGAGGGTAAGGCTTCGGGTAAGTGTTAGGGTTAGGTTTAGGGTTAGGGTTAGGGGACGGGGATGGGGACAGTGATGGTTTAGGGTACAGGTTAGCGTACGACAACGGTTTAGGGTGAGCCTACGTGTTAGGGCAAGGGTTAGTGTTAGCGTACGGGTTAGGATTAGGGGACGGGTGAGGGTAAGGCTTCGGGTAAGTGTTAGGGTTAGGTTTAGGGTTAGGGTTAGGGGACGGGGACGGGGACGGTTTAGGGTACAGGTTAGGGTACGACAACGGTTTAGGGTGAGCGTAACTTTTAGGGTACGGGTTAGTGTTAACGTACGGGTTAGGATTAGGGGACGGGTGAGGGTAAGGCTTCGGGTAAGGGTTAGGGTTAGGGTTAGGGTTAGGGTTAGGGGACAGGGATGGTTTAGGGTACAGGTTAAGGTACGACAACGGTTTAGGGTGAGCGTACGTGTTAGTGTATGGGTTAGTGCTAGCGTACGGGTTAGGATTAGGGGACCGGTGAGGGTAAGGCTTCGGGTAAGGTTTAGGGTTAGGGTTAGGGTTAGGGTTAGGGTTAGGGGACGCAGACTGTTTAGGGTACAGGTTAGGGTACGACAACGGTTTAGGATGAGCGTACGTGTTAGGGTACGCGTTAGTGTTAGTGTACGGATTAGGATTAGGGGATGGGTGAGGGTAAGGCTTCAGGTAAGGGTTAGGGTTAGAGTTAGGGATAGGGTTAGGGGACGGGGACGGTTTAGGGTACAGGTTAGGGTACGACAACGGTTTAGGGTGAGCGTACGTGTTAGGGTATGGGTTAGTGTTAGCGTACGGGTTAGGATTAGGGGATGGGTGAGGGTAAGGCTTCGGGTAAGGGTTAGGGTTAGGTTTAGGGTTAGGGTTAGGGGACTGGGACGGCGACGGTTTAGGGTACAGGTTAGGGTACGACAACGGTTTAGGGTGAGCGTACGTGTTAGGGTACGGGTTAGTGTTAGCGTACGGGTTAGGATTAGGGTACGGGTGAGTGTAAGGCTTCGAGTAAGGGTTAGGGTTAGGGTTAGGGTTAGGTTTAGGGGACGGGGATGGTTTAGGGTACAGGTTAGGGTACGACAACGGTTTAGGGTGAGCGTACGTGTTAGGGTACGGGTTAGTGTTAGCGTACGGGTTAGGATTACGGGATGGGTGAGGGGAAGGCTTCGGGTAAGGATTAGGGTTAGGGTTAGGGTTAGGGTTAGGGGACGGGGAGGGGGGCGGTTTAGGGTACAGGTTAGGGTACGACAACGGTTTAGGGTGAGCGTATGTGTTAGGGTAAGGGTTAGTGTTAGCGTACGGGTTAGGATTAGGGTACGTGTGAGAGTAAGGCTTCGGGTAAAGTTTAGGGTTAGGGTTATGGTTAGGGTTAGGGGATGGGACGGTTTAGGGTACAGGTTAGGGTACGACAACCGTTTAGGGTGAGCGTACGTGTTAGGGTACAGCTAGTGTTAGCATACGGGTTAGGATTAGGGGACGGGTGAGGGTAAGGCTTCGGGTAAGGGTTAGGGTTAGGGTTAGGGGACGGGGACGGGGATGGGGACGGTTTAGGGTACAGGTTAGGGTACGACAACGGTTTAGTTTGAGTGTACGTGTTAGGGTACTGATTAGTGTTAGCGTACGGGTTAGGATTAGGGGACGGCTGAGGATAAGGCTTTGGGTAAGGGTTAGGGTTAGGGTTAGGGTTAGGGTTAGGGCACGGGGATGGGGACGGTTTAGGGTACAGGTTAGTGTACGACAACGGTTTAGCGTGAGCGTACGTGTTAGGGTACAGTTTAGTGTTAGCGTACGGGTTACTATTAGGGGACGGGTGAGGGTAAGGCTTCGGGTAAGGGTTAGGGTTAGGGTTAGGGTTAGGGTTAGGGGACGGGGACGTTTTAGGGCACAGGTTAGTGTACTACAACGGTTTAGGTTGAGTGTACGTGTTAGGGTACGGGTTAGTGTTAGCATACGGGTTAGGATTAGGGCACTGGTGAGGGTAAGTCTTCGGGTAAGGGTTAGGGTTAGGGATAGGGGACGGAGATGGGGACGGGGACGGTTTAGGGAACAGGTTATGGTACGACAACTGTTTAGGGTGAGGGTACGTGTTAGGGTACAGGTTAGTGTTAGCGTACGGGTTAGGATTAGGGGACGGGTGAGGGTAAGGCTTCGGGTAAGGTTTAGGGTTAGGGTTAGGGTTAGGGGACGGGGACGGTTTAGGGTACAGGTTAGGGTACGACAACGGTTTAGGTTGAGCGTACATGTTAGGGTACGGGTTAGTGTTAGCGTACGGGTTAGGATTAGGGTACGGGTGAGGGTAAGGCTTCAGGTAAGGGTTAGGGTTAGGGTTAGGGTTAGGAATAGGGGACGGGGATGGTTTAGTGTACAGGTTAGGGTACGACAACGGTTTAGGATGAGCGTACGTGTTAGGGTACGCGTTAGTGTTAGTGTACGGATTAGGATTAGGGGATGGGTGAGGGTAAGGCTTCAGGTAAGGGTTAGGGTTAGAGTTAGGGATAGGGTTAGGGGACGGGGACGGTTTAGGGTACAGGTTAGTGTACGACAACGGTTTAGGGTGAGCCTATGTTTTAGGGTACGGGTTAGTGTTAGCGTACGGTTTAGGATTAGGGGACGGTTGAGGGTAAGGCTTCGGGTAAGGTTTAGGGTTAGGGTTAGTGTTAGGGTTAGGGTTAGGGGACGGGGACGGTTTAGGGTACAGGTTAGGGAACGACAACCGTTTAGGGTGAGCGTACGTGTTAGGGAATGGGTTAGTGTTAGCATACGGGTTAGGATTAGGGGACGGGTGAGGGTAATGCTTCGGGTAACGGTTAGGGTTAGTGTTAGGGTTAGGGGGCGGGGACAGGGACGGGGACGGTTTAGGGTACAGGTTAGGGTACGACAACCGTTTAGGGTGAGCGTACGTGTTAGGGTACGGGTTAGTGTTAGTGTATGGGTTAGGATTAGGGAACGGGTGAGGCTAAGGCTTCGAGTAAGAATTAGGGTTAGGCTTAGGGTTAGGGTTAGGGGACAGGGACGGTTTAGGGTACAGGTTAGGGTACGACAATGGTTTAGAGTGTGCGTACGTGTTAGGGTATGGGTTAGTGTTAGCTTACGTGTTACGATTAGGGGACGGGTGAGGGTAAGGCTTCGGGTAAGGGTTAGGTTTAGGGTTAGGGTTAGGGTTAGGGTTAGGGTTAGGGTTAGGGGACGGGGACGGGGACAATTTAGGGTACAGTTTAGGGTACGACAACGGTTTAGGGTGAGCGTACGTGTTAGGGTACGGGTTAGTGTTATCGTACGGTTTAGGATTAGGGGACGGTGAGGGTAAGGCTTCGGGTAAGGGTTAGGGTTAGGGTTAGGGGACGGGGATGGGGACGGGGATGGTTTCGGGTACAGGTTAGGGTACGACAACGGTTTAGGGTGACTGTACGTGTTAGTGTATGGGTTAGTGCTATCGTACGGGTTAGGATTAGGGGACGGGTGAGGGTAAGTCTTCGGGTCACGGTTAGGGTTAGGGTTAGGATTAGGGGACGCAGACTGTTTAGGGTACAGGTTAGGGTATGACAACGGTTTAGGGTGAGCGTATGTGTTAGGGTACGGGTTAGTGTTAGCGTACGGGTTAGGATTAGGGGACCGGTGAGGGTAAGGCTTTGGGTAAGGTTTAGATTTAGGGTTAGGGTTAGGGTTAGAGTTAGGGGACGGGGACGGTTTAGGGTACAGTTTAGGGTACGACAGCGGTTGAGGGTGAGCGTATGTGTTAGGGTACGGGTTAGTTTTAGCGTACGGGTTAGGATTGGGGACAGGTGAGGGTAAGGCTTCGGGTAAGGGTTAGGGTTAGGGTTAGGGCACGGTGACGTTTTAGGGTATAGGTTAGGGTACGACAACAGTATAGGGTGATCGTACGTGTTAGGGTACGGTTTAGTGTTAGCATACGGGTTAGGATTAGGGGACGGGTGAGGGTAAGGCTTCGGGTAAGGGTTAGGGTTAGGTTTACGGTTAGGGGACGGGGACTGGGACGGGGACGGTTTAGGGTACAGGTTATGGTACGACAACGGTTTAGGGTGAGCGTACGTTTTAGGGTACGGGTTAGTGTTAGCGTACGGGTTAGGATTAGGGGACGGGTGAGTGTAAGGCTTCGGGTAAGGGTTAGGGTTAGGGTTATGGTTAGGGGACGGGGACGGTTTAAGGTACAGGTTAGGGTACGACAACGGTTTAGGGTGAGCGTACGTGTTATGGTACAGGTTAGTGTTAGTGTACCGGTTAGGATTAGGGTACGGGTGAGGGTAAGGCTTCGGGTAAGGGTTAGGCTTAGGTTTAGGGTTAGGGGACGGGGACGGTTTAGGGTACAGGTTAGGGTACGACAACGGTTTAGGGTGAGCGTACGTGTTAGGGTATGGGTTAGTGTTAGCGTACGGGTTAGGATTAGGGGATGGGTGAGTGTAAGGCTTCGAGTAAGGGTTAGGGTTAGGGTTAGGTTTATGGGACGGGGATGGTTTAGGGTACAGGTTAGGGTACGACAACGGTTTAGGGTGAGCGTACGTGTTAGGGTATGGGTTAGTGTTAGCGTACGGGTTAGGATTACGGGATGGGTGAGGGGAAGGCTTCAGGTAAGGGTTAGGGTTAGGGTTAGGGTTAGGGTTAGGGGACGGGGAGGGGGACGGTTTAGGGTACAGGTTAGGGTACGACAACGGTTTAGGGTGAGCGTATGTGTTAGGATACGAGTTAGTGTTAGCGAACGGGTTAGGATTAGGGGACGGGTGAGAGTAAGGCTTCGGGTAAGGTTTAGGGTTAGGGTTATGGTTAGGGTTAGGGTTAGGGGATGGGACTGTTTAGGGTACAGGTTAGGGTACGACAACCTTTTAGGGTGAGCGTACGTGTTAGGGTACGGCTAGTGTTAGCATACGGGTTAGGATTAGGGGACGGGTTAGGGTAAGGCTTCTGGTAAGGGTTAGGGTTAGGGTTAGGGGACGGGGACGGGGATGGGGACGGTTTAGGGTACAGGTTAGGGTACGACAACGGTTTAGGTTGAGTGTACGTGTTAGGGTACTGATTAGTGTTAGCGTACGGGTTAGGATTAGGGGACGGCTGAGGATAAGGCTTTGGGTAAGGGTTAGGGTTAGGGTTAGGGTTAGGGTTAGGGCACGGGGATGGGGACGGTTTAGGGTACAGGTTAGTGTACGATAACGGTTTAGCGTGAGCGTACGTGTTAGGGTACAGTTTAGTGTTAGCGTACGGGTTACTATTAGGGGACGGGTGAGGGTAAGGCTTCGGGTAAGGGTTAGGGTTAGGGTTAGGATTAGGGTTAGGGGATGGGGACGTTTTAGGGCACAGGTTAGTGTACGACAACGGTTTAGGGTGAGCGTACGTGTTAGGGTACGGTTTAGTGTTAGCATACGGGTTAGGATTAGGGCACGGGTGAGGGTAAGGCTTCGGGTAAGGGTTAGGGTTAGGGATAGGGGACGGAGACGGGGACGGGGACGGTTTAGGGTACAGGTTATGGTACGACAACGGTTTAGGGTGAGGGTACGTGTTAGGGTACAGGTTAGTGTTAGCGTACAGTGTAGGATTATGGGACGGGTGAGGGTAAGGCTTCGGGTAAGGTTTAGGGTTAGGGTTAGGGTTAGGGTTAGGGTTAGGGGACGGGGACGGTTTAGGGTACAGGTTAGGGTACGACAACGGTTTAGGGTGAGCGTTACATGTTAGGGTACGGGTTAGTGTTAGCGTACGGGTTAGGATTAGGGTACGGGTGAGGGTAAGGCTTCGGGTAAGGTTTAGGGTTAGGGTTAGGGTTAGGAATAGGGGACGGGGATGGTTTAGTGTACAGGTTAGTGTACGACAACGGTTTAGGATGAGCGTACGTGTTAGGGTACGCGTTAGTGTTAGTGTACGGGTTAGGATTAGGGGATGGGTGAGGGTAAGGCTTCAGGTAAGGGTTAGGGTTAGGGTTAGGGATAGAGTAAGGGGACGGGGACGGTTTAGGGTACAGGTTATTGTACGACAACGGTTTAGGGTGAGCCTATGTTTTAGGGTACGGGTTAGTGTTAGCGTACGGGTTAGGATTAGGGGACGGTTGAGGGTAAGGCTTCGGGTAAGGTTTAGGGTTAGGGTTAGTGTTAGGGTTAGGGTTAGGGGACGGGGACGGTTTAGGGTACAGGTTAGGGTACGACAACGGTTTAGGGTGAGCGTACGTGTTATGGTACGGGTTAGTGTTAGTGTACGTGTTAGGATTAGGGGACGGGTGAGGGTAAGGCTTCGGGTAAGGATTAGGGTTAGGGTTAGGGTTAGGGGACAGGGACGGTTTAGGGTACAGGTTAGTGTACGACAACGGTTTAGGTTGAGCGTACGTGTTAGGGTACGGGTTAGTGTTGGCGTACGGGTTAGGATTAGGGGACGGGTGAGGGTAAGGCTTCAGGTAAGGGTTAGGGTTAGGGATAGGGGACGGGGACTGGGACGGGGACGGTTTAGGGTACAGGTTAGGGTAAGACAACGGTTTAGGGTGAGCGTACGTTTTAGGCTAAGGGTTAGTGTTAGCGTACGATTTAGGATTAAGGGACGGGTGAGGGTAAGGCTTCGGGTAAGTGTTAGGGTTAGGGTTAGGGTTAGGGTTAGGGGACGGGGATGGGGACGGTTTAGGGTACAGGTTAGGGTACGACAACGGTTTAGGGTGAGCGTACATGTTAGGGTACGGGTTAGTGTTAACGTACGGGTTAGGATTAGGGGACGGGTGAGTGTAAGGCTTCGGGTAAGGGTTAGGGTTAGGGTTAGGGTTAGGGTTAGGGGACGGGGATGGTTTAGGGTACAGGTTAGGGTACGACAATGGTTTAGAGTGTGCGTACGTGTTAGGGTATGGTTTAGTGTTAGCTTACGTGTTACGATTAGGGGACGGGTGAGGGTAAGGCTTCGGGTAAGGGTTAGGTTTAGGGTTAGGGTTAGGGTTAGGGTTAGGGCTAGGGTTAGGGGACGGGGACGGGGACGGTTTAGGGTACAGGTTAGTGTACGACAACGGTTTAGGGTGAGCGTACGTGTTAGGGTACGGGTTAGTGTTAGCGTACGGGTTAGGATTAGGGGACGGTGAGGGTAAGGCTTCGGGTAAGGGTTAGGGTTAGGGTTAGGGGACGGGGATGGGGACGGGGATGGTTTAGGGTACAGGGTAGGGTACGACAACGGTTTAGGGTGAGCGTACGTGTTAGTGTATGGGTTAGTGCTAGCGTACGGGTTAGGATTAGGGGACGGGTGAGGGTAAGTCTTCGGGTAACGGTTAGGGTTAGGGTTAGGGTTAGGGTTAGGGGACGCAGACTGTTTAGGGTCCAGGTTAGGGTACGACAACGGTTTAGGGTGAGCGTATGTGTTAGGGTACGGGTTAGTGTTAGCGTACGGGTTAGGATTAGGGGATGGGTGAGGGTAAGGCTTTGGGTAAGGTTTAGGGTTAGGGTTAGGATTAGGGTTAGAGTTAGGGGACGGGGACGTTTTAGGGTACAGGTTAGGGTACGACAGCGGTTTAGGGTGATCGTATTTGTTAGGGTATGGGTTAGTGTTAGCGTACGGTTTAGGATTGGGGACAGGTGAGGGTAAGGCTTCGGGTAAGGGTTAGGGTTAGGGTTAGGGTTAGGGGACGGGCACGTTTTAGGGTATAGGTTAGGGTACGACCACAGTTTTGGGTGATCGTACGTGTTAGGGTACGGTTTAGTGTTAGCATACGGGTTAGGATTAGGGGACGGTTGAGGGTAAGGCTTCGGGTAAGGGTTAGGGTTAGGTTTAGGGTTAGGGGACGGGGACTGGGACGGGAACGGTTTAGGGTACAGGTTATGGTACGACAACGGTTTAGGGTGAGCGTACGTTTTAGGGTTCGGGTTAGTGTTAGCGTACTCTTTAGGATTAGGGGACGGGTGAGTGTAAGGCTTCGGGTAAGGGTTAGGGTTAGGGTTAGGGTTAGGGTTAGGGTTAGGGGACGGGGACGGTTTAAGGTACAGGTTAGGGTACGACAACGGTTTAGGGTGAGCGTACGTGTTAGGGTACGTGTTACTGTTAGTGTACGGGTTAGGATTAGGGTACGGGTGAGGGTAAGGCTTCGTGTAAGGGTTAGGGTTAGGGTTAGGTTTAGGGTTAGGGGACGGGGACGGTTTATGGTACAGGTTAGGGTACGACAACGGTTTAGGGTGAGCGTACGTTTTAGGGTATGGGTTAGTGTTAGCGTACGGGTTAGGATTAGGGGATGGGTGAGGGTAAGACTTCGGGTAAGGGTTAGGGTTAGGTTTAGGTTTAGGGTTAGGGGACTGGGACGGGGATGGTTTAGGGTACAGTTTAGGGTACGACAACGGTTTAGGGTGAGCGTATGTTAGGGTACAGGTTAGTGTTAGCGTACGGGTTAGGATTAGGCGACGGGTGAGGGTAAGGCTTTGGGTAAAGTTTAGGGTTAGGGTTAGGGTTAGGGTTAGAGTTATGGGACGGCAACGGTTTAGGGTACAGTTTAGGGTACGACAACGGTTTAGGGTGTGCGTACGTGTTAGGGTACGGGTTAGTGTTAGCGTACGGGTTAGGATTAGGGTACGGGTGAGTGTAAGGCTTCGAGTAAGGGTTAGGGTTAGGGTTAGGGTTAGGTTTAGGGGACGGGGACGGTTTAGGGTACAGGTTAGGGTACGACAACGGTTTAGGGTGAGTGTACGTGTTAGGGTACGGGTTAGTGTTAGCGTACGGGTTAGGATTAGGGGAAGGGTGAGTGTAAGGCTTGGTGTAAGGGTTAGGGTTAGGGTTAGGGTTAGGTTTAGGGGACGTGGACGGGTTAGGGTACAGGTTAGGGTACGACAACGGTTTAGGGTGAGCGTACGTGTTAGGGTATGGGTTAGTGTTAGCGTACGTGTTAGGATTAGGGGATGGGTGAGGGTAAGGCTTCGGGTAAGTGTTGGGTTAGGGTTAGGGTTAGGGTTAGGGGACGGGGACGGTTTAGGTTACAGGTTAGGGTACGACAACGGTTTAGGGTGAGCGTACGTGTTAGGGTATGTGTTAGGGTTAGCGTACGGTTTAGGATTAGGGTACGTGTGAGGGTAAGGCTTTGGGTAAGGTTTAGGGTTAGGGTTAGGGTTAGGGTTAGGGGACGGGGACGATGACGGTTTAGGGTACAGTTTATGGTACGACAACGGTTTAGGGTGAGCGTACGTGTTAGGTTACGGGTTAGGATTAGGGGACGGGTGAGGGTAAGGCTTCGGGTAATGGTTAGGTTTAGGGTTAGGGTTAGGTTTAGGGGATGGGGACGGTTTAGGGTACAGGTTAGTGTACGACAACGGTTTAGGGTGAGCGTACGTGTTAGGGTACGGTTTAGTGTTAGCATACGGGTTAGGATTAGGGCACGGGTGAGGGTAAGGCTTCGGGTAAGGGTTAGGGTTAGGGATAGGGGACGGAGACGGGGACGGGGACGGTTTAGGGTACAGGTTATGGTACGACAACGGTTTAGGGTGAGGGTACGTGTTAGGGTACAGGTTAGTGTTAGCGTACAGTGTAGGATTATGGGACGGGTGAGGGTAAGGCTTCGGGTAAGGTTTAGGGTTAGGGTTAGGGTTAGGGTTAGGGTTAGGGGACGGGGACGGTTTAGGGTACAGGTTAGGGTACGACAACGGTTTAGGGTGAGCGTTACATGTTAGGGTACGGGTTAGTGTTAGCGTACGGGTTAGGATTAGGGGACGGGTGAGGGTAAGGCTTCGGGTAAGGGTTAGGGTTAGGGTTAGGGTTAGGAATAGGGGACGGGGATGGTTTAGTGTACAGGTTAGTGTACGACAACTGTTTAGGATGAGCGTACGTGTTAGGGTACGCGTTAGTGTTAGTGTACGGGTTAGGATTAGGGGATGGGTGAGGGTAAGGCTTCAGGTAAGGGTTAGGGTTAGGGTTAGGGATAGGGTAAGGGGACGGGGACGGTTTAGGGTACAGGTTAGTGTACGACAACGGTTTAGGGTGAGCCTATGTTTTAGGGTACGGGTTAGTGTTAGCGTACGGGTTAGGATTAGGGGACGGTTGAGGGTAAGGCTTCGGGTAAGGTTTAGGGTTAGGGTTAGTGTTAGGGTTAGGGTTAGGGGACGGGGACGGTTTAGGGTACAGGTTAGGGTAAGACAACGGTTTAGTGTGAGCGTACGTTTTAGGCTAAGGGTTAGTGTTAGCGTACGATTTACGATTAAGGGACGGGTGAGGGTAAGGCTTCGGGTAAGTGTTAGGGTTAGGATTAGGGTTAGGGTTAGGGGACGGGGATGGGGACGGTTTAGGGTACAGGTTAGGGTACGACAACGGTTTAGGGTGAGCGTACATGTTAGGGTACGGGTTAGTGTTAACGTACGGGTTAGGATTAGGGGACGGGTGAGTGTAAGGCTTCGGGTAAGGGTTAGGGTTAGGGTTACGGTTAGGGTTAGGGGACGGGGATGGTTTAGGGTACAGGTTAGGGTACGACAATGGTTTAGAGTGTGCGTACGTGTTAGGGTATGGTTTAGTGTTAGCTTACGTGTTACGATTAGGGGACGGGTGAGGGTAAGGCTTCGGGTAAGGGTTAGGTTTAGGGTTAGGGTTAGGGTTAGGGTTAGGGCTAGGGTTAGGGGACGGGGACGGGGACGGTTTAGGGTACAGGTTAGGGTACGACAACGGTTTAGGGTGAGCGTACGTGTTAGGGTACGGGTTAGTGTTAGCGTACGGGTTAGGATTAGGGGACGGTGAGGGTAAGGCTTCGGGTAAGGGTTAGGGTTAGGGTTAGGGGACGGGGATGGGGACGGGGATGGTTTAGGGTACAGGTTAGGGTACGACAACGGTTTAGGGTGAGCGTACGTGTTAGTGTATGGGTTAGTGCTAGCGTACGGGTTAGGATTAGGGGACGGGTGAGGGTAAGTCTTCGGGTAACGGTTAGGGTTAGGGTTAGGGTTAGGGTTAGGGGACGCAGACTGTTTAGGGTACAGGTTAGGGTACGACAACGGTTTAGGGTGAGCGTATGTGTTAGGGTACGGGTTAGTGTTAGCGTACGGGTTAGGATTAGGGGACGGGTGAGGGTAAGGCTTTGGGTAAGGTTTAGGGTTAGGGTTAGGATTAGGGTTAGAGTTAGGGGACGGGGACGTTTTAGGGTACAGGTTAGGGTACGACAGCGGTTTAGGGTGATCGTATGTGTTAGGGTACGGGTTAGTGTTAGCGTACGGTTTAGGATTGGGGACAGGTGAGGGTAAGGCTTCGGGTAAGGGTTAGGGTTAGGGTTAGGGTTAGGGGACGGGCACGTTTTAGGGTATAGGTTAGGGTACGACCACAGTTTAGGGTGATCGTACGTGTTAGGGTACGGTTTAGTGTTAGCATACGGGTTAGGATTAGGGGACGGTTGAGGGTAAGGCTTCGGGTAAGGGTTAGGGTTAGGTTTAGGGTTAGGGGACGGGGACTGGGACGGGAACGGTTTAGGGTACAGGTTATGGTACGACAACGGTTTAGGGTGAGCGTACGTTTTAGGGTTCGGGTTAGTGTTAGCGTACTCTTTAGGATTAGGGGACGGGTGAGTGTAAGGCTTCGGGTAAGGGTTAGGGTTAGGGTTAGGGTTAGGGTTAGGGGATGGGGACGGTTTAAGGTACAGGTTAGGGTACGACAACGGTTTAGGGTGAGCGTACGTGTTAGGGTACGTGTTACTGTTAGTGTACGGGTTAGGATTAGGGTACGGGTGAGGGTAAGGCTTCGTGTAAGGGTTAGGGTTAGGGTTAGGTTTAGGGTTAGGGGACGGGGACGGTTTATGGTACAGGTTAGGGTACGACAACGGTTTAGGGTGAGCGTACGTTTTAGGGTATGGGTTAGTGTTAGCGTACGGGTTAGGATTAGGGGATGGGTGAGGGTAAGACTTCGGGTAAGGGTTAGGGTTAGGTTTAGGTTTAGGGTTAGGGGACTGGGACGGGGATGGTTTAGGGTACAGGTTAGGGTACGACAACGGTTTAGGGTGAGCGTGTGTTAGGGTACAGGTTAGTGTTAGCGTACGGGTTAGGATTAGGCGACGGGTGAGGGTAAGGCTTTGGGTAAAGTTTAGGGTTAGGGTTAGGGTTAGGGTTAGAGTTATGGGACGGCAACGGTTTAGGGTACAGGTTAGGGTACGACAGCGGTTTAGGGTGAGCGTACGTGTTAGAGTACGGTTTAGTGTTAGCGTACGGGTTAGGATTAGGGGACGGGTGAGGGTAAGGTTTCGGGTAAGGGTTAGGGTTAGGGTTAGGGTTAGGTTTAGGGTTAGGGTTAGGGGAAGGGGACGGTTTAGGGTACAGGTTAGGTTACGACAACGGTTTAGGGTGAGCGTACGTGTTAGGGTACGGGTTAGTGTTAGCGTACGGGTTAGGATTAGGGTACGGGTGAGTGTAAGGCTTCGAGTAAGGGTTAGGGTTAGGGTTAGGGTTAGGTTTAGGGGACGGGGTGGGTTTAGGGTACAGGTTAGGGTACGACAACGGTTTAGGGTGAGCGTACGTGTTAGGGTACGGGTTAGTGTTAGCGTACGGGTTAGGATTACGGGAAGGCTTCGGGTAAGGGTTAGGGTTAGGGTTAGGGTTAGGGTTAGGGTTAGGGGACGGGGACAGGGATGGTTTAGGGTACAGGTTAGGGTACAACAACGGTTTAGGGTGAGCGTATGTGTTAGGGTACGGGTTAGTGTTAGCGTACGTGTTAGGATTAGGGGACGGGTGAGAGTAAGGCTTCGGGTAAGGTTTAGTGTTAGGGTTATGTTTAGTGTTAGGGTTAGGGGACGGGGACGGTTTAGGGTACAGGTTAGGGTACGATAACCGTTTAGGGTGAGCGTACGTGTTAGGGAACGGCTTAGTGTTAGCATACGGGTTAGGATTAGGGGACGGGTGAGGGTAAGGCTTCGGGTAAGGGTTAGCGTTAGGGTTAGGGTTAGGGTTAGGGGACGTGGACGGGTTAGGGTACAGGTTAGGGTACGACAACGTTTTAGGGTGAGCGTACGTGTTAGGGTATGTGTTAGTGTTAGCGTACGGGTTAGGATTAGGGGACGGGTGAGGGTAAGGCTTCGGGTAAGGTTTGGGTTAGGGTTAGGGTTAGGGTTAGGGGACGGGGACGGTTTAGGGTACAGGTTAGGGTACGACAACGGTTTAGGGTGGGCGTACGTGTTAGGGTACGGTTTCGTGTTAGCGTACGGGTTAGGATTAGGGGACGGGTGAGGGTAAGGCTTCGGGTAAGGGTTAGGGTTAGGGTTAGGGTTAGGGTTAGTGTTAGGGGAAGGGGACGGTTTAGGGTACAGGTTAGGGTACGACAACGGTTTAGGGTGTGCGTACGTGTTAGGGTACGGGTTAGTGTTAGCGTACGGGTTAGGATTAGGGTACGGGTGAGTGTAAGGCTTCGAGTAAGGGTTAGGGTTAGGGTTAGGGTTAGGTTTAGGGGACGGGGTGGGTTTAGGGTACAGGTTAGGGTACGACAACGGTTTAGGGTGAGCGTACGTGTTAGGGTACGGGTTAGTGTTAGCGTACGGGTTAGGATTACGGGAAGGCTTCGGGTAAGGGTTAGGGTTAGGGTTAGGGTTAGGGTTAGGGTTAGGGGACGGGGACAGGGATGGTTTAGGGTACAGGTTAGGGTACAACAACGGTTTAGGGTGAGCGTATGTGTTAGGGTACGGGTTAGTGTTAGCGTACGTGTTAGGATTAGGGGACGGGTGAGAGTAAGGCTTCGGGTAAGGTTTAGTGTTAGGGTTATGGTTAGGGTTAGGGTTAGGGGACGGGGACGGTTTAGGGTACAGGTTAGGGTACGATAACCGTTTAGGGTGAGCGTACGTGTTAGGGAACGGCTTAGTGTTAGCATACGGGTTAGGATTAGGGGACGGGTGAGGGTAAGGCTTCGGGTAAGGGTTAGCGTTAGGGTTAGGGTTAGGGTTAGGGGACGTGGACGGGTTAGGGTACAGGTTAGGGTACGACAACGTTTTAGGGTGAGCGTACGTGTTAGGGTATGGGTTAGTGTTAGCGTACGGGTTAGGATTAGGGGACGGGTGAGGGTAAGGCTTCGGGTAAGGTTTGGGTTAGGGTTAGGGTTAGGGTTGGGGGACGGGGACGGTTTAGGGTACAGGTTAGGGTACGACAACGGTTTAGGGTGGGCGTACGTGTTAGGGTATGGTTTAGTGTTAGCGTACGGGTTAGGATTAGGGGACGGGTGAGGGTAAGGCTTCGGGTAAGGGTTAGGGTTAGGGTTAGGGTTAGGGTTAGTGTTAGGGGAAGGGGACGGTTTAGGGTACAGGTTAGGGTACGACAACGGTTTAGGGTGTGCGTACGTGTTAGGGTACGGGTTAGTGTTAGCGTACGGGTTAGGATTAGGGTACGGGTGAGTGTAAGGCTTCGAGTAAGGGTTAGGGTTAGGGTTAGGGTTAGGTTTAGGGGACGGGGACGGTTTAGGGTACAGGTTAGGGTACGACAACGGTTTAGGGTGAGTGTACGTGTTAGGGTATGGGTTAGTGTTAGCGTACGGGTTAGGATTAGGGGAAGGGTGAGTGTAAGGCTTGGTGTAAGGGTTAGGTTTAGGGTTAGGGTTAGGTTTAGGGGACGTGGACGGGTTAGGGTACAGGTTAGGGTACGACAACGGTTTAGGGTGAGCGTACGTGTTAGGGTATGGGTTAGTGTTAGCGTACGTGTTAGGATTAGGGGATGGGTGAGGGTAAGGCTTCGGGTAAGTGTTGGGTTAGGGTTAGGGTTAGGGTTAGGGGACGGGGACGGTTTAGGTTACAGGTTAGGGTACGACAACGGTTTAGGGTGAGCGTACGTGTTAGGGTATGTGTTAGGGTTAGCGTACGGTTTAGGATTAGGGTACGTGTGAGGGTAAGGCTTTGGGTAAGGTTTAGGGTTAGGGTTAGGGTTAGGGTTAGGGGACGGGGACGATGACGGTTTAGGGTACAGTTTATGGTACGACAACGGTTTAGGGTGAGCGTACGTGTTAGGTTACGGGTTAGTGTTAGCGTACGGGTTAGGATTAGGGGACGGGTGAGGGTAAGGCTTCGGGTAATGGTTAGGTTTAGGGTTAGGGTTAGGTTTAGGGGATGGGGACGGTTTAGGGTACAGGTTAGTGTACGACAACGGTTTAGGGTGAGCGTACGTGTTAGGGTACGGGTTAGTGTTAGCGTACGGGTTAGGATTAGGGGACGGGTGAGGGTAAGGCTTCGGGTAAGGGTTAGGTTTAGGGTTAGGGTTAGGGTTAGGGTTAGGGTTAGGGTTAGGGTTAGGGACGGGGACGGTTTAGGGTACCGGTTAGGGTACGACAACGGTTTAGGGTGAGCGTACGTGTTAGGGTACGGGTTAGTGTTAGCGTACGGGTTAGGTTTAGGGGACGGTGAGGTTAAGGCTTCGGGTAAGGGTTAGGGTTAGGGTTAGGGGACGGGGATGGGGACGGGGATGGTTTAGGGTACAGGTTAGGGTACGACAACGGTTTAGGGTGAGCGTACGTGTTAGTGTATGGGTTAGTGCTAGCGTACGGGTTAGGATTAGGGGACGGGTGAGGGTAAGTCTTCGGGTAACGGTTAGGGTTAGGGTTAGGGTTAGGGGACGCAGACTGTTTAGGGTACAGGTTAGGGTACGACAACGGTTTAGGGTGAACGTATGTGTTAGGGTACGGGTTAGTGTTAGCGTACGGGTTAGGATTAGGGGACGGGTGAGGGTAAGGCTTTGGGTAAGGTTTAGGGTTAGGGTTAGGATTAGGGTTAGTGTTAGGGGACGGGGACGGTTTAGGGTACAGGTTAGTGTACGACAGCGTTTTAGGGTGAGCGTATGTGTTAGGGTACGGGTTAGTGTTAGCGTACGGGTTAGGATTGGGGACAGGTGAGGTTAAGGCTTCGGGTAAGGGTTAGGGTTAGGGTTAGGGTTAGGGTTAGGGGACGGGCACGTTTTAGGGTATAGGTTAGGGTATGACAACAGTTTAGGGTGATCGTACGTGTTAGGGTACGGTTTAGTGTTAGCATACGGGTTAGGATTAGGGGACGGTTGAGGGTAAGGCTTCGGGTAAGGTTTAGGGTTAGGTTTAGGGTTAGGGGACGGGGACTGGGACGGGGACGGTTTAGGGTACAGGTTATGGTACGACAACGGTTTAGGGTGAGCGTACATTTTAGGGTTCGGGTTTGTGTTAGCGTACGGTTTAGGATTAGGGGACGGGTGAGTGTAAGACTTCGGGTAAGGGTTAGGGTTAGGGTTAGGTTTAGGGTTAGGGTTAGGGGACGGGGACGGTTTAAGGTACAGGTTAGGGTACGACAACGGTTTAGGGTGAGCGTACGTGTTAGGGTACGTGTTAGTGTTAGTGTACGGGTTAGGATTAGGGTACGGGTGAGGGTAAGGCTTCGGGTAAGGTTTAGGGTTAGGGTTAGGTTTAGGGTTAGGGAACGGGACGGTTTAGGGTACAGGTTAGGGTACGACAAAGGTTTAGGGTGAGCGTACGTTTTAGGGTATGGGTTAGTGTTAGCGTACGGGTTAGGATTAAGGGATGGGTGAGGGTAAGGCTTCGGGTAAGGGTTAGGGTTAGGTTTAGGTTTAGGGTTAGGGGACTGGGACGGGGAAGGTTTAGGGTACAGGTTAGGGTACGACAACGGTTTAGGGTGAGCGTGTGTTAGGGTAAAGTTTAGTGTTAGCGTACGGGTTAGGATTAGGGGACGGGTGAGGGTAAGGCTTTGGGTAAGGTTTAGGGTTAGGGTTAGGGTTAGGGTTAGAGTTATGGGACGGCGACGGTTTAGGGTACAGGTTAGGGTACGACAGCGGTTTAGGGTGAGCGTACGTGTTAGAGTACGGTTTAGTGTTAGCGTACGGGTTAGGATTAGGGGACGGGTGAGGGTAAGGCTTCGGGTAAGGGTTAGGGTTAGGGTTAGGGTTAGGGTTAGGGTTAGGGTTAGGGGAAGAGGACGGTTTAGGATACCGGTTAGGGTACGACAACGGTTTAGGGTGAGCGTACATGTTAGGGTACGGGTTAGTGTTAGCGTACGGGTTAGGATTAGGGTACGGGTGAGTGTAAGGCTTCGAGTAAGTGTTAGGGTTAGGGTTAGGGTTAGGTTTAGGGGACGGGGACGGTTTAGGGTACAGGTTAGGGTACGACAACGGTTTAGGGTGAGCGTACGTGTTAGGGTACGGGTTAGTGTTAGCGTACGGGTTAGGATTACGGGAAGGCTTCGGGTAAGGGTTAGGGTTAGGGTTAGGGTTAGGGTTATGGTTAGGGGACGGGGACGGGGATGGTTTAGGGTACAGGTTAGGGTACGACAACGGTTTAGGGTGAGCGTATGTGTTAGGGTACGTGTTAGTGTTAGCGTACGTGTTAGGATTAGGGGACGGGTGAGAGTAAGGCTTCGGGTAAGGTTTAGTGTTAGGGTTATGGTTAGGGTTAGGGTTAGGGGACGGGGATGGTTTAGGGTACATGTTAGGGTACGATAACCGTTTAGGGTGAGCGTACGTGTTAGGGTACGGGTTAGTGTTAGCATACGGTTTAGGATTAGGGGACAGGTGAGGGTAAGGCTTCGGGTAAGGGTTAGGGTTAGGGTTAGGGGACGGGGACGGGGATGGGGACGGTTTAGGGTACAGGTTAGGGTACGACAACGGTTTAGGGTGAGCGCACGTGTTAGGGTACGGGTTAGTGTTAGCGTACGGGTTAGGATTAGGGAACGGGTGAGGGTAAGCCTTCGGGTAAGGGTTAGGGTTAGGGTTAGGGTTAGGGTTAGGGTTAGGGTTAGGGGACGGGAACGGTTTAGGGTACAGGTTAGGGTACGACAACGGTTTAGGGTGAGCGTACGTGTTAGTGTATGGGTAAGTGTTAGCGTACGGTTTAGGATTATGTGACGGGTGAGGGTAAGGCTTCTGGTAAGTGTTAGGGTTAGAGTTAGGGTTAGGGGATGGGGACGGGGACGGTTTAGGGTACAGGTTAGGGTACGACAACGGATTAGGATGAGCGTACGTGTTAGGTTACGGGTTAGTGTTAGCGTACGGGTTAGGATTACGGGACTGGTGAGGGTAAGGCTTCGTGTAATGGTTAGGTTTAGGGTTAGGGTTAGGGTTAGGGTTAGGGGACGGGGACGGTTTAGGGTACAGGTAAGGGTACGACAACGGTTTAGGGTGAGCGTATGTGTTAGGGTACGGGTTAGTGTTAGCGTACGGGTTAGGATTAGTGGACGGGTGAGGGTAAGGCTTCGGGTAAGGGTTAGGTTTAGGGTTAGGGTTAGGGGATGGGGACGGTTTAGGGTACAGGTTATGGTACGACAACGGTTTAGGTTGAGCGTACGTATTAGGGTACGGGTTAGTGTTAGTGTACGGGTTAGGATTAGGGGACGGTTGAGGGTAAGGCTTCGGGTAAGGTTTAGGGTTAGGGTTATTGTTAGGGTTAGGGTTAGGGGACGGGGACGGTTTAGGGTACAGGTTAGGGTACGACAACCGTTTAGGGTGAGTGTACGTGTTAGGGTATGGGTTAGTGTTAGCAACGGGTTAGGATTAGGGGACGGGTGAGGGTAAGGCTTCGGGTAACGTTTAGGGTTAGTGTTAGGGTTAGGGGGCGGGGACATGGACGGGGACGGTTTAGGGTACAGGTTAGGGTACGACAACGGTTTAGGGTGAGCGTACGTGTTAGGGTACGGGTTAGTGTTAGTGTACGGGTTAGGATTAGGGGACGGGTGAGGGTAAGGCTTCGGGTAAGGATTAGGGTTAGGGTTAGGGTTAGGGTTAGGGGACAGGGGCGGTTTAGGGTACAGGTTAGTGTACGACAACGGTTTACGGTGAGCGTACGTGTTAGGGTACGGGTTAGTGTTAGCGTACGGGTTAGGATTAGGGGACGGGTGAGGGTAAGGCTTCGGGTAAGGGTTAGGGTTAGGGATAGGGGACGGGGACGGGGACGGGGACGGGTTAGGGTACAGGTTAGGGTACGACAACGGTTTAGGGTGAGCGTACGTTTTAGGGTAAGGGTTAGTGTTAGCGTACGGGTTAGGATTAAGGGACGGGTGAGGGTAAGCCTTCGGGTAAGGGTTAGGGTTAGGGTTAGGGTTAGGTTTAGGGGACGGGGACGGTTTAGGGTACAGGTTAGGGTACGACAATGGTTTAGAGTGTGCGTACGTGTTAGGGTATGGGTTAGTGTTAGCTTACGTGTTACGATTAGGGGACGGGTGAGGGTAAGGCTTCGGGTAAGGGTTAGGGTTAGGGTTAGGGTTCGGGTTAGGGTTAGGGTTGGGGACGGGGACGGTTTAGGGTACAGGTTAGGGTACGACAACGGTTTAGGGTGAGCGTACGTGTTAGGGTACGGGTTAGTGTTAGCGTACGGGTTAGGATTAGGGGACGGTGAGGGTAAGGCTTCGGGTAAGGGTTAGGGTTAGGGTTAGGGGACGGGGATGTGGACGGGGATGGTTTAGGGTACAGGATAAGGTACGACAACGGTTTAGGGTGAGCGTACGTGTTAGTGTATGGGTTAGTGGTAGCGTACGGATTAGAATTAGGGGACGGGTGAGGGTAAGTCTTCGGGTAACGGTTAGGGTTAGGGTTAGGGTTAGGGTTAGGGGACGCAGACTGTTTAGGGTACAGGTTAGGGTACGACAACGGTTTAGGGTGAGCGTACGTGTTAGGGTACGGGTTAGTGTTAGCGTACGGGTTAGGATTAGGGGACGGGTGAGGGTAAGGCTTTGGGTAAGGTTTAGGGTTAGGGTTAGGATTAGGGTTAGAGTTAGGGGACGGGGACGGTTTAGGGTACAGGTTAGGGTACGACAGCGGTTTAGGGTGAGCGTATGTGTTAGGGTATGGGTTAGTGTTAGCGTACGGGTTAGGATTGGGGACAGGTGAGGGTAAGGCTTCGGGTAAGGTTTAGGGTTAGGGTTAGGGTTAGGGTTAGGGTTAGGGGATGGGGACGGTTTAAGGTACAGGTTAGGGTACGACAACGGTTTAGGGTGAGCGTACGTGTTAGGGTACGTGTTAGTGTTAGTGTACGGGTTAGGATTAGGGTACGGGTGAGGGTAAGGCTTCGGGTAAGGGTTAGGGTTAGGGTTAGGGTTAGTGTTAGGGGAAGGGGACGGTTTAGGGTACAGGTTAGGGTACGACAACGGTTTAGGGTGAGCGTACGTGTTAGGGTACGGTTTAGTGTTAGCGTACGGGTTAGGATTAGGTTACGGGTGAGTGTAAGGCTTCGAGTAAGGGTTAGGGTAAGGGTTAGGGTTAGGGTTAGGGGACGGGGACGGGGACGGTTTAGGGTACAGGTTAGGGTACGACAACGGTTTAGGGTGAGCGTATGTGTTAGGGTACGGGTTAGTGTTAGCGTACGTGTTAGGATTAGGGGACGGGTGAGAGTAAGGCTTCGGGTAAGGTTTAGTGTTAGGGTTATGGTTAGGGTTAGGGGACGGGGACGGTTTAGGGTACAGGTTAGGGTACGATAACCATTTAGGGTGAGCATACGTGTTAGGGTACGGGTTAGTGTTAGCATACGGGTTAGGATTAGGGGACGGGTGAGGGTAAGGCTTCGGGTAAAGGTTAGGGTTATGGTTAGGGGACGGGGTCCGGGATGGGGACGGTTTAGGGTACAGGTTAGAGTACGACAACGGTTTAGGGTGAGCGTACGTGTTAGGGTACGGGTTAGTGTTAGCGTACAGGTTAGGATTAGGGAACGGGTGAGGGTAAGCCTTCGGGTAAGGGTTAGGGTTAGGGTTAGGGTTAGGGTTAGGGGACGGGGACGGTTTAGGGTACAGGTTAGGGTACGACAACGGTTTAGGGTGAGCGTACGTGTTAGGGTACGGGTTAGTGTTAGCGTACGGGTTAGGATTAGGGGACGGGTGAGTGTAAGGCTTCTGGTAAGTGTTAGGGTTAGGGTTAGGGTTAGGGTTAGGGTTAGGGGACGTGGACGGGTTAGGGTACAGGTTAGGGTACGACAACGGTTTAGGGTGAGCGTACGTGTTAGGGTACGGGTTAGTGTTAGCGTACGTGTTAGGATTAGGGGACGGGTTAGGGTAAGGCTTCGGGTAAGGTTTGGGTTAGGGTTAGGGTTAGGGTTAGGGGACGGGGACGGTTTAGGGTACAGGTTAGGGTACGACAACGGTTTAGGGTGGGCGTACGTGTTAGGGTATGGGTTAGGGTTATCGTATGGTTTAGGATTAGGGTACGGGTGAGGGTAAGGCTTTGGGTAAGGTTTAGGGTTAGGTTTAGGTTTAGGGTTAGGGGACGGGGGCGATGACGGTTTAGGGTACAGGTTATGGTACGAGAACGGTTTAGGGTGAGCGTATGTGTTAGGTTACGGGTTAGTGTTAGCGTACGGGTTAGGATTAGGGGACGGGTGAGGGTAAGGCTTCGGGCAATGGTTAGGTTTAGGATTAGGGTTAGGGGACGGGGACAGTTTAGGGTACAGGTTAGGGTATGACAACGGTTTAGGGTGAGCGTATGTGTTAGGGTACGGGTTAGTGTTAGCGTACGGGTTAGGATTAGGGGATGGGTGAGGGTAAGGCTTCGGGTAAGGGTTAGGGTTAGGGTTAGGGTTAGGATTAGGGTTAGAGGACGTGGACGGGTTAGGGTACAGGTTAGGATACGACAACAGTTTAGGGTGAGCGTACGTGTTAGGGTACGGGTTAGTGTTAGCGTACGTGTTAGGATTAGGGGACGGGTGAGGGTAAGGCTTCGGGTAAGGGATGGGTTAGGGTTAGGGTTAGGGTTAGGGGACGGGTACGGTTTAGGGTACAGGTTAGGGTACGACAACGGTTTAGGGTGGGCGTACGTGTTAGGGTATCGGTTAGGGTTAGCGTACGGGTTAGGATTAGGGGATGTTTGAGGGTAAGGCTTTGGGTAAGGTTTAGGTTTAGGGTTATGGTTTGGGTTAGGGGACGGGGACGATGACGGTTTAGGGTACAGGTTATGGTACGACAACGGTTTAGGGTGAGCGTACGTGTTACGTTACGGGTTAGTGTTAGCGTACGGGTTAGGATTAGGGTACGGGTGAGGGTAAGGCTTCCTGTAATGGTTAGGTTTACGGTTAGGGTTAGGGTTAGGGTTAGGGGACGGGGACGGTTTAGGGTACAGCTTAGGGTACGACAACGGTTTAGGGTGAGCGTACGTGTTAGGGTACGGGTTAGTGTTAGCGTACGGGTTAGGATTAGGGGACGGGTGAGGGTAAGGCTTCGGGTAAGGGTTAGGTTTAGGGTTAGGGTTAGGGGATGGGGACGGTTTAGGGTACATGTTATGGTACGACAACGGTTTAGGGTGAGCGTACGTGTTAGGGTACGCGTTAGTGTTAGCGTACGGGTTAGGATTAGGGGACGGGTGAGGGTAAGGCTTCGGGTAAGTTTTAGGTTTAGGGTTAGGGTTAGGATTAGGGTTAGGGGACGAGGACGGTTTAGGGTACAGGTTAGGGTACGACAACCGTTTAGGGTGAGCGTACGTGTTAGGGTACAGGTTAGTGTTAGCGTACATGTTAGGATTAGGGCACGGGTGAGTGTAAGGCTTCAGGTAAGGTTTAGGGTTAGGTTTAGGGTTAGAGGACGGGGACGGGGACGGTTTAGGGTACAGGTTAGGGTACGACAACGGTTTAGGGTGAGCCTACGTGTTAGGGTATGGGTTAGTGTTAGCGTACGGGTTAGGATTATGGGACGGGTGAGGGTAAGGCTTCGGGTAAGTGTTAGGCTTAGGGTTAGCGTTAGGGGACGGGGCCGGGGACGGTTTAGGGTACAGGTTACGGTACGACAACGGTTTAGGGTGAGCGTACGTGTTAGGGTACGGGTTAGTGTTAGCGTAAGTGTTAGGATTAGGGGACGGGTGAGGCTAAGGCTTCGGGTAAAGGTTAGAGTTAGGGTTAGGGTTAGGGTTAGGGGACGGGGACGGGGACGGTTTAGGGTAAAGGTTAGGGTACGACAACGGTTTAGGGTGAGCGTACGTGTTAGGCCATGTGTTAGTTTTAGCGTACGGGTTAGGATTAAGGGACAGGTTAGGGTAAAGCTTCGGGTAAGGGTTAGGGTTAGTGTTAGGGGACGGGACGGTTTAGGGAACAGGTTATTGTACGACAACGGTTTAGTGTGACCGTACGTGTTAGGGCACGGGTTAGTGTTAGCGTACGGATTAGGATTAGGGGACGGGTTAGCGTAAGGCTTCGGGTAAGGGTTAGGGTTAGGGTTAAGGTTAGGGATAGGGTTAGGGGACAGGGACGGTTTAGGGTACAGTTTAGTGTATGACAACGTTTTAGGGTGAGTGTACGTGTTAGGGTATGGGTTAGTTTTAGCGTACGGGTTAGGATTATTGGACAGTTTAGGGTAAGGCTTCGGGTAAGGTTTAGGGATAGGGTTAGGGTTAGGTTTAGGGTTAGGGGACGGGGACGGTTTAGGGTACAGGTTAGTGTGCGACAAAAGTTTAGGGTGAGCGTACGTGACAGCGTACGGGTTAGGATTTGTGACGGGTTAGGGTAAGGCTTCAGGTGAGGGTTAGGGTTAGGGTTAGGGTTAGGGTTAGGGTTAGGGGACAGGGACGGTTTAGGGTAAAGTTTAGTGTACGACAACGGTTTAGGGTGAGCGTACGTGTTAGGGCACAGGTTAGTGTTAGCGTACGGTTTAGGATTAGGGTACGGGTTAGGGTAAGGCTTCGGGTAAGGGTTAGGGTTAGGGTTAGGGTTAGGGTTAGGGTTCGGGTTAGGGTTAGTGGACGGGGACGGTTTTAGTGTACAGGTTAGGATACGACAAAGGTTTAGGGTGAGCGTACGTGTTAGGGCATGGGTTAGTGTTAGTGTACGGGTTAGGATTAGGACACGGGTTAGGGTAAGGCTTCGGGTTAGGGTTAGGGTTACGGTTAGGGTTAGGGTTAGGGTTAGGGGACGGGGACGGTTTAGGGTACAGGTTAGGGTATGACAACGGTTTAGGGTGAGCCTACGTGTTAGGGTACGGTTTAGTGTTAGGGTACGGATTAGGATTAGGGAATGGTTTAGGGTAACACTTTGGGTAAGGCTTAGGGTTAGGGTTAGGGTTAGGGTTAGGCGACGGGGACGGTTTAGGTTACAGGTTAGGGTACGACAACGGTTTAGGGTGAGCGTACGTGTTAGGGTACGGGTTAGTGTTAGCGTACGTGTTAGGATTAGGGGACGGGTTAGGGTAAGGCTTTGGGTAAGGGTTAGGGTTAGGGTTAGGGTTAGGGGACGGGGACAGTTTAGGGTACAGTTTAGGGTATGACAACGTTTTAGGGTGAGTGTACGTGTTAGGGTATGGGTTAGTGTTAGCGTACGGGTTAGGATTAGTGGACGGTTTAGGGTAAGGCTTCGGGTAAGGTTTAGGGATATGGTTAGGGTTAGGGTTAAGGTTAGGAGACGGGGACGATTTAGCGTACAGGTTAGTGTACGACAACAGTTTAGGGTGAGCGTACGTGGTAGCATACGGGTTAGGATTGGTGACGGGTTAGGGTAAGGCTTTGGGTGAGGGTTAGGATTCCGGTTAGGTTTAGGGGAAGGGGACGGGGACGGTTTAAGTGCAATTCCAGTCTACCCCCTGAAAATGTTTCCTGAAATTATACCCCGCTTCCAAGTCCTCTTCGAAGACTTACTTCAATACATTTTTGGACGATAGCTGTCATTCATAACTCTGCAGGTTTGTGAATTACAGTGCCCCTGAGCTCCTTTCTTCAACTCGCTTTTTTGTGAGCTGGCCGCAAAACCGCAGGATTGCTTCAGGCACTAATCTGTTTCCGGCAGGGCACGCTGAGCCTTTGGTTAATTCCTCTTACTGGTGGGAAATGAGCGTTCCATTTGCCCGTGCAGACACCTACAGCTAGTCTCTCATTGGTTCTCCCTATTCCTGTTCATCTTGCACAGAAATTGCAAACTGTGCCAAACAGGAGGTTAAAGGCACTGACTCTCCAAGTGCGGAGGGTGTTAGTAAAGAGTCCGGAATGTTGAACCCGAGTACCAGGGGACGAAAACTGAGATACATTTGAAAAGATTTCCCAACCACATGGTGGACCATACTCTTGGTTTCCCATGCATGTTTTAGCTGAAGGAAGAATCCCTTAAACCTGGAGAGTTGGGACCCATGGAATGGGTACCATGCAGTATGACTTCAAAGGGTCTGCGTTTGCTCACAGAACCTCACCAATGCTATCATCCCGAAGTGTCCAGCCTTATGTCTCACCCAGCTCTTGGTGTAGAGGTGGTAAATCCAGGTTGCATCACAGGTCCTGAATGAATTATTTAAGAATTGCTCTCTATTTCACTATTATTTTTTTTTTGAAATTTATTTTGATAATGGGATTTATCGGATTTTCACTGCTGAGTTTAGGCCGCTGTACACACCCTTGCTTTCCTTATGGAGACATATACATCCATGGGTTTTAAGATTCTTACTTGTCTGGTATATTCCCAGGCGTTGCATATGGGGTGTTGAGTCCATTTCGTTGAGCAAGGAGTAGGTCTTTTGTATTATATATTTGGCTTATGGAACGGTATCTGTGCTAATTTCAATCTCTGGTTTTATGCAGCACCCCAACTCACCTTTCCCCATAAGCAAGCATAAGTTGGTTTTCTAAATTTGAGACCCTGTTCTGTTTTGTCATTCAGTTCATGTGTAGCCAAGATTTCATTCCGTGTATTAGTGATATCTTATGATGTTTCTTTTTCTGTGTGACATATTTCTCGTAGAATCGTCGTACCTGAATCCACTCATTATGCTGCTACGGGCCTGATGACGTAGATTTCATTGCTGAGTGATATTCCATTGTACGTACGTACCACACCTTCTTTATCCATTTTTTGCTTTCTCGGATATTTAACTTGTACCGTAGACGAGGTTTTTGTAAACAGAGCCATCCCAAACTTTGGGGTGGCTGTGTGTTTTTGATTTTAATTTCCCTAAGCTATAGGACCATAAGTGGAAGTGCCATAGGCTGTGTTGCTTTGTTTCCTACGTGTTTAGGGAACACTGTACTGTTCTCCAGAGTGGCAGTTGGCAATTTACATCCCGCCCATCAGCATAACAAGGCTCCCTGTTCTCCATGACTTGTCCTGCCTATCTGGATTTTACACTTTTTTCAGATGGCCCTTTTGACGGGGGGCAGTGAGACTTCATTGTAGTGCAGATTTCCTTTACACGCTTGGTTGGTTCACCACAAAGGGCATATGCGTTTTTTCCTGAATATATTCAGGAAAAAACGCATACGCCCTTTTTGGCCAAGTGCATCATTGTCGACATTCTGCCTTTTTTCCTGTGCCTTAACTGCAATTCCAGTCTACCTCCTGAAATCGTTTTCCTGAAATTCTGCCCCGCTTTCGAGTCCTCTTCGAAGACTTACTTCAATACATTTTTGGACGATAGCTGTCATTCATAACTCTGCAGATTTGTGAATTACAGTGCCCCTGAGCTCCTTTCCTAAACTCGCACTCTTGTGAGCTGGCCGCAAATCCGCAGGATTGCTTCAGGCCCTAATGTGTTTGCAGCCGGGAACGCTGAGCCTTTGGTTAATTCCTCTTCCTGTTGGGAAATGAGCGTTCCATTTACCCGTGCAGACACCTACAGCTAGTCTCTCATTGGTTCTCCCTATTCCTGTTCATCTTGCGCAGAAATTGCAAACTGTGCCAAACAGGAGGTTAAAGGCACTGACTCTCCAAGAGGGGAGAGTGTTAGTAAAGAGTCTGGAATGTTGAACCCGAGTACCAGGGGACGAAAACTGAGATGCATTTGAAAACGTTTCACAATCCCACAGTGGACCATACTCTGGGTTTCCCATGCATGTTTTAGCTGAAGGAAGAATCCCATAAACCTGGAGAGTTGGGACCCATGGAAAGGGTACCATGCGGAATGACATCAAAGGGTCTGCGTTTGCTCATCGAACCTCACAATTGTTTTCAGCCCGAAGTGTCCAGCCATATGTCTCACCCAGCTCTGGGTGTAGATGTGGTAAATCTAGGTTGCATCACAAGCCCTGAATGAATTATTTAAGAATTGCTCTCTATTTCACTGTCATTTTGTTTTGTTTTTGAAATTTATTTTGATAATGGGATTTATCGGATTTTCACTGCTGCGTTTAGGGCGCTGTACACACGCTTGCTTTCCTTATCGAGACATATAAATCCATGGGTTTTAAGATTCTTACTTGTCAGGTATATTCCCAGGCGTTGAATATGGGGTGTTGGGTCCATTTCGTTGAGCAAGGAGTACGTCTTGTCTATTATATATTTGGCTTATGGAACGGTATCTGTGCTAATTTCAATCTCTGGTTTTATGCAGCACCCCAACTCACCTTTCCCCATAAGCAAGCATAAGTTGGTTTTCTAAATTTGAGACCCTGTTCTGTTTTGTAATTCAGTTCATGTGTAGCCAAGTTTACTTTCCGTGTATTAGTGATATCTTATGATGTTTCTTTTTCTGTGTGACTTATTTCTCGTAGAATCGTCTTCCCTGAATCCACTCATTATGCCGCTACGGGCCTTATGACGTAGATATCATTGCTGAGTGATATTCCATTGTACGTACGTACCACAGCTTCTTTATCCATGTTTTGCTTTCTCGGATATTTAACTTGTACCGTAGACGAGGTTCTTGTAAACAGAGCCGTCCCAAACTTTGGGGTGGCTGTGTGTTTTTGATTTTAATATCCCTAAGCTATAGGACCATAAGTGGAAGTGCCATAGGCTGTGTTGCTTTGTTTCCTACGTGTTTCAGGAAACACCATACCCTTCTCCAGAGTGGCTGTTGGCAATTTACATCCCGCCCATCAGCATAACAAGGCTCCCTGTTCTCCATGACCTGTACTGCCTTTCTGGATTTTACACTTTTTTCAGATGGCCCTTTTGACCGGGGGGCAGAGAGACTTCATTGTAGTGCAGTTTTCTTTACACGCTTGCTTGGTTGGCCAAAAAGGGCGTATGCGTTTTTTCCTGAATATATTCAGGAAAAAATGCATACACCCTTTTTGGCCAAGTGCATCATTGTCGACATTCTGCCTCTTTTCCTATGCTTTAAGTGCAATTCCAGTCTACCCCCTGAAATCGTTTTCCTGAAATTCTAACCCGCTTTCAAGTCCTCTTCGAAGACGTACTTCAATACATTTTTAGACGATAGCTGTCATTCATAACTCTGCAGGTTTGTGAATTACAGTGCCCCTGAGCTCCTTTCTTCAACTCGCTTTTTTGTGAGCTGGCCGCAAAACCGCAGGATTGCTTCAGGCACTAATGTGTTTCCGGCAGGGCACGCTGAGCCTTTGGTTAATTCCTCTTACTGGTGGGAAATGAGCGTTCCATTTGCCCGTGCAGACACCTACAGCTAGTCTCTCATTGGTTCTCCCTATTCCTGTTCATCTTGCACAGAAATTGCAAACTGTGCCAAACAGGAGGTTAAAGGCACTGACTCTCCAAGTGCGGAGGGTGTTAGTAAAGAGTCCGGAATGTTGAACCCGAGTACCAGGGGACGAAAACTGAGATACATTTGAAAAGATTTCCCAACCACATGGTGGACCATACTCTTGGTTTCCCATGCATGTTTTAGCTGAAGGAAGAATCCCTTAAACCTGGAGAGTTGGGACCCATGGAATGGGTACCATGCAGTATGACTTCAAAGGGTCTGCGTTTGCTCACAGAACCTCACCAATGCTATCATCCCGAAGTGTCCAGCCTTATGTCTCACCCAGCTCTTGGTGTAGAGGTGGTAAATCCAGGTTGCATCACAGGTCCTGAATGAATTATTTAAGAATTGCTCTCTATTTCACTATTATTTTTTTTTTTGAAATTTATTTTGATAATGGGATTTATCGGATTTTCACTGCTGAGTTTAGGCCGCTGTACACACCCTTGCTTTCCTTATGGAGACATATACATCCATGGGTTTTAAGATTCTTACTTGTCTGGTATATTCCCAGGCGTTGCATATGGGGTGTTGAGTCCATTTCGTTGAGCAAGGAGTAGGTCTTTTGTATTATATATTTGGCTTATGGAACGGTATCTGTGCTAATTTCAATCTCTGGTTTTATGCAGCACCCCAACTCACCTTTCCCCATAAGCAAGCATAAGTTGGTTTTCTAAATTTGAGACCCTGTTCTGTTTTGTCATTCAGTTCATGTGTAGCCAAGATTTCATTCCGTGTATTAGTGATATCTTATGATGTTTCTTTTTCTGTGTGACATATTTCTCGTAGAATCGTCGTACCTGAATCCACTCATTATGCCGCTACGGGCCTGATGACGTAGATTTCATTGCTGAGTGATATTCCATTGTACGTACGTACCACACCTTCTTTATCCATTTTTTGCTTTCTCGGATATTTAACTTGTACCTTAGACGAGGTTTTTGTAAACAGAGCCATCCCAAACTTTGGGGTGGCTGTGTGTTTTTGATTTTAATTTCCCTAAGCTATAGGACCATAAGTGGAAGTGCCATAGGCTGTGTTGCTTTGTTTCCTACGTGTTTAGGGAACACTGTACTGTTCTCCAGAGTGGCAGTTGGCAATTTACATCCCGCCCATCAGCATAACAAGGCTCCCTGTTCTCCATGACTTGTCCTGCCTATCTGGATTTTACACTTTTTTCAGATGGCCCTTTTGACGGGGGGCAGTGAGACTTCATTGTAGTGCAGATTTCCTTTACACGCTTGGTTGGTTCACCACAAAGGGCATATGCGTTTTTTCCTGAATATATTCAGGAAAAAACGCATACGCACTTTTTGGCCAAGTGCATCATTGTCGACATTCTGCCTTTTTTCCTGTGCCTTAACTGCAATTCCAGTCTACCTCCTGAAATCGTTTTCCTGAAATTCTGCCCCGCTTTCGAGTCCTCTTCGAAGACTTACTTCAATACATTTTTGGACGATAGCTGTCATTCATAACTCTGCAGATTTGTGAATTACAGTGCCCCTGAGCTCCTTTCCTAAACTCGCACTCTTGTGAGCTGGCCGCAAATCCGCAGGATTGCTTCAGGCCCTAATGTGTTTGCAGCCGGGAACGCTGAGCCTTTGGTTAATTCCTCTTCCTGTTGGGAAATGAGCGTTCCATTTACCCGTGCAGACACCTACAGCTAGTCTCTCATTGGTTCTCCCTATTCCTGTTCATCTTGCGCAGAAATTGCAAACTGTGCCAAACAGGAGGTTAAAGGCACTGACTCTCCAAGAGGGGAGAGTGTTAGTAAAGAGTCTGGAATGTTGAACCCGAGTACCAGGGGACGAAAACTGAGATGCATTTGAAAACGTTTCACAATCCCACGGTGGACCATACTGTGGGTTTCCCATGCATGCTTTAGCTGAAGGAAGAATCCCATAAACCTGGAGAGTTGGGACCCATGGAAAGGGTACCATGCGGAATGACATCAAAGGGTCTGCGTTTGCTCATCGAACCTCACAAATGTTTTCAGCCCGAAGTGTCCAGCCATATGTCTCACCCAGCTCTGGGTGTAGATGTGGTAAATCTAGGTTGCATCACAAGCCCTGAATGAATTATTTAAGAATTGCTCTCTATTTCACTGTCATTTTGTTTTGTTTTTGAAATTTATTTTGATAATGGGATTTATCGGATTTTCACTGCTGCGTTTAGGGCGCTGTACACACGCTTGCTTTCCTTATCGAGACATATAAATCCATGGGTTTTAAGATTCTTACTTGTCAGGTATATTCCCAGGCGTTGAATATGGGGTGTTGGGTCCATTTCGTTGAGCAAGGAGTACGTCTTGTCTATTATATATTTGGCTTATGGAACGGTATCTGTGCTAATTTCAATCTCTGGTTTTATGCAGCACCCCAACTCACTTTCCCCATAAGCAAGCATAAGTTGGTTTTCTAAATTTGAGACCCTGTTCTGTTTTGTAATTCAGTTAATGTGTAGCCAAGTTTACTTTCCGTGTATTAGTGATATCTTATGATGTTTCTTTTTCTGTGTGACTTATTTCTCGTAGAATCGTCTTCCCTGAATCCACTCATTATGCCGCTACGGGCCTTATGACGTAGATATCATTGCTGAGTGATATTCCATTGTACGTACGTACCACAGCTTCTTTATCCATGTTTTGCTTTCTCGGATATTTAACTTGTACCGTAGACGAGGTTCTTGTAAACAGAGCCGTCCCAAACTTTGGGGTGGCTGTGTGTTTTTGATTTTAATTTCTCTAAGCTATAGGACCCTAAGTGGACGTGCCATAGGCTGTGTTGCTTTGTTTCCTAATTGTTTCAGGAAACACCATACACTTCTCCAGAGTGGCTGTTGGCAATTTACATCCCGCCCATCAGCATAACAAGGCTCCCTCTTCTCCATGACCTGTCCTGCCTTTCTGGATTTTACACTTTATTCAGATGGCCCTTTTGACCGGGGGGCAGTGAGACTTCATTGTAGTGCAGATTTCATTTACACGCTTGCTTGGTTGGCCAAAAAGTGCGTATGCGTTTTTTCCTGAATATATTCAGGAAAAAACGCATATGCCCTTTTTGGCCAAGTGCATCATTGTCGACATTCTGCCTCTTTTCCTATGCTTTAAGTGCAATTCCAGTCTACCCCCTGAAATCGTTTTCCTGAAATTCTGCCCTGCTTTCAAGTCCTCTTCGAAGACTAACTTCAATACATTTTTGGACGATAGCTGTCGTTCATAACTCTGCAGGTTTGTGAATTACAGTGCCCCTGAGCTCCTTTCTTCAACTCGCTTTCTTGTGAGCTGGCCGCGAAACCGCAGGATTGCTTCAGGCCCTAATCTGGTTTGAGCAGGGCACGCTGAGCCTTTGGTTAATTCCTCTTCCTGGTGGGAAATGAGCGTTCCATTTGCCCATGCAGACACCTACAGCTAGTCTCTCATTGGTTCTCACTATTCCTGTTCATCTTGCGCAGCAATTGCAAACTGTGCCAAACAGGAGGTTAAAGGCACTGACTCTCCAAGTGGGGAGAGTGTTAGTAAAGCGTCTGGAGCGGTGAACCCGAGTACCAGGGGTCGAAAACTGAGATGCATTTGCAAACGTTTCCCAATCACACGGTGGACCATACTCTGGGTTTCCCATGCATGTTTTAGCTGAAGGAAGAATCCCTTAAACCTGGAGAGTTGGGAGCCATGGAATGGGTACCATGCAGTATGACTTCAAAGGGTCTGCGTTTGCTCACCGAACCTCACCATTGCTATCAGCCCGAAGTGTCCAGCCTTATGTCTCAACCAGCTTTGGGTGTAGAGGTGGTAAATCCAGGTTGCATCACAAGCCCTGAATGAATTATTTAAGAATTGCTCTCTATTTCACTGTCATTGTGTTTTGTTTTTGAAATTTATTTTGATAATGGGATTTATCGGATTTTCACTGCTGCGTTTAGGCTGCTGTACACACGCTTGATTTCCTTATGGAGACATATAAATCCATGGGTCTTAAGATTCTTACTTGTCAGGTATATTCCCAGGCGTTGAATATGGGGTGTTGAGTCCATTTCGTTGAGCAAGGAGTAGGTCTTGTCTATTATATATTTGGCTTATGGAACGATATCTGTGCTAATTTCAATCCCTGGTTTTATGCAGCACCCCAACTCACCTTTCCCCATAAGCAAGCATAAGTTGGTTTTCTAAATTTGAGACCCTGTTTTGTTTTGTAACTCAGTTCATGTGTAGCCAAGTTTACGTTCCGTGTATTAGTGATATCTTATGATGTTTCTTTTTCTGTGTGACTTATTTCTCGTAGAATCGTCGTACCTGAATCCACTCATTATGCCGCTATGGGCCTGATGACCTAGATTTCATTGCTGAGTGATATTCCATTGTACGTACGTACCACAATTTCTTTATCCATTTTTTGCTTTCTCGGATATTTAACTTGTACCGTAGACGAGGTTCTTGTAACAGAGCCGTCCCAAACTTTGGGGTGGCTGTGTGTTTTTGATTTTAATTTCCCTAAGCTATAGGACCCTAAGTGGAAGTGCCATAGGCTGTGTTGCTTTGTTTCCTACGTGTTTCAGGAAACACCATACACTTCTCCAGAGTGGCTGTTGGCAATTTACATCCCGCCCATCAGCATAACAAGGCTCCCTGTTCTCCATGACCTGTACTGCCTTTCTGGATTTTACACATTTTTCAGATGGCCCTTTTATCCGGGGGGCAGTGAGACTTCATTGTAGTGCAGATTTCCTTTACACGCTTGCTTGGTTGGCCAAAAAGGGCGTATGCGTTTTTTCCTGAATATATTCAGGAAAAAACGCATACGCCCTTTTTGGCCAAGTGCATAATTGTGGACATTCTGCCTCTTTTCCTATGCTTTAAGTGCAATTCCTGTCTACACCCTGAAATCGTTTTCCTGAAATTCTGCCCCGCTTTCAAGTCCTCTTCCAAGACTTCAATACATTTTTGGACGATAGCTGTCATTCTTAACTCTGCAGGTTTGTGAATTACAGTGCCCCTGAGCTCCTTTCTTCAACTCGCTTACTTGTGAGCTGGCCGCAACCCGCAGGATTGCTTCAGGCCCTAATCTGGTTCCGGCAGGGCATGCTGAGCTTTGGTGAATTCCTCTTCCTGGTGGGAAATGAGCGTTCCATTTGCCCCTGCAGACACCTACAGCTAGTCTCTCATTGGTTCTCCCTATTCCTGTTCATCTTGCGCAGAAATTGCAAACTGTGCCAAACAGGAGGTTAAAGGCACTGACTCTCCAAGTGGGGAGAGTGTTAGTAAAGCGTCTGGAACGGTGAACCCGAGTACCAGGGGACGAAACCTGAGATGCATTTGAAAACGTTTCCCAATCACACGGTGGACCATACTCTGGGTTTCCCATGCATGTTTTAGCTGAAGGAAGAATCCCTTAAACCTGGAGAGTTGGGACCTATGGAATGGGTACCATGCAGTATGACTTTAAAGGGTCTGCGTTTGCTCAACGAACCTCACAAATGCTATCAGCCCAAAGTGTCCAGCCTTATGTCTCACCCAGCTCTGGGTGTAGATGTGGTAAATCCAGGTTTCATCACAAACCCTGAATGAATTATTTAAGAATTGCTCTCTATTTCACTGTCATTGTGTTTTGTTTGTGAAATTTATTTTGATAATGGGATTTATCGGATTTTCACTGCTGCGTTTAGGCTGCTGTACACATGCTTGATTTCCTTATGGAGCCATATAAATCCATGGGTCTTAAGATTCTTACTTGTCAGGTATATTCCCAGTCGTTGAATATGGGGTGTTTAGTCCATTTCGTTGAGCAAAGAGTAGGTCTTGTCTATTATATATTTGGCTTACGGAAAGGTATCTGTGCTAATTTCAATCTCTGGTTTGATGCAGCACCCCAACTCACCTTTCCCCATAAGCAAGCATAAGTTGGTTTTCTAAATTTGAGACCCTGTTCTGTTTTGTAATTCAGTTCATGTGTAGCCAAGTTTACGTTCCGTGTATTAGTGATATCTTATGATGTTTCTTTTTCTGTGTGACTTATTTCTCGTAGAATCGTCGTACCTGAATCCACTCATTATGCCTCTACGGGCCTGATGACGTATATCTCATTGCTGAGTGATATTCCATTGTACGTACCTACCACAACATATTTATCCATTTTTTGCTTTCTCAGATATTTAACTTGTACTGCAGACGAGGTTCTTGTAAACAGAGCCGTCCCAAAATTTGGGGTGGCTGTGTGTTTTTGATTTTAATTTCCCTAAGCTATAGGACCCTAAGTGGAAGTGCCATAGGCTGTGTTGCTTTGTTTCCTAATTGTTTCAGGAAACACCATACACTTCTCCAGAGTGGCTGTTGGCAATTTACATCCCGCCCATCAGCATAACAAGGCTCCCTCTTCTCCATGACCTGTCCTGCCTTTCTGGATTTTACACTTTATTCAGATGGCCCTTTTGACCGGGGGGCAGTGAGACTTCATTGTAGTGCAGATTTCATTTACACGCTTGCTTGGTTGGCCAAAAAGGGCGTATGCGTTTTTTCCTGAATATATTCAGGAAAAAACGCATACGCCCTTTTTGGCCAAGTGCATCATTGTCGACATTCTGCCTCTTTTCCTATGCTTTAAGTGCAATTCCAGTCTACCCCCTGAAATCGTTTTCCTGAAATTCTGCCCTGCTTTCAAGTCCTCTTCGAAGACTAACTTCAATACATTTTTGGACGATAGCTGTCGTTCATAACTCTGCAGGTTTGTGAATTACAGTGCCCCTGAGCTCCTTTCTTCAACTCGCTTTCTTGTGAGCTGGCCGCGAAACCGCAGGATTGCTTCAGGCCCTAATCTGGTTTGAGCAGGGCACGCTGAGCCTTTGGTTAATTCCTCTTCCTGGTGGGAAATGAGCGTTCCATTTGCCCATGCAGACACCTACAGCTAGTCTCTCATTGGTTCTCACTATTCCTGTTCATCTTGCGCAGCAATTGCAAACTGTGCCAAACAGGAGGTTAAAGGCACTGACTCTCCAAGTGGGGAGAGTGTTAGTAAAGCGTCTGGAGCGGTGAACCCGAGTACCAGGGGTCGAAAACTGAGATGCATTTGCAAACGTTTCCCAATCACACGGTGGACCATACTCTGGGTTTCCCATGCATGTTTTAGCTGAAGGAAGAATCCCTTAAACCTGGAGAGTTGGGAGCCATGGAATGGGTACCATGCAGTATGACTTCAAAGGGTCTGCGTTTGCTCACCGAACCTCACCATTGCTATCAGCCCGAAGTGTCCAGCCTTATGTCTCAACCAGCTTTGGGTGTAGAGGTGGTAAATCCAGGTTGCATCACAAGCCCTGAATGAATTATTTAAGAATTGCTCTCTATTTCACTGTCATTGTGTTTTGTTTTTGAAATTTATTTTGATAATGGGATTTATCGGATTTTCACTGCTGCGTTTAGGCTGCTGTACACACGCTTGATTTCCTTATGGAGACATATAAATCCATGGGTCTTAAGATTCTTACTTGTCAGGTATATTCCCAGGCGTTGAATATGGGGTGTTGAGTCCATTTCGTTGAGCAAGGAGTAGGTCTTGTCTATTATATATTTGGCTTATGGAACGATATCTGTGCTAATTTCAATCCCTGGTTTTATGCAGCACCCCAACTCACCTTTCCCCATAAGCAAGCATAAGTTGGTTTTCTAAATTTGAGACCCTGTTTTGTTTTGTAACTCAGTTCATGTGTAGCCAAGTTTACGTTCCGTGTATTAGTGATATCTTATGATGTTTCTTTTTCTGTGTGACTTATTTCTCGTAGAATCGTCGTACCTGAATCCACTCATTATGCCGCTATGGGCCTGATGACCTAGATTTCATTGCTGAGTGATATTCCATTGTACGTACGTACCACAATTTCTTTATCCATTTTTTGCTTTCTCGGATATTTAACTTGTACCGTAGACGAGGTTCTTGTAACAGAGCCGTCCCAAACTTTGGGGTGGCTGTGTGTTTTTGATTTTAATTTCCCTAAGCTATAGGACCCTAAGTGGAAGTGCCATAGGCTGTGTTGCTTTGTTTCCTACGTGTTTCAGGAAACACCATACACTTCTCCAGAGTGGCTGTTGGCAATTTACATCCCGCCCATCAGCATAACAAGGCTCCCTGTTCTCCATGACCTGTACTGCCTTTCTGGATTTTACACATTTTTCAGATGGCCCTTTTATCCGGGGGGCAGTGAGACTTCATTGTAGTGCAGATTTCCTTTACACGCTTGCTTGGTTGGCCAAAAAGGGCGTATGCGTTTTTTCCTGAATATATTCAGGAAAAAACGCATACGCCCTTTTTGGCCAAGTGCATAATTGTGGACATTCTGCCTCTTTTCCTATGCTTTAAGTGCAATTCCTGTCTACACCCTGAAATCGTTTTCCTGAAATTCTGCCCCGCTTTCAAGTCCTCTTCCAAGACTTCAATACATTTTTGGACGATAGCTGTCATTCTTAACTCTGCAGGTTTGTGAATTACAGTGCCCCTGAGCTCCTTTCTTCAACTCGCTTACTTGTGAGCTGGCCGCAACCCGCAGGATTGCTTCAGGCCCTAATCTGGTTCCGGCAGGGCATGCTGAGCTTTGGTGAATTCCTCTTCCTGGTGGGAAATGAGCGTTCCATTTGCCCCTGCAGACACCTACAGCTAGTCTCTCATTGGTTCTCCCTATTCCTGTTCATCTTGCGCAGAAATTGCAAACTGTGCCAAACAGGAGGTTAAAGGCACTGACTCTCCAAGTGGGGAGAGTGTTAGTAAAGCGTCTGGAACGGTGAACCCGAGTACCAGGGGACGAAACCTGAGATGCATTTGAAAACGTTTCCCAATCACACGGTGGACCATACTCTGGGTTTCCCATGCATGTTTTAGCTGAAGGAAGAATCCCTTAAACCTGGAGAGTTGGGACCTATGGAATGGGTACCATGCAGTATGACTTTAAAGGGTCTGCGTTTGCTCAACGAACCTCACAAATGCTATCAGCCCAAAGTGTCCAGCCTTATGTCTCACCCAGCTCTGGGTGTAGATGTGGTAAATCCAGGTTTCATCACAAACCCTGAATGAATTATTTAAGAATTGCTCTCTATTTCACTGTCATTGTGTTTTGTTTGTGAAATTTATTTTGATAATGGGATTTATCGGATTTTCACTGCTGCGTTTAGGCTGCTGTACACATGCTTGATTTCCTTATGGAGCCATATAAATCCATGGGTCTTAAGATTCTTACTTGTCAGGTATATTCCCAGTCGTTGAATATGGGGTGTTTAGTCCATTTCGTTGAGCAAAGAGTAGGTCTTGTCTATTATATATTTGGCTTACGGAAAGGTATCTGTGCTAATTTCAATCTCTGGTTTGATGCAGCACCCCAACTCACCTTTCCCCATAAGCAAGCATAAGTTGGTTTTCTAAATTTGAGACCCTGTTCTGTTTTGTAATTCAGTTCATGTGTAGCCAAGTTTACGTTCCGTGTATTAGTGATATCTTATGATGTTTCTTTTTCTGTGTGACTTATTTCTCGTAGAATCGTCGTACCTGAATCCACTCATTATGCCTCTACGGGCCTGATGACGTATATCTCATTGCTGAGTGATATTCCATTGTACGTACCTACCACAACATATTTATCCATTTTTTGCTTTCTCAGATATTTAACTTGTACTGCAGACGAGGTTCTTGTAAACAGAGCCGTCCCAAAATTTGGGGTGGCTGTGTGTTTTTGATTTTAATTTCCCTAAGCTATAGGACCCTAAGTGGAAGTGCCATAGGCTGTGTTGCTTTGTTTCCTACGTGTTTCAGGAAACACCATACACTTCTCCAGAGTGGCTGTTGGCAATTTACATCCCGCCCATCAGCATAACAAGGCTCCCTCTTCTCCATGACCTGTCCTGCCTTTCTGGATTTTACACTTTATTCAGATGGCCCTTTTGACCGGGGGGCAGTGAGACTTCATTGTAGTGCAGATTTCATTTACACGCTTGCTTGGTTGGCCAAAAAGTGCGTATGCGTTTTTTCCTGAATATATTCAGGAAAAAACGCATACGCCCTTTTTGGCCAAGTGCATCATTGTCGACATTCTGCCTCTTTTCCTATGCTTTAAGTGCAATTCCAGTCTACCCCCTGAAATCGTTTTCCTGAAATTCTGCCCTGCTTTCAAGTCCTCTTCGAAGACTAACTTCAATACATTTTTGGACGATAGCTGTCGTTCATAACTCTGCAGGTTTGTGAATTACAGTGCCCCTGAGCTCCTTTCTTCAACTCGCTTTCTTGTGAGCTGGCCGCGAAACCGCAGGATTGCTTCAGGCCCTAATCTGGTTCCAGCAGGGCACGCTGAGCCTTTGGTTAATTCCTCTTCCTGGTGGGAAATGAGCGTTCCATTTGCCCATGCAGACACCTACAGCTAGTCTCTCATTGGTTCTCACTATTCCTGTTCATCTTGCGCAGCAATTGCAAACTGTGCCAAACAGGAGGTTAAAGGCACTGACTCTCCAAGTGGGGAGAGTGTTAGTAAAGCGTCTGGAGCGGTGAACCCGAGTACCAGGGGTCGAAAACTGAGATGCATTTGCAAACGTTTCCCAATCACACGGTGGACCATACTCTGGGTTTCCCATGCATGTTTTAGCTGAAGGAAGAATCCCTTAAACCTGGAGAGTTGGGAGCCATGGAATGGGTACCATGCAGTATGACTTCAAAGGGTCTGCGTTTGCTCACCGAACCTCACCATTGCTATCAGCCCGAAGTGTCCAGCCTTATGTCTCAACCAGCTTTGGGTGTAGAGGTGGTAAATCCAGGTTGCATCACAAGCCCTGAATGAATTATTTAAGAATTGCTCTCTATTTCACTGTCATTGTGTTTTGTTTTTGAAATTTATTTTGATAATGGGATTTATCGGATTTTCACTGCTGCGTTTAGGCTGCTGTACACACGCTTGATTTCCTTATGGAGACATATAAATCCATGGGTCTTAAGATTCTTACTTGTCAGGTATATTCCCAGGCGTTGAATATGGGGTGTTGAGTCCATTTCGTTGAGCAAGGAGTAGGTCTTGTCTATTATATATTTGGCTTATGGAACGATATCTGTGCTAATTTCAATCCCTGGTTTTATGCAGCACCCCAACTCACCTTTCCCCATAAGCAAGCATAAGTTGGTTTTCTAAATTTGAGACCCTGTTTTGTTTTGTAACTCAGTTCATGTGTAGCCAAGTTTACGTTCCGTGTATTAGTGATATCTTATGATGTTTCTTTTTCTGTGTGACTTATTTCTCGTAGAATCGTCGTACCTGAATCCACTCATTATGCCGCTATGGGCCTGATGACCTAGATTTCATTGCTGAGTGATATTCCATTGTACGTACGTACCACAATTTCTTTATCCATTTTTTGCTTTCTCGGATATTTAACTTGTACCGTAGACGAGGTTCTTGTAACAGAGCCGTCCCAAACTTTGGGGTGGCTGTGTGTTTTTGATTTTAATTTCCCTAAGCTATAGGACCCTAAGTGGAAGTGCCATAGGCTGTGTTGCTTTGTTTCCTACGTGTTTCAGGAAACACCATACACTTCTCCAGAGTGGCTGTTGGCAATTTACATCCCGCCCATCAGCATAACAAGGCTCCCTGTTCTCCATGACCTGTACTGCCTTTCTGGATTTTACACATTTTTCAGATGGCCCTTTTATCCGGGGGGCAGTGAGACTTCATTGTAGTGCAGATTTCCTTTACACGCTTGCTTGGTTGGCCAAAAAGGGCGTATGCGTTTTTTCCTGAATATATTCAGGAAAAAACGCATACGCCCTTTTTGGCCAAGTGCATAATTGTGGACATTCTGCCTCTTTTCCTATGCTTTAAGTGCAATTCCTGTCTACACCCTGAAATCGTTTTCCTGAAATTCTGCCCCGCTTTCAAGTCCTCTTCCAAGACTTCAATACATTTTTGGACGATAGCTGTCATTCTTAACTCTGCAGGTTTGTGAATTACAGTGCCCCTGAGCTCCTTTCTTCAACTCGCTTACTTGTGAGCTGGCCGCAACCCGCAGGATTGCTTCAGGCCCTAATCTGGTTCCGGCAGGGCATGCTGAGCTTTGGTGAATTCCTCTTCCTGGTGGGAAATGAGCGTTCCATTTGCCCCTGCAGACACCTACAGCTAGTCTCTCATTGGTTCTCCCTATTCCTGTTCATCTTGCGCAGAAATTGCAAACTGTGCCAAACAGGAGGTTAAAGGCACTGACTCTCCAAGTGGGGAGAGTGTTAGTAAAGCGTCTGGAACGGTGAACCCGAGTACCAGGGGACGAAACCTGAGATGCATTTGAAAACGTTTCCCAATCACACGGTGGACCATACTCTGGGTTTCCCATGCATGTTTTAGCTGAAGGAAGAATCCCTTAAACCTGGAGAGTTGGGACCTATGGAATGGGTACCATGCAGTATGACTTTAAAGGGTCTGCGTTTGCTCAACGAACCTCACAAATGCTATCAGCCCAAAGTGTCCAGCCTTATGTCTGACCCAGCTCTGGGTGTAGATGTGGTAAATCCAGGTTTCATCACAAACCCTGAATGAATTATTTAAGAATTGCTCTCTATTTCACTGTCATTGTGTTTTGTTTGTGAAATTTATTTTGATAATGGGATTTATCGGATTTTCACTGCTGCGTTTAGGCTGCTGTACACATGCTTGATTTCCTTATGGAGCCATATAAATCCATGGGTCTTAAGATTCTTACTTGTCAGGTATATTCCCAGGCGTTGAATATGGGGTGTTGAGTCCATTTCGTTGAGCAAGGAGTAGGTCGTGTCTAGTATATATTTGGCTTATGGAACGGTATCTCTGCTAATTTCAATCTCTGGTTTGATGCAGCACCCCAACTCACCTTTCCCCATAAGTAAGCATAAGTTGGTTTTCTAAATTTGAGACCCTGTTCTGTTTTGTAATTCAGTTCATGTGTAGCCAAGTTTACGTTCCGTGTATTAGTGATATCTTATGTTTCTTTTTCTGTGTGACTTATTTCTCGTAGAATCATCGTACCTGAATCCACTCATTATGCCTCTACGGGCCTGATGACGTAGATTTCATTGCTGAGTGATATTCCATTGTACGTACGTACCACAACTTCTTTATCCATTTTTTGCTTTCTCGGATATTTAACTTGTACCGTAGACGAGGTTCTTGTAAACAGAGCCGTCCCAAACTTTGGGGTGGCTGTGTGTTTTTGATTTTAATTTCCCTAAGCTATAGGACCCTAAGTGGAAGTGCCATAGGCTGTGTTGCTTTGTTTCCTACGTGTTTCAGGAAACACCATACACTTCTCCAGAGTGGCTGTTGGCAATTTACATCCCGCCCATCAGCATAACAAGGCTCCCTATTCTCCATGACCTGTCCTGCCTTTCTGGATTTTACACTTGTTTCAGATGGCCGTTTGGACCGGTGGGCAGTGAGACTTCATTGTAGTGCAGATTTCCTTTACACGCTTGCTTGGTTGGCCAAAAAGGGCGTATGCGTTTTTTCCTGAATATATTCAGGAAAAAACGCATACGCCCTTTTTGGCCAAGTGCATCATTGTGGACATTCTGCCTCTTTTCCTATGCTTTAAGTGCAATTCCAGTCTACCCCCTGAAATCGTTTTCCTGAAATTCTGCCCCGCTTTCAAGTCCTCTTCGAAGACTTACTTCAATACACTTTTGGACGATAGCTGTCATTCATAACTCTGCAGGTTTGTGAATTACAGTGCCCCTGAGCTCCTTTCTTCAACTCGCTGTCTTGTGAGCTGGCCGCAAAACCGCAGGATTGCTTCAGGCCCTAATCTGATTCCGGCAGGGCACGCTGAGCCTTTGGTGAATTCCTCTTCCTGGTGGGAAATGAGCGTTCCATTTGCCCGTGCAGACACCTACAGCTAGTCTCTCATTGGTTCTCCCTATTCCTGTTCATCTTGCGCAGAAATTGCAAACTGTGCCAAAGAGGAGGTTAAAGGCACTGACTCTCCAAGTGAGGAGAGTGTTAGTAAAACGTCTGGAACGGTGTACCCGAGTACCAGGGGACGAAACCTGAGATGCATTTGAAAACGTTTCCCAATCACACGGTGGACCATACTCTGGGTTTCCCATGCATGTTGTAGCTGAAGGAAGAATCCCTTAAACCTGGAGAGTTGGGACCCATGGAATGGGTACCATGAAGTATGACTTCAAAGGGTCTGCGTTTGCTCACCGAACCTCACCATTGCTATCAGCCCGAAGTGTCCAGCCTTATGTCTCAACCAGCTTTGGGTGTAGAGGTGGTAAATCCAGGTTGCATCACAAGCCCTGAATGAATTATTTAAGAATTGCTCTCTATTTCACTGTCATTGTGTTTTGTTTGTGAAATTTATTTTGATAATGGGATTTATCGGATTTTCACTGCTGCGTTTAGGCTGCTGTACACATGCTTGATTTCCTTATGGAGCCATATAAATCCATGGGTCTTAAGATTCTTACTTGTCAGGTATATTCCCAGGCGTTGAATATGGGGTGTTTAGTCCATTTCGTTGAGCAAGGAGTAGGTCGTGTCTAGTATATATTTGGCTTATGGAACGGTATCTCTGCTAATTTCAATCTCTGGTTTTATGCAGCACCCCAACTCACCTTTCCCCATAAGCAAGCATCAGTTGGTTTTCTAAATTTGAGACCCTGTTCTGTTTTGTAATTCAGTTCATGTGTAGCCAAGTTTACGTTCCGTGTATTAGTGATATCTTATGTTTCTTTTTCTGTGTGACTTATTTCTCGTAGAATCGTCGTACCTGAATCCACTCATTATGCCTCTACGGGCCTGGTGACGTAGATTTCATTGCTGAGTGATATTCCATTGTACGTACGTACCACAACTTCTTTATCCATTTTTTGCTTTCTCGGATATTTAACTTGTACCGTAGACGAGGTTCTTGTAAACAGAGCCGTCCCAAACTTTGGGGTGGCTGTGTGTTTTTGATTTTAATTTCCCTAAGCTATAGGACCCTAAGTGGAAGTGCCATAGGCTGTGTTGCTTTGTTTCCTACGTGTTTCAGGAAACACCATACACTTCTCCAGAGTGGCTGTTGGCAATTTACATCCCGCCCATCAGCATAACAAGGCTCCCTATTCTCCATGACCTGTCCTGCCTTTCTGGATTTTACACTTGTTTCAGATGGCCGTTTGGACCGGTGGGCAGTGAGACTTCATTGTAGTGCAGATTTCCTTTACATGCTTGCTTGGTTGGCCAAAAAGGGCGTATGCGTGTTTTCCTGAATATATTCAGGAAAAAACGTATACGCCCTTTTTGGCCAAGTGCATCATTGTGGACATTCTGCCTCTTTTCCTATGCTTTAAGTGCAATTCCAGTCTACCCCCTGAAATCGTTTTCCTGAAATTCTGCCCCGCTTTCAAGTCCTCTTCGAAGACTTACTTCAATACACTTTTGGACGATAGCTGTCATTCATAACTCTGCAGGTTTGTGAATTACAGTGCCCCTGAGCTCCTTTCTTCAACTCGCTGTCTTGTGAGCTGGCCGCAAAACCGCAGGATTGCTTCAGGCCCTAATCTGGTTCCGGCAGGGCACGCTGAGCCTTTGGTGAATTCCTCTTCCTGGTGGGAAATGAGCGTTCCATTTGCCCGTGCAGACACCTACAGCTAGTCTCTCATTGGTTCTCCCTATTCCTGTTCATCTTGCGCAGAAATTGCAAACTGTGCCAAAGAGGAGGTTAAAGGCACTGACTCTCCAAGTGAGGAGAGTGTTAGTAAAACGTCTGGAACGGTGCACCCGAGTACCAGGGGACGAAACCTGAGATGCATTTGAAAACGTTTCCCAATCACACGGTGGACCATACTCTGGGTTTCCCATGCATGTTGTAGCTGAAGGAAGAATCCCTTAAACCTGGAGAGTTGGGACTCATGGAATGGGTACCATGCAGTATGACTTCAAAGGGTCTGTGTTTGCTCACCGAAACTAACCAATGTTATCAGCCCGAAGTGTCCAGCCTTATGTCTCACCTAGGTCTGGGTGTAGATGTGGTAAATCCAGGTTGCATCACAAGCCCTGAATGAATTATTTAAGAATTGCACTCTATTTCACTGTCATTTTGTTTTGTTTTTGAAATATATTTTGATAATGGGATTTATCGGATTTTCACTGCTGCGTTTAGGCCGCTGTACACACGCTTGATTTCCTTATGGCGACATATAAGTCCATGGGTCTTAAGATTTTTAATTGTCAGGTATATTTCCAGGCGTTGAATATGGGGTGTTGAGTCCATTTCGTTGAGCAAATAGTAGGTCTTGTCTATTATATATTTGGCTTATGGAAAGGTATCTGTGCTAATTTCAATCTCTGGTTTGATGCAGCACCCCAACTCACCTTTCCCCATAAGCAAGCATAAGTTGGTTTTCTAAATTTGAGACCCTGTTCTGTTTTGTAATTCAGTTCATGTGTAGCCAAGTTTACGTTCCGTGTATTAGTGATATCTTATGATGTTTCTTTTTCTGTGTGACTTATTTCTCGTAGAATCGTCGTACCTGAATCCACTCATTATGCCGCTACGGGCCTGATGACGTAGATCTCATTGCTGAGTGATATTCCATTGTACGTACGTACCACAACATATTTATCCATTTTTTGCTTTCTCAGATATTTAACTTGTACTGCAGACGAGGTTCTTGTAAACAGAGCCGTCCCAAAATTTGGGGTGGCTGTGTGTTTTTGATTTTAATTTCCCTAAGCTATAGGACCCTAAGTGGAAGTGCCATAGGCTGTGTTGCTTTGTTTCCTAATTGTTTCAGGAAACACCATACACTTCTCCAGAGTGGCTGTTGGCAATTTACATCCCGCCCATCAGCATAACAAGGCTCCCTCTTCTCCATGACCTGTCCTGCCTTTCTGGATTTTACACTTTATTCAGATGGCCCTTTTGACCGGGGGGCAGTGAGACTTCATTGTAGTGCAGATTTCATTTACACGCTTGCTTGGTTGGCCAAAAAGTGCGTATGCGTTTTTTCCTGAATATATTCAGGAAAAAACGCATACGCCCTTTTTGGCCAAGTGCATCATTGTCGACATTCTGCCTCTTTTCCTATGCTTTAAGTGCAATTCCAGTCTACCCCCTGAAATCGTTTTCCTGAAATTCTGCCCTGCTTTCAAGTCCTCTTCGAAGACTAACTTCAATACATTTTTGGACGATAGCTGTCGTTCATAACTCTGCAGGTTTGTGAATTACAGTGCCCCTGAGCTCCTTTCTTCAACTCGCTTTCTTGTGAGCTGGCCGCGAAACCGCAGGATTGCTTCAGGCCCTAATCTGGTTCCAGCAGGGCACGCTGAGCCTTTGGTTAATTCCTCTTCCTGGTGGGAAATGAGCGTTCCATTTGCCCATGCAGACACCTACAGCTAGTCTCTCATTGGTTCTCACTATTCCTGTTCATCTTGCGCAGCAATTGCAAACTGTGCCAAACAGGAGGTTAAAGGCACTGACTCTCCAAGTGGGGAGAGTGTTAGTAAAGCGTCTGGAGCGGTGAACCCGAGTACCAGGGGTCGAAAACTGAGATGCATTTGCAAACGTTTCCCAATCACACGGTGGACCATACTCTGGGTTTCCCATGCATGTTTTAGCTGAAGGAAGAATCCCTTAAACCTGGAGAGTTGGGAGCCATGGAATGGGTACCATGCAGTATGACTTCAAAGGGTCTGCGTTTGCTCACCGAACCTCACCATTGCTATCAGCCCGAAGTGTCCAGCCTTATGTCTCAACCAGCTTTGGGTGTAGAGGTGGTAAATCCAGGTTGCATCACAAGCCCTGAATGAATTATTTAAGAATTGCTCTCTATTTCACTGTCATTGTGTTTTGTTTTTGAAATTTATTTTGATAATGGGATTTATCGGATTTTCACTGCTGCGTTTAGGCTGCTGTACACACGCTTGATTTCCTTATGGAGACATATAAATCCATGGGTCTTAAGATTCTTACTTGTCAGGTATATTCCCAGGCGTTGAATATGGGGTGTTGAGTCCATTTCGTTGAGCAAGGAGTAGGTCTTGTCTATTATATATTTGGCTTATGGAACGATATCTGTGCTAATTTCAATCCCTGGTTTTATGCAGCACCCCAACTCACCTTTCCCCATAAGCAAGCATAAGTTGGTTTTCTAAATTTGAGACCCTGTTTTGTTTTGTAACTCAGTTCATGTGTAGCCAAGTTTACGTTCCGTGTATTAGTGATATCTTATGATGTTTCTTTTTCTGTGTGACTTATTTCTCGTAGAATCGTCGTACCTGAATCCACTCATTATGCCGCTATGGGCCTGATGACCTAGATTTCATTGCTGAGTGATATTCCATTGTACGTACGTACCACAATTTCTTTATCCATTTTTTGCTTTCTCGGATATTTAACTTGTACCGTAGACGAGGTTCTTGTAACAGAGCCGTCCCAAACTTTGGGGTGGCTGTGTGTTTTTGATTTTAATTTCCCTAAGCTATAGGACCCTAAGTGGAAGTGCCATAGGCTGTGTTGCTTTGTTTCCTACGTGTTTCAGGAAACACCATACACTTCTCCAGAGTGGCTGTTGGCAATTTACATCCCGCCCATCAGCATAACAAGGCTCCCTGTTCTCCATGACCTGTACTGCCTTTCTGGATTTTACACATTTTTCAGATGGCCCTTTTATCCGGGGGGCAGTGAGACTTCATTGTAGTGCAGATTTCCTTTACACGCTTGCTTGGTTGGCCAAAAAGGGCGTATGCGTTTTTTCCTGAATATATTCAGGAAAAAACGCATACGCCCTTTTTGGCCAAGTGCATAATTGTGGACATTCTGCCTCTTTTCCTATGCTTTAAGTGCAATTCCTGTCTACACCCTGAAATCGTTTTCCTGAAATTCTGCCCCGCTTTCAAGTCCTCTTCCAAGACTTCAATACATTTTTGGACGATAGCTGTCATTCTTAACTCTGCAGGTTTGTGAATTACAGTGCCCCTGAGCTCCTTTCTTCAACTCGCTTACTTGTGAGCTGGCCGCAACCCGCAGGATTGCTTCAGGCCCTAATCTGGTTCCGGCAGGGCATGCTGAGCTTTGGTGAATTCCTCTTCCTGGTGGGAAATGAGCGTTCCATTTGCCCCTGCAGACACCTACAGCTAGTCTCTCATTGGTTCTCCCTATTCCTGTTCATCTTGCGCAGAAATTGCAAACTGTGCCAAACAGGAGGTTAAAGGCACTGACTCTCCAAGTGGGGAGAGTGTTAGTAAAGCGTCTGGAACGGTGAACCCGAGTACCAGGGGACGAAACCTGAGATGCATTTGAAAACGTTTCCCAATCACACGGTGGACCATACTCTGGGTTTCCCATGCATGTTTTAGCTGAAGGAAGAATCCCTTAAACCTGGAGAGTTGGGACCTATGGAATGGGTACCATGCAGTATGACTTTAAAGGGTCTGCGTTTGCTCAACGAACCTCACAAATGCTATCAGCCCAAAGTGTCCAGCCTTATGTCTCACCCAGCTCTGGGTGTAGATGTGGTAAATCCAGGTTTCATCACAAACCCTGAATGAATTATTTAAGAATTGCTCTCTATTTCACTGTCATTGTGTTTTGTTTGTGAAATTTATTTTGATAATGGGATTTATCGGATTTTCACTGCTGCGTTTAGGCTGCTGTACACATGCTTGATTTCCTTATGGAGCCATATAAATCCATGGGTCTTAAGATTCTTACTTGTCAGGTATATTCCCAGTCGTTGAATATGGGGTGTTTAGTCCATTTCGTTGAGCAAAGAGTAGGTCTTGTCTATTATATATTTGGCTTACGGAAAGGTATCTGTGCTAATTTCAATCTCTGGTTTGATGCAGCACCCCAACTCACCTTTCCCCATAAGCAAGCATAAGTTGGTTTTCTAAATTTGAGACCCTGTTCTGTTTTGTAATTCAGTTCATGTGTAGCCAAGTTTACGTTCCGTGTATTAGTGATATCTTATGATGTTTCTTTTTCTGTGTGACTTATTTCTCGTAGAATCGTCGTACCTGAATCCACTCATTATGCCTCTACGGGCCTGATGACGTATATCTCATTGCTGAGTGATATTCCATTGTACGTACCTACCACAACATATTTATCCATTTTTTGCTTTCTCAGATATTTAACTTGTACTGCAGACGAGGTTCTTGTAAACAGAGCCGTCCCAAAATTTGGGGTGGCTGTGTGTTTTTGATTTTAATTTCCCTAAGCTATAGGACCCTAAGTGGAAGTGCCATAGGCTGTGTTGCTTTGTTTCCTAATTGTTTCAGGAAACACCATACACTTCTCCAGAGTGGCTGTTGGCAATTTACATCCCGCCCATCAGCATAACAAGGCTCCCTCTTCTCCATGACCTGTCCTGCCTTTCTGGATTTTACACTTTATTCAGATGGCCCTTTTGACCGGGGGGCAGTGAGACTTCATTGTAGTGCAGATTTCATTTACACGCTTGCTTGGTTGGCCAAAAAGTGCGTATGCGTTTTTTCCTGAATATATTCAGGAAAAAACGCATACGCCCTTTTTGGCCAAGTGCATCATTGTCGACATTCTGCCTCTTTTCCTATGCTTTAAGTGCAATTCCAGTCTACCCCCTGAAATCGTTTTCCTGAAATTCTGCCCTGCTTTCAAGTCCTCTTCGAAGACTAACTTCAATACATTTTTGGACGATAGCTGTCGTTCATAACTCTGCAGGTTTGTGAATTACAGTGCCCCTGAGCTCCTTTCTTCAACTCGCTTTCTTGTGAGCTGGCCGCGAAACCACAGGATTGCTTCAGGCCCTAATCTGGTTCCAGCAGGGCACGCTGAGCCTTTGGTTAATTCCTCTTCCTGGTGGGAAATGAGCGTTCCATTTGCCCATGCAGACACCTACAGCTAGTCTCTCATTGGTTCTCACTATTCCTGTTCATCTTGCGCAGCAATTGCAAACTGTGCCAAACAGGAGGTTAAAGGCACTGACTCTCCAAGTGGGGAGAGTGTTAGTAAAGCGTCTGGAGCGGTGAACCCGAGTACCAGGGGTCGAAAACTGAGATGCATTTGCAAACGTTTCCCAATCACACGGTGGACCATACTCTGGGTTTCCCATGCATGTTTTAGCTGAAGGAAGAATCCCTTAAACCTGGAGAGTTGGGAGCCATGGAATGGGTACCATGCAGTATGACTTCAAAGGGTCTGCGTTTGCTCACCGAACCTCACCATTGCTATCAGCCCGAAGTGTCCAGCCTTATGTCTCAACCAGCTTTGGGTGTAGAGGTGGTAAATCCAGGTTGCATCACAAGCCCTGAATGAATTATTTAAGAATTGCTCTCTATTTCACTGTCATTGTGTTTTGTTTTTGAAATTTATTTTGATAATGGGATTTATCGGATTTTCACTGCTGCGTTTAGGCTGCTGTACACACGCTTGATTTCCTTATGGAGACATATAAATCCATGGGTCTTAAGATTCTTACTTGTCAGGTATATTCCCAGGCGTTGAATATGGGGTGTTGAGTCCATTTCGTTGAGCAAGGAGTAGGTCTTGTCTATTATATATTTGGCTTATGGAACGATATCTGTGCTAATTTCAATCCCTGGTTTTATGCAGCACCCCAACTCACCTTTCCCCATAAGCAAGCATAAGTTGGTTTTCTAAATTTGAGACCCTGTTTTGTTTTGTAACTCAGTTCATGTGTAGCCAAGTTTACGTTCCGTGTATTAGTGATATCTTATGATGTTTCTTTTTCTGTGTGACTTATTTCTCGTAGAATCGTCGTACCTGAATCCACTCATTATGCCGCTATGGGCCTGATGACCTAGATTTCATTGCTGAGTGATATTCCATTGTACGTACGTACCACAATTTCTTTATCCATTTTTTGCTTTCTCGGATATTTAACTTGTACCGTAGACGAGGTTCTTGTAACAGAGCCGTCCCAAACTTTGGGGTGGCTGTGTGTTTTTGATTTTAATTTCCCTAAGCTATAGGACCCTAAGTGGAAGTGCCATAGGCTGTGTTGCTTTGTTTCCTACGTGTTTCAGGAAACACCATACACTTCTCCAGAGTGGCTGTTGGCAATTTACATCCCGCCCATCAGCATAACAAGGCTCCCTGTTCTCCATGACCTGTACTGCCTTTCTGGATTTTACACATTTTTCAGATGGCCCTTTTATCCGGGGGGCAGTGAGACTTCATTGTAGTGCAGATTTCCTTTACACGCTTGCTTGGTTGGCCAAAAAGGGCGTATGCGTTTTTTCCTGAATATATTCAGGAAAAAACGCATACGCCCTTTTTGGCCAAGTGCATAATTGTGGACATTCTGCCTCTTTTCCTATGCTTTAAGTGCAATTCCTGTCTACACCCTGAAATCGTTTTCCTGAAATTCTGCCCCGCTTTCAAGTCCTCTTCCAAGACTTCAATACATTTTTGGACGATAGCTGTCATTCTTAACTCTGCAGGTTTGTGAATTACAGTGCCCCTGAGCTCCTTTCTTCAACTCGCTTACTTGTGAGCTGGCCGCAACCCGCAGGATTGCTTCAGGCCCTAATCTGGTTCCGGCAGGGCATGCTGAGCTTTGGTGAATTCCTCTTCCTGGTGGGAAATGAGCGTTCCATTTGCCCCTGCAGACACCTACAGCTAGTCTCTCATTGGTTCTCCCTATTCCTGTTCATCTTGCGCAGAAATTGCAAACTGTGCCAAACAGGAGGTTAAAGGCACTGACTCTCCAAGTGGGGAGAGTGTTAGTAAAGCGTCTGGAACGGTGAACCCGAGTACCAGGGGACGAAACCTGAGATGCATTTGAAAACGTTTCCCAATCACACGGTGGACCATACTCTGGGTTTCCCATGCATGTTTTAGCTGAAGGAAGAATCCCTTAAACCTGGAGAGTTGGGACCTATGGAATGGGTACCATGCAGTATGACTTTAAAGGGTCTGCGTTTGCTCAACGAACCTCACAAATGCTATCAGCCCAAAGTGTCCAGCCTTATGTCTCACCCAGCTCTGGGTGTAGATGTGGTAAATCCAGGTTTCATCACAAACCCTGAATGAATTATTTAAGAATTGCTCTCTATTTCACTGTCATTGTGTTTTGTTTGTGAAATTTATTTTGATAATGGGATTTATCGGATTTTCACTGCTGCGTTTAGGCTGCTGTACACATGCTTGATTTCCTTATGGAGCCATATAAATCCATGGGTCTTAAGATTCTTACTTGTCAGGTATATTCCCAGTCGTTGAATATGGGGTGTTTAGTCCATTTCGTTGAGCAAAGAGTAGGTCTTGTCTATTATATATTTGGCTTACGGAAAGGTATCTGTGCTAATTTCAATCTCTGGTTTGATGCAGCACCCCAACTCACCTTTCCCCATAAGCAAGCATAAGTTGGTTTTCTAAATTTGAGACCCTGTTCTGTTTTGTAATTCAGTTCATGTGTAGCCAAGTTTACGTTCCGTGTATTAGTGATATCTTATGATGTTTCTTTTTCTGTGTGACTTATTTCTCGTAGAATCGTCGTACCTGAATCCACTCATTATGCCTCTACGGGCCTGATGACGTATATCTCATTGCTGAGTGATATTCCATTGTACGTACCTACCACAACATATTTATCCATTTTTTGCTTTCTCAGATATTTAACTTGTACTGCAGACGAGGTTCTTGTAAACAGAGCCGTCCCAAAATTTGGGGTGGCTGTGTGTTTTTGATTTTAATTTCCCTAAGCTATAGGACCCTAAGTGGAAGTGCCATAGGCTGTGTTGCTTTGTTTCCTAATTGTTTCAGGAAACACCATACACTTCTCCAGAGTGGCTGTTGGCAATTTACATCCCGCCCATCAGCATAACAAGGCTCCCTCTTCTCCATGACCTGTCCTGCCTTTCTGGATTTTACACTTTATTCAGATGGCCCTTTTGACCGGGGGGCAGTGAGACTTCATTGTAGTGCAGATTTCATTTACACGCTTGCTTGGTTGGCCAAAAAGTGCGTATGCGTTTTTTCCTGAATATATTCAGGAAAAAACGCATACGCCCTTTTTGGCCAAGTGCATCATTGTCGACATTCTGCCTCTTTTCCTATGCTTTAAGTGCAATTCCAGTCTACCCCCTGAAATCGTTTTCCTGAAATTCTGCCCTGCTTTCAAGTCCTCTTCGAAGACTAACTTCAATACATTTTTGGACGATAGCTGTCGTTCATAACTCTGCAGGTTTGTGAATTACAGTGCCCCTGAGCTCCTTTCTTCAACTCGCTTTCTTGTGAGCTGGCCGCGAAACCGCAGGATTGCTTCAGGCCCTAATCTGGTTCCAGCAGGGCACGCTGAGCCTTTGGTTAATTCCTCTTCCTGGTGGGAAATGAGCGTTCCATTTGCCCATGCAGACACCTACAGCTAGTCTCTCATTGGTTCTCACTATTCCTGTTCATCTTGCGCAGCAATTGCAAACTGTGCCAAACAGGAGGTTAAAGGCACTGACTCTCCAAGTGGGGAGAGTGTTAGTAAAGCGTCTGGAGCGGTGAACCCGAGTACCAGGGGTCGAAAACTGAGATGCATTTGCAAACGTTTCCCAATCACACGGTGGACCATACTCTGGGTTTCCCATGCATGTTTTAGCTGAAGGAAGAATCCCTTAAACCTGGAGAGTTGGGAGCCATGGAATGGGTACCATGCAGTATGACTTCAAAGGGTCTGCGTTTGCTCACCGAACCTCACCATTGCTATCAGCCCGAAGTGTCCAGCCTTATGTCTCAACCAGCTTTGGGTGTAGAGGTGGTAAATCCAGGTTGCATCACAAGCCCTGAATGAATTATTTAAGAATTGCTCTCTATTTCACTGTCATTGTGTTTTGTTTTTGAAATTTATTTTGATAATGGGATTTATCGGATTTTCACTGCTGCGTTTAGGCTGCTGTACACACGCTTGATTTCCTTATGGAGACATATAAATCCATGGGTCTTAAGATTCTTACTTGTCAGGTATATTCCCAGGCGTTGAATATGGGGTGTTGAGTCCATTTCGTTGAGCAAGGAGTAGGTCTTGTCTATTATATATTTGGCTTATGGAACGATATCTGTGCTAATTTCAATCCCTGGTTTTATGCAGCACCCCAACTCACCTTTCCCCATAAGCAAGCATAAGTTGGTTTTCTAAATTTGAGACCCTGTTTTGTTTTGTAACTCAGTTCATGTGTAGCCAAGTTTACGTTCCGTGTATTAGTGATATCTTATGATGTTTCTTTTTCTGTGTGACTTATTTCTCGTAGAATCGTCGTACCTGAATCCACTCATTATGCCGCTATGGGCCTGATGACCTAGATTTCATTGCTGAGTGATATTCCATTGTACGTACGTACCACAATTTCTTTATCCATTTTTTGCTTTCTCGGATATTTAACTTGTACCGTAGACGAGGTTCTTGTAACAGAGCCGTCCCAAACTTTGGGGTGGCTGTGTGTTTTTGATTTTAATTTCCCTAAGCTATAGGACCCTAAGTGGAAGTGCCATAGGCTGTGTTGCTTTGTTTCCTACGTGTTTCAGGAAACACCATACACTTCTCCAGAGTGGCTGTTGGCAATTTACATCCCGCCCATCAGCATAACAAGGCTCCCTGTTCTCCATGACCTGTACTGCCTTTCTGGATTTTACACATTTTTCAGATGGCCCTTTTATCCGGGGGGCAGTGAGACTTCATTGTAGTGCAGATTTCCTTTACACGCTTGCTTGGTTGGCCAAAAAGGGCGTATGCGTTTTTTCCTGAATATATTCAGGAAAAAACGCATACGCCCTTTTTGGCCAAGTGCATAATTGTGGACATTCTGCCTCTTTTCCTATGCTTTAAGTGCAATTCCTGTCTACACCCTGAAATCGTTTTCCTGAAATTCTGCCCCGCTTTCAAGTCCTCTTCCAAGACTTCAATACATTTTTGGACGATAGCTGTCATTCTTAACTCTGCAGGTTTGTGAATTACAGTGCCCCTGAGCTCCTTTCTTCAACTCGCTTACTTGTGAGCTGGCCGCAACCCGCAGGATTGCTTCAGGCCCTAATCTGGTTCCGGCAGGGCATGCTGAGCTTTGGTGAATTCCTCTTCCTGGTGGGAAATGAGCGTTCCATTTGCCCCTGCAGACACCTACAGCTAGTCTCTCATTGGTTCTCCCTATTCCTGTTCATCTTGCGCAGAAATTGCAAACTGTGCCAAACAGGAGGTTAAAGGCACTGACTCTCCAAGTGGGGAGAGTGTTAGTAAAGCGTCTGGAACGGTGAACCCGAGTACCAGGGGACGAAACCTGAGATGCATTTGAAAACGTTTCCCAATCACACGGTGGACCATACTCTGGGTTTCCCATGCATGTTTTAGCTGAAGGAAGAATCCCTTAAACCTGGAGAGTTGGGACCTATGGAATGGGTACCATGCAGTATGACTTTAAAGGGTCTGCGTTTGCTCAACGAACCTCACAAATGCTATCAGCCCAAAGTGTCCAGCCTTATGTCTGACCCAGCTCTGGGTGTAGATGTGGTAAATCCAGGTTTCATCACAAACCCTGAATGAATTATTTAAGAATTGCTCTCTATTTCACTGTCATTGTGTTTTGTTTGTGAAATTTATTTTGATAATGGGATTTATCGGATTTTCACTGCTGCGTTTAGGCTGCTGTACACATGCTTGATTTCCTTATGGAGCCATATAAATCCATGGGTCTTAAGATTCTTACTTGTCAGGTATATTCCCAGGCGTTGAATATGGGGTGTTGAGTCCATTTCGTTGAGCAAGGAGTAGGTCGTGTCTAGTATATATTTGGCTTATGGAACGGTATCTCTGCTAATTTCAATCTCTGGTTTGATGCAGCACCCCAACTCACCTTTCCCCATAAGTAAGCATAAGTTGGTTTTCTAAATTTGAGACCCTGTTCTGTTTTGTAATTCAGTTCATGTGTAGCCAAGTTTACGTTCCGTGTATTAGTGATATCTTATGTTTCTTTTTCTGTGTGACTTATTTCTCGTAGAATCATCGTACCTGAATCCACTCATTATGCCTCTACGGGCCTGATGACGTAGATTTCATTGCTGAGTGATATTCCATTGTACGTACGTACCACAACTTCTTTATCCATTTTTTGCTTTCTCGGATATTTAACTTGTACCGTAGACGAGGTTCTTGTAAACAGAGCCGTCCCAAACTTTGGGGTGGCTGTGTGTTTTTGATTTTAATTTCCCTAAGCTATAGGACCCTAAGTGGAAGTGCCATAGGCTGTGTTGCTTTGTTTCCTACGTGTTTCAGGAAACACCATACACTTCTCCAGAGTGGCTGTTGGCAATTTACATCCCGCCCATCAGCATAACAAGGCTCCCTATTCTCCATGACCTGTCCTGCCTTTCTGGATTTTACACTTGTTTCAGATGGCCGTTTGGACCGGTGGGCAGTGAGACTTCATTGTAGTGCAGATTTCCTTTACACGCTTGCTTGGTTGGCCAAAAAGGGCGTATGCGTTTTTTCCTGAATATATTCAGGAAAAAACGCATACGCCCTTTTTGGCCAAGTGCATCATTGTGGACATTCTGCCTCTTTTCCTATGCTTTAAGTGCAATTCCAGTCTACCCCCTGAAATCGTTTTCCTGAAATTCTGCCCCGCTTTCAAGTCCTCTTCGAAGACTTACTTCAATACACTTTTGGACGATAGCTGTCATTCATAACTCTGCAGGTTTGTGAATTACAGTGCCCCTGAGCTCCTTTCTTCAACTCGCTGTCTTGTGAGCTGGCCGCAAAACCGCAGGATTGCTTCAGGCCCTAATCTGATTCCGGCAGGGCACGCTGAGCCTTTGGTGAATTCCTCTTCCTGGTGGGAAATGAGCGTTCCATTTGCCCGTGCAGACACCTACAGCTAGTCTCTCATTGGTTCTCCCTATTCCTGTTCATCTTGCGCAGAAATTGCAAACTGTGCCAAAGAGGAGGTTAAAGGCACTGACTCTCCAAGTGAGGAGAGTGTTAGTAAAACATCTGGAACGGTGCACCCGAGTACCAGGGGACGAAACCTGAGATGCATTTGAAAACGTTTCCCAATCACACGGTGGACCATACTCTGGGTTTCCCATGCATGTTGTAGCTGAAGGAAGAATCCCTTAAACCTGGAGAGTTGGGACCCATGGAATGGGTACCATGAAGTATGACTTCAAAGGGTCTGCGTTTGCTCACCGAACCTCACCATTGCTATCAGCCCGAAGTGTCCAGCCTTATGTCTCAACCAGCTTTGGGTGTAGAGGTGGTAAATCCAGGTTGCATCACAAGCCCTGAATGAATTATTTAAGAATTGCTCTCTATTTCACTGTCATTGTGTTTTGTTTGTGAAATTTATTTTGATAATGGGATTTATCGGATTTTCACTGCTGCGTTTAGGCTGCTGTACACATGCTTGATTTCCTTATGGAGCCATATAAATCCATGGGTCTTAAGATTCTTACTTGTCAGGTATATTCCCAGGCGTTGAATATGGGGTGTTTAGTCCATTTCGTTGAGCAAGGAGTAGGTCGTGTCTAGTATATATTTGGCTTATGGAACGGTATCTCTGCTAATTTCAATCTCTGGTTTTATGCAGCACCCCAACTCACCTTTCCCCATAAGCAAGCATCAGTTGGTTTTCTAAATTTGAGACCCTGTTCTGTTTTGTAATTCAGTTCATGTGTAGCCAAGTTTACGTTCCGTGTATTAGTGATATCTTATGTTTCTTTTTCTGTGTGACTTATTTCTCGTAGAATCGTCGTACCTGAATCCACTCATTATGCCTCTACGGGCCTGGTGACGTAGATTTCATTGCTGAGTGATATTCCATTGTACGTACGTACCACAACTTCTTTATCCATTTTTTGCTTTCTCGGATATTTAACTTGTACCGTAGACGAGGTTCTTGTAAACAGAGCCGTCCCAAACTTTGGGGTGGCTGTGTGTTTTTGATTTTAATTTCCCTAAGCTATAGGACCCTAAGTGGAAGTGCCATAGGCTGTGTTGCTTTGTTTCCTACGTGTTTCAGGAAACACCATACACTTCTCCAGAGTGGCTGTTGGCAATTTACATCCCGCCCATCAGCATAACAAGGCTCCCTATTCTCCATGACCTGTCCTGCCTTTCTGGATTTTACACTTGTTTCAGATGGCCGTTTGGACCGGTGGGCAGTGAGACTTCATTGTAGTGCAGATTTCCTTTACATGCTTGCTTGGTTGGCCAAAAAGGGCGTATGCGTGTTTTCCTGAATATATTCAGGAAAAAACGCATACGCCCTTTTTGGCCAAGTGCATCATTGTGGACATTCTGCCTCTTTTCCTATGCTTTAAGTGCAATTCCAGTCTACCCCCTGAAATCGTTTTCCTGAAATTCTGCCCCGCTTTCAAGTCCTCTTCGAAGACTTACTTCAATACACTTTTGGACGATAGCTGTCATTCATAACTCTGCAGGTTTGTGAATTACAGTGCCCCTGAGCTCCTTTCTTCAACTCGCTGTCTTGTGAGCTGGCCGCAAAACCGCAGGATTGCTTCAGGCCCTAATCTGGTTCCGGCAGGGCACGCTGAGCCTTTGGTGAATTCCTCTTCCTGGTGGGAAATGAGCGTTCCATTTGCCCGTGCAGACACCTACAGCTAGTCTCTCATTGGTTCTCCCTATTCCTGTTCATCTTGCGCAGAAATTGCAAACTGTGCCAAAGAGGAGGTTAAAGGCACTGACTCTCCAAGTGAGGAGAGTGTTAGTAAAACGTCTGGAACGGTGCACCCGAGTACCAGGGGACGAAACCTGAGATGCATTTGAAAACGTTTCCCAATCACACGGTGGACCATACTCTGGGTTTCCCATGCATGTTGTAGCTGAAGGAAGAATCCCTTAAACCTGGAGAGTTGGGACTCATGGAATGGGTACCATGCAGTATGACTTCAAAGGGTCTGTGTTTGCTCACCGAAACTAACCAATGTTATCAGCCCGAAGTGTCCAGCCTTATGTCTCACCTAGGTCTGGGTGTAGATGTGGTAAATCCAGGTTGCATCACAAGCCCTGAATGAATTATTTAAGAATTGCACTCTATTTCACTGTCATTTTGTTTTGTTTTTGAAATATATTTTGATAATGGGATTTATCGGATTTTCACTGCTGCGTTTAGGCCGCTGTACACACGCTTGATTTCCTTATGGCGACATATAAGTCCATGGGTCTTAAGATTTTTAATTGTCAGGTATATTTCCAGGCGTTGAATATGGGGTGTTGAGTCCATTTCGTTGAGCAAAGAGTAGGTCTTGTCTATTATATATTTGGCTTATGGAAAGGTATCTGTGCTAATTTCAATCTCTGGTTTGATGCAGCACCCCAACTCACCTTTCCCCATAAGCAAGCATAAGTTGGTTTTCTAAATTTGAGACCCTGTTCTGTTTTGTAATTCAGTTCATGTGTAGCCAAGTTTAGGTTCCGTGTATTAGTGATATCTTATGATGTTTCTTTTTCTGTGTGACTTATTTCTCGTAGAATCGTCGTACCTGAATCCACTCATTATGCCGCTACGGGCCTGATGACGTAGATCTCATTGCTGAGTGATATTCCATTGTACGTACGTACCACAACATATTTATCCATTTTTTGCTTTCTCAGATATTTAACTTGTACTGCAGACGAGGTTCTTGTAAACAGAGCCGTCCCAAAATTTGGGGTGGCTGTGTGTTTTTGATTTTAATTTCCCTAAGCTATAGGACCCTAAGTGGAAGTGCCATAGGCTGTGTTGCTTTGTTTCCTAATTGTTTCAGGAAACACCATACACTTCTCCAGAGTGGCTGTTGGCAATTTACATCACGCCCATCAGCATAACAAGGCTCCCTCTTCTCCATGACCTGTCCTGCCTTTCTGGATTTTACACTTTATTCAGATGGCCCTTTTAACCGGGGGGCAGTGAGACTTCATTGTAGTGCAGATTTCATTTACACGCTTGCTTGGTTGGCCAAAAAGTGCGTATGCGTTTTTTCCTGAATATATTCAGGAAAAAACGCATACGCACTTTTTGGCCAAGTGCATCATTGTCGACATTCTGCCTCTTTTCCTATGCTTTAAGTGCAATTCCAGTCTACCCCCTGAAATCGTTTTCCTGAAATTCTGCCCCGCTTTCAAGTCCTCTTCGAAGACTTACTTCAATACATTTTTGGACGATAGCTGTCGTTCATAACTCTGCAGGTTTGTGAATTACAGTGCCCATGAGCTCCTTTCTTCAACTCGCTTTCTTGTGAGCTGGCCGCAAAACCGCAGGATTGCTTCAGGCCCTAATCTGGTTCCGGCTGGGCACGCTGAGCCTTTGGTTAATTCCTCTTCCTGGTGGGAAATGAGCGTTCCATTTGCCCATGCAGACACCTACAGCTAGTCTCTCATTGGTTCTCACTATTCCTGTTCATCTTGCGCAGCAATTGCAAACTGTGCCAAACAGGAGGTTAAAGGCACTGACTCTCCAATTGGGGAGAGTGTTAGTAAAGCATCTGGAGCGGTGAACCCGAGTACCAGGGGTCGAAAACTGAGATGCATTTGCAAACGTTTCCCAATCACACGGTGGACCATACTCTGGGTTTCCCATGCATGTTTTAGCTGAAGGAAGAATCCCTTAAACCTGGAGAGTTGGGACCCATGGAATGGGTACCATGCAGTATGACTTCAAAGGGTCTGCGTTTGCTCACCGAACCTCACCATTGCTATCAGCCCGAAGTGTCCAGCCTTATGTCTCAACCAGCTTTGGGTGTAGAGGTGGTAAATCCAGGTTGCATCACAAGCCCTGAATGAATTATTTAAGAATTGCTCTCTATTTCACTGTCATTGTGTTTTGTTTTTGAAATTTATTTTGATAATGGGATTTATCGGATTTTCACTGCTGGGTTTAGGTCGCTGTACACACGCTTGATTTCCTTATGGAGACATATAAATCCATGGGTCTTAAGATTCTTACTTGTCAGGTATATTCCCAGGCGTTGAATATGGGATGTTGAGTCCATTTCGTTGAGCAAGGAGTAGGTCTTGTCTATTATATATTTGGCTTATGGAACGATATCTGTGCTAATTTCAATCTCTGGTTTTATGCAGCACCCCAACTCACCTTTCCCCATAAGCAAGCATAAGTTGGTTTTCTAAATTTGAGACCCTGTTCTGTTTTGTAATTCAGTTCATGTGTAGCCAAGTTTACGTTCCGTGTATTAGTGATATCTTATGTTTCTTTTTCTGTGTGACTTATTTCTTGTAGAATCGTCGTACCTGAATCCACTCATTATGCCTCTACGGGCCTGATGACGTAGATTTCATTGCTGAGTGATATTCCATTGTACGTACGTACCACAACTTCTTTATCCATTTTTTGCTTTCTCGGATATTTAACTTGTACCGTAGACGAGGTTCTTGTAAACAGAGCCGTCCCAAACTTTGGGGTGGCTGTGTGTTTTTGATTTTAATTTCCCTAAGCTATAGGACCCTAAGTGGAAGTGCCATAGGCTGTGTTGCTTTGTTTCCTACGTGTTTCAGGAAACACCATACACTTCTCCAGAGTGGCTGTTGGCAATTTACATCCCGCCCATCAGCATAACAAGGCTCCCTGTTCTCCATGACCTGTCCTGCCTTTCTGGATTTTACACTTCTTTCAGATGGCCGTTTGGACTGGTGGGCAGTGAGACTTCATTGTAGTGCAGATTTCCTTTACACGCTTGCTTGGTTGGCCAAAAAGGGCGTATGCGTTTTTTCCTGAATATATTCAGGAAAAAACGCATACGCCCTTTTTGGCCAAGTGAATCATTGTGGACATTCTGCCTCTTTTCCTATGCTTTAAGTGCAATTCCAGTCTAGCCCCTGAAATCGTTTTCCTGAAATTCTGCCCCGCTTTCAAGTCCTCTTCGAAGACTTACTTCAATAAACTTTTGGGCGATAGCTGTCATTCATAACTCTGCAGGTTTGTGAATTACAGTGCCCGTGAGCTCCTTTCTTCAACTCGCTTTCTTGTGAGCTGGCCGCAAAACCGCAGGATTGCTTCAGGCCCTAATCTGGTTCCAGCAGGGCACGCTGAGCCTTTGGTTAATTCCTCTTCCTGGTGGGAAATGAGCGTTCCATTTGCCCGTGCAGACACCTACAGCTAGTCTCTCATTGGTTCTGCCTATTCCTGTTCATCTTGCGCAGAAATTGCAAACTGTGCCAAACAGGAGGTTAAAGGCACTGACTCTCCAAGTGGGGAGAGTGTTAGTAAAGCGTCTGGAATGGTGAACCCGAGTACCAGGGGACGAAACCTGAGATGCATTTGAAAACGTTTCCCAATCACACGGTGGACCATACTCTGGGTTTCCCATGCATGTTTTAGCTGAAGGAAGAATCCCTTAAACCTGGAGAGTTGAGACTCATGGAATGGGTACCATGCAGTATGACTTCAAAGGGTCTGTGTTTGCTCACCGAAACTAACCAATGTTATCAGCCCGAAGTGTCCAGCCTTATGTCTCACCCAGCTCTGGGTGTAGATGTGGTAAATCCAGGTTGCATCACAAGCCCTGAATGAATTATTTAAGAATTGCTCTCTATTTCACTGTCATTTTGTTTTGTTTTTGAAATATAGTTTGATAATGGGATTTATCGGATTTTCACTGCTGCGTTTATGCCGCTGTACACACGCTTGATTTCCTTATGGCGACATATAAGTCCATGGGTCTTAAGATTCTTAATTGTCAGGTATATTTCCAGGCGTTGAATATGGGGTGTTGAGTCCATTTCGTTGAGCAAAGAGTAGGTCTTGTCTATTATATATTTGGCTTATGGAAAGGTATCTGTGCTAATTTCAATCTCTGGTTTGATGCAGCACCCCAACTCACCTTTCCCCATAAGCAAGAATAAGTTGGTTTTCTAAATTTGAGACCCTGTTCTGTTTTGTAATTCAGTTCATGTGTAGCCAAGTTTACGTTCCGTGTATTAGTGATATCTTATGATGTTTCTTTTTCTGTGTGACTTATTTCTCGTAGAATCGTCGTACCTGAATCCACTCATTATGCCGCTACAGGCCTGATGACGTATATCTCATTGCTGAGTGATATTCCATTGTACGTACGTACCACAACTTCTTTATCCATTTTTTGCTTTCTCGGATATTTAACTTGTACCGCAGACGAGGTTCTTGTAAACAGAGCCGTCCCAAAATTTGGGGTGGCTGTGTGTTTTTGATTTTAATTTCCCTAAGCTATAGGACCCTAAGTGGAAGTGTCATAGGCTGTGTTGCTTTGTTTCCTAATTGTTTCAGGAAACACCATACACTTATCCAGAGTGGCTGTTGGCAATTTATATCCCGCCCATCAGCATAACAAGGCTCCCTGTTCTCCATGACCTGTCCTGCCTTTCTGGATTTTACACTTGTTTCAGATGGCCGTTTGATCCGTGGGGCAGTGAGACTTCATTGTAGTGCAGATTTCATTTACACGCTTGCTTGGTTGGCCAAAAAGGGCGTATGCGTTTTTTTCTGAATATATTCAGGAAAAAACGCATATGCCCTTTTTGGCCAAGTGCATCATTGTGGACATTCTGCCTCTTTTCCTATGCTTTAAGTGCAATTCCAGTCTAGCCCCTGAAATCGTTTTCCTGAAATTCTGCCCCGCTTTTAAGTCCTCTTCGAAGACTTACTTCAATACATTTTTGGACGATAGCTGTCATTCATAACTCTGCAGGTTTGTGAATTACAGTGCCCCTGAGCTCCTTTCTTCAACTCGCTTTCTTGTGAGCTGGCCGCGAAACCGCAGGATTGCTTCAGGCCCTAATCTGGTTCCGGCAGGGCACGCTGAGCCTTTGGTTAATCCCTCTTCCTGGTGGGAAATGAGCGTTCCATTTGCCCGTGCAGACACCTACAGCTAGTCTCTCATTGGTTCTCCCTATTCCTGTTCATCTTGCGCAGAAATTGCAAACTGTGCCAAACAGGAGGTTAAAGGCACTGACTCTCCAAGTGGGGAGAGTGTTAGTAAAGCGTCTGGAGCGGTGAACCCGAGTACCAGGGGTCGAAAACTGAGATGCATTTGCAAACGTTTCCCAATCACACGGTGGACCATACTCTGGGTTTCCCATGCATGTTTTAGCTGAAGGAAGAATCCCTTAAACCTGGAGATTTGGGACCCATGGAATGGCTACCATGCAGTATGACTTCAAAGGGTCTGCGTTTGCTCACCGAACCTCACCATTGCCATCAGCCCGAAGTGTCCAGCCTTATGTCTCAACCAGCTTTGGGTGTAGAGGTGGTAAATCGAGGTTGCATCACAAGCCCTGAATGAATTATGTAAGAATTGCTCTCTATTTCACTGTCATTGTGTTTTGTTTTTGAAATTTATTTTGATAATGGGATTTATCGGATTTTCACTGCTGCGTTTAGGCCGCTGTACACACGCTTGATTTCCTTATGGAGACATATAAATCCATGGGTCTTAAGATTCTTACTTGTCAGGTATATTCCCAGGCGTTGAATATGGGGTGTTGAGTCCATTTCGTTGAGCAAGGAGTAGGTCTTGTCTATTATATATTTGGCTTATGGAACGATATCTGTGCTAATTTCAATCCCTGGTTTTATGCAGCACCCCAACTCACCTTTCCCCATAAGCAAGCATAAGTTGGTTTTCTAAATTTGAGACCCTGTTTTGTTTTGTAACTCAGTTCATGTGTAGCCAAGTTTACGTTCCGTGTATTAGTGATATCTTATGATGTTTCTTTTTCTGTGTGACTTATTTCTCGTAGAATCGTCGTACCTGAATCCACTCATTATGCCGCTATGGGCCTGATGACCTAGATTTCATTGCTGAGTGATATTCCATTGTACGTACGTACCACAATTTCTTTATCCATTTTTTGCTTTCTCGGATATTTAACTTGTACCGTAGACGAGGTTCTTGTAACAGAGCCGTCCCAAACTTTGGGGTGGCTGTGTGTTTTTGATTTTAATTTCCCTAAGCTATAGGACCCTAAGTGGAAGTGCCATAGGCTGTGTTGCTTTGTTTCCTACGTGTTTCAGGAAACACCATACACTTCTCCAGAGTGGCTATTGGCAATTTACATCCCGCCCATCAGCATAACAAGGCTCCCTGTTCTCCATGACCTGTCCTGCCTTTCTGGATTTTACACATTTTTCAGATGGCCCTTTTGACCGGGGGGCAGTGAGACTTCATTGTAGTGCAGATTTCCTTTACACGCTTGCTTGGTTGGCCAAAAAGTGCGTATGCGTTTTTTCCTGAATATATTCAGGAAAAAACGCATACGCCCTTTTTGGCCAAGTGCATCATTGTGGACATTCTGCCTCTTTTCCTATGCTTTAAGTGCAATTCCAGTCTACCCCCTGAAATCGTTTTCCTGAAATTCTGCCCCGCTTTCAAGTCCTCTTCCGAGACTTCAATACATTTTTGGACGATAGCTGTCATTCTTAACTCTGCAGGTTTGTGAATTACAGTGCCCCTGAGCTCCTTTCTTCAACTCGCTGTCTTGTGAGCTGGCCGCAAAACCGCAGGATTGCTTCAGGCCCTAATCTGGTTCCGGCAGGGCACGCTGAGCCTTTGGTTAATCCCTCTTCCTGGTGGGAAATGAGCGTTCCATTTGCCCGTGCAGACACCTACAGCTAGTCTCTCATTGGTTCTCCCTATTCCTGTTCATCTTGCGCAGAAATTGCAAACTGTGCCAAACAGGAGGTTAAAGGCACTGACTCTCCAAGTGGGGAGAGTGTTAGTAAAGCGTCTGGAAGGGTGCACCGGAGTACCAGGGGACGAAACCTGAGATGCATTTGAAAACGTTTCCCAATCACACGGTGGACCATACTCTGGGTTTCCCATGCATGTTGTAGCTGAAGGAAGAATCCCTTAAACCTGGAGAGTTGGGACTCATGGAATGGGTACCATGCAGTATGACTTCAAAGGGTCTGTGTTTGCTCACCGAAACTAACCAATGTTATCAGCCCAAAGTGTCCAGCCTTATGTCTCACCCAGCTCTGGGTGTAGATGTGGTAAATCCAGGTTGCATCACAAGCCCTGAATGAATTATTTAAGAATTGCTCTCTATTTCACTGTCATTTTGTTTTGTTTTTGAAATATATTTTGATAATGGGATTTATCGGATTTTCACTGCTGCGTTTAGGCCGCTGTACACACGCTTGATTTCCTTATGGCGACATATAAGTCCATGGGTCTTAAGATTCTTAATTGTCAGGTATATTTCCAGGCGTTGAATATGGGGTGTTGAGTCCATTTCGTTGAGCAAAGAGTAGGTCTTGTCTATTATATATTTGGCTTATGGAAAGGTATCTGTGCTAATTTCAATCTCTGGTTTGATGCAGCACCCCAACTCACCTTTCCCCATAAGCAAGCATAAGTTGGTTTTCTAAATTTGAGACCCTGTTCTGTTTTGTAATTCAGTTCATGTGTAGCCAAGTTTACGTTCCGTGTATTAGTGATATCTTATGATGTTTCTTTTTCTGTGTGACTTATTTCTCGTAGAATCGTCGTACCTGAATCCACTCATTATGCCGCTACGGGCCTGATGACGTAGATCTCATTGCTGAGTGATATTCCATTGTACGTACGTACCACAACTTCTTTATCCATTTTTTGCTTTCTCGGATATTTAACTTGTACCGCAGACGAGGTTCTTGTAAACAGAGCCGTCCCAAAATTTGGGGTGGCTGTGTGTTTTTGATTTTAATTTCCCTAAGCTATAGGACCCTAAGTGGAAGTGTCATAGGCTGTGTTGCTTTGTTTCCTAATTGTTTCAGGAAACACCATACACTTATCCAGAGTGGCTGTTGGCAATTTATATCCCGCCCATCAGCATAACAAGGCTCCCTGTTCTCCATGACCTGTCCTGCCTTTCTGGATTTTACACTTGTTTCAGATGGCCGTTTGATCCGTGGGGCAGTGAGACTTCATTGTAGTGCAGATTTCATTTACACGCTTGCTTGGTTGGCCAAAAAGGGCGTATGCGTTTTTTTCTGAATATATTCAGGAAAAAACGCATATGCCCTTTTTGGCCAAGTGCATCATTGTGGACATTCTGCCTCTTTTCCTATGCTTTAAGTGCAATTCCAGTCTAGCCCCTGAAATCGTTTTCCTGAAATTCTGCCCCGCTTTCAAGTCCTCTTCGAAGACTTACTTCAATACATTTTTGGACGATAGCTGTCATTCATAACTCTGCAGGTTTGTGAATTACAGTGCCCCTGAGCTCCTTTCTTCAACTCGCTTTCTTGTGAGCTGGCCGCGAAACCGCAGGATTGCTTCAGGCCCTAATCTGGTTCCGGCAGGGCACGCTGAGCCTTTGGTTAATCCCTCTTCCTGGTGGGAAATGAGCGTTCCATTTGCCCGTGCAGACACCTACAGCTAGTCTCTCATTGGTTCTCCCTATTCCTGTTCATCTTGCGCAGAAATTGCAAACTGTGCCAAACAGGAGGTTAAAGGCACTGACTCTCCAAGTGGGGAGAGTGTTAGTAAAGCGTCTGGAGCGGTGAACCCGAGTACCAGGGGTCGAAAACTGAGATGCATTTGCAAACGTTTCCCAATCACACGGTGGACCATACTCTGGGTTTCCCATGCATGTTTTAGCTGAAGGAAGAATCCCTTAAACCTGGAGATTTGGGACCCATGGAATGGCTACCATGCAGTATGACTTCAAAGGGTCTGCGTTTGCTCACCGAACCTCACCATTGCCATCAGCCCGAAGTGTCCAGCCTTATGTCTCAACCAGCTTTGGGTGTAGAGGTGGTAAATCGAGGTTGCATCACAAGCCCTGAATGAATTATGTAAGAATTGCTCTCTATTTCACTGTCATTGTGTTTTGTTTTTGAAATTTATTTTGATAATGGGATTTATCGGATTTTCACTGCTGCGTTTAGGCCGCTGTACACACGCTTGATTTCCTTATGGAGACATATAAATCCATGGGTCTTAAGATTCTTACTTGTCAGGTATATTCCCAGGCATTGAATATGGGGTGTTGAGTCCATTTCGTTGAGCAAGGAGTAGGTCTTGTCTATTATATATTTGGCTTATGGAACGATATCTGTGCTAATTTCAATCCCTGGTTTTATGCAGCACCCCAACTCACCTTTCCCCATAAGCAAGCATAAGTTGGTTTTCTAAATTTGAGACCCTGTTTTGTTTTGTAACTCAGTTCATGTGTAGCCAAGTTTACGTTCCGTGTATTAGTGATATCTTATGATGTTTCTTTTTCTGTGTGACTTATTTCTCGTAGAATCGTCGTACCTGAATCCACTCATTATGCCGCTATGGGCCTGATGACCTAGATTTCATTGCTGAGTGATATTCCATTGTACGTACGTACCACAATTTCTTTATCCATTTTTTGCTTTCTCGGATATTTAACTTGTACCGTAGACGAGGTTCTTGTAACAGAGCCGTCCCAAACTTTGGGGTGGCTGTGTGTTTTTGATTTTAATTTCCCTAAGCTATAGGACCCTAAGTGGAAGTGCCATAGGCTGTGTTGCTTTGTTTCCTACGTGTTTCAGGAAACACCATACACTTCTCCAGAGTGGCTATTGGCAATTTACATCCCGCCCATCAGCATAACAAGGCTCCCTGTTCTCCATGACCTGTCCTGCCTTTCTGGATTTTACACATTTTTCAGATGGCCCTTTTGACCGGGGGGCAGTGAGACTTCATTGTAGTGCAGATTTCCTTTACACGCTTGCTTGGTTGGCCAAAAAGTGCGTATGCGTTTTTTCCTGAATATATTCAGGAAAAAACGCATACACCCTTTTTGGCCAAGTGCATCATTGTGGACATTCTGCCTCTTTTCCTATGCTTTAAGTGCAATTCCAGTCTACCCCCTGAAATCGTTTTCCTGAAATTCTGCCCCGCTTTCAAGTGCTCTTCCGAGACTTCAATACATTTTTGGACGATAGCTGTCATTCTTAACTCTGCAGGTTTGTGAATTACAGTGCCCCTGAGCTCCTTTCTTCAACTCGCTGTCTTGTGAGCTGGCCGCAAAACCGCAGGATTGCTTCAGGCCCTAATCTGGTTCCGGCAGGGCACGCTGAGCCTTTGGTTAATCCCTCTTCCTGGTGGGAAATGAGCGTTCCATTTGCCCGTGCAGACACCTACAGCTAGTCTCTCATTGGTTCTCCCTATTCCTGTTCATCTTGCGCAGAAATTGCAAACTGTGCCAAACAGGAGGTTAAAGGCACTGACTCTCCAAGTGGGGAGAGTGTTAGTAAAGCGTCTGGAAGGGTGCACCGGAGTACCAGGGGACGAAACCTGAGATGCATTTGAAAACGTTTCCCAATCACACGGTGGACCATACTCTGGGTTTCCCATGCATGTTGTAGCTGAAGGAAGAATCCCTTAAACCTGGAGAGTTGGGACTCATGGAATGGGTACCATGCATTATGACTTCAAAGGGTCTGTGTTTGCTCACCGAAACTAACCAATGTTATCAGCCCAAAGTGTCCAGCCTTATGTCTCACCCAGCTCTGGGTGTAGATGTGGTAAATCCAGGTTGCATCACAAGCCCTGAATGAATTATTTAAGAATTGCACTCTATTTCACTCTCATTTTGTTTTGTTTTTGAAATATATTTTGATAATGGGATTTATCGGATTTTCACTGCTGCGTTTAGGCCGCTGTACACACGCTTGATTTCCTTATGGCGACATATAAGTCCATGGGTCTTAAGATTCTTAATTGTCAGGTATATTTCCAGGCGTTGAATATGGGGTGTTGAGTCCATTTCGTTGAGCAAAGAGTAGGTCTTGTCTATTATATATTTGGCTTATGGAAAGGTATCTGTGCTAATTTCAATCTCTGGTTTGATGCAGCACCCCAACTCACCTTTCCCCATAAGCAAGCATAAGTTGGTTTTCTAAATTTGAGACCCTGTTCTGTTTTGTAATTCAGTTCATGTGTAGCCAAGTTTACGTTCCGTGTATTAGTGATATCTTATGATGTTTCTTTTTCTGTGTGACTTATTTCTCGTAGAATCGTCGTACCTGAATCCACTCATTATGCCGCTACGGGCCTGATGACGTAGATCTCATTGCTGAGTGATATTCCATTGTACGTACGTACCACAACATATTTATCCATTTTTTGCTTTCTCAGATATTTAACTTGTACTGCAGACGAGGTTCTTGTAAACAGAGCCGTCCCAAAATTTGGGGTGGCTGTGTGTTTTTGATTTTAATTTCCCTAAGCTATAGGACCCTAAGTGGAAGTGCCATAGGCTGTGTTGCTTTGTTTCCTACGTGTTTCAGGAAACACCATACACTTCTCCAGAGTGGCTGTTGGCAATTTACATCCCGCCCATCAGCATAACAAGGCTCCCTATTCTCCATGACCTGTCCTGCCTTTCTGGATTTTACACTTGTTTCAGATGGCCGTTTTGACCGGTGGGCAGTGAGACTTCATTGTAGTGCAGATTTCCTTTACATGCTTGCTTGGTTGGCCAAAACGGGCGTATGCGTTTTTTCCTGAATATATTCAGGAAAAAACGCATACGCCCTTTTTGGCCAAGTGCATCATTGTGGACATTCTGCCTCTTTTCCTATGCTTTAAGTGCAATTCCAGTCTACCCCCTGAAATCGTTTTCCTGAAATTCTGCCCCGCTTTCAAGTCCTCTTCGAAGACTTACTTCAATACACTTTTGGATGATAGCTGTCATTCATAAGTCTGCAGGTTTGTGAATTACAGTGCCCCTGAGCTCCTTTCTTCAACTCGCTGTCTTGTGAGCTGGCCGCAAAACCGCAGGATTGCTTCAGGCCCTAATCTGGTTCCGGCAGGGCACGCTGAGCCTTTGGTGAATTCCTATTCCTGGTGGGAAATGAGCGTTACATTTGCCCGTGCAGACACCTACAGCTTGTCTCTCATTGGTTCTCCCTATTCCTGTTCATCTTGCGCAGAAATTGCAAACTGTGCCAAACAGGAGGTTAAAGGCACTGACTCTCCAAGTGAGGAGAGTGTTAGTAAAACATCTGGAACGGTGAACCCGAGTACCAGGGGTCGAAAACTGAGATGCATTTGCAAACGTTTCCCAATCACACGGTGGACCATACTCTGGGTTTCCCATGCATGTTTTAGCTGAAGGAAGAATCCCTTAAACCTGGAGAGTTGGGACCCATGGAATGGGTACCATGCAGTATGACTTCAAAGGGTCTGCGTTTGCTCACCGAACCTCACCATTGCTATCAGCCCGAAGTGTCCAGCCTTATGTCTCAACCAGCTTTGGGTGTAGAGGTGGTAAATCCAGGTTGCATCACAAGCCCTGAATGAATTATTTAAGAATTGCTCTCTATTTCACTGTCATTGTGTTTTGTTTGTGAAATTTATTTTGATAATGGGATTTATCGGATTTTCACTGCTGCGTTTAGGCTGCTGTACACATGCTTGATTTCCTTATGGAGCCATATAAATCCATGGGTCTTAAGATTCTTACTTGTCAGGTATATTCCCAGGCGTTGAATATGGGGTGTTTAGTCCATTTCGTTGAGCAAGGAGTAGGTCGTGTCTAGTATATATTTGGCTTATGGAACGGTATCTCTGCTAATTTCAATCTCTGGTTTTATGCAGCACCCCAACTCACCTTTCCCCATAAGCAAGCATCAGTTGGTTTTCTAAATTTGAGACCCTGTTCTGTTTTGTAATTCAGTTCATGTGTAGCCAAGTTTACGTTCCGTGTATTAGTGATATCTTATGTTTCTTTTTCTGTGTGACTTATTTCTCATAGAATCGTCGTACCTGAATCTACTCATTATGCCTCTACGGGCCTGATGACGTAGATTTCATTGCTGAGTGATATTCCATTGTACGTACGTACCACAACTTCTTTATCCATTTTTTGATTTCTCGGATATTTAACTTGTACCGTAGACGAGGTTCTTGTAAACAGAGCCGTCCCAAAATTTGGGGTGGCTGTGTGTTTTTGATTTTAATTTCCCTAAGCTATAGGACCCTAAGTGGAAGTGCCATAGGCTGTGTTGCTTTGTTTCCTACGTGTTTCAGGAAACACCATACACTTCTCCAGAGTGGCTGTTGGCAATTTACATCCCGCCCATCAGCATAACAAGGCTCCCTATTCTCCATGACCTGTCCTGCCTTTCTGGATTTTACACTTGTTTCAGATGGCCGTTTGGACCGGTGGGCAGTGAGACTTCATTGTAGTGCAGATTTCCTTTACATGCTTGCTTGGTTGGCCAAAAAGGGCGTATGCGTGTTTTCCTGAATATATTCAGGAAAAAACGCATACGCCCTTTTTGGCCAAGTGCATCATTGTGGACATTCTGCCTCTTTTCCTATGCTTTAAGTGCAATTCCAGTCTACCCCCTGAAATCGTTTTCCTGAAATTCTGCCCCGCTTTCAAGTCCTCTTCGAAGACTTACTTCAATACACTTTTGGACGATAGCTGTCATTCATAACTCTGCAGGTTTGTGAATTACAGTGCCCCTGAGCTCCTTTCTTCAACTCGCTGTCTTGTGAGCTGGCCGCAAAACCGCAGGATTGCTTCAGGCCCTAATCTGGTTCCGGCAGGGCACGCTGAGCCTTTGGTTAATTCCTCTTCCTGGTGGGAAATGAGTGTTCCATTTGCCCATGCAGACACCTACAGCTTGTCTCTCATTGGTTCTCCCTATTCCTGTTCATCTTGCGCAGAAATTGCAAACTGTGCCAAACAGGAGGTTAAAGGCACTGACTCTCCAAGTGAGGAGAGTGTTAGTAAAACATCTGGAACGGTGCACCCGAGTACCAGGGGACGAAACCTGAGATGCATTTGAAAACGTTTCCCAATCACACGGTGGACCATACTCTGGGTTTCCCATGCATGTTGTAGCTGAAGGAAGAATCCCTTAAACCTGGAGAGTTGGGACTCATGGAATGGGTACCATGCAGTATGACTTCAAAGGGTCTGTGTTTGCTCACCGAAACTAACCAATGTTATCAGCCCGAAGTGTCCAGCCTTATGTCTCACCCAGCTCTGGGTGTAGATGTGGTAAATCCAGGTTGCATCACAAGCCCTGAATGAATTATTTAAGAATTGCTCTCTATTTCACTGTCATTTTGTTTTGTTTTTGAAATATATTTTGATAATGGGATTTATCGGATTTTCACTGCTGTGTTTAGGCCGCTGTACACACGCTTGATTTCCTTATGGCGACATATAAGTCCATGGGTCTTAAGATTCTTACTTGTCAGGTATATTTCCAGGCGTTGAATATGGGGTGTTGAGTCCATTTCGTTGAGCAAAGAGTAGGTCTTGTCTATTATATATTTGGCTTATGGAAAGGTATCTGTGCTAATTTCAATCTCTGGTTTGATGCAGCACCCCAACTCACCTTTCCCCATAAGCAAGCATAAGTTGGTTTTCTAAATTTGAGACCCTGTTCTGTTTTGTAATTCAGTTCATGTGTAGCCAAGTTTACGTTCCGTGTATTAGTGATATCTTATGATGTTTCTTTTTCTGTGTGACTTATTTCTCGTAGAATCGTCGTACCTGAATCCACTCATTATGCCGCTACGGGCCTGATGACGTAGATCTCATTGCTGAGTGATATTCCATTGTACGTACGTACCACAACATATTTATCCATTTTTTGCTTTCTCAGATATTTAACTTGTACTGCAGACGAGGTTCTTGTAAACAGAGCCGTCCCAAAATTTGGGGTGGCTGTGTGTTTTTGATTTTAATTTCCCTAAGCTATAGGACCCTAAGTGGAAGTGCCATAGGCTGTGTTGCTTTGTTTCCTAATTGTTTCAGGAAACACCATACACTTCTCCAGAGTGGCTGTTGGCAATTTACATCACGCCCATCAGCATAACAAGGCTCCCTCTTCTCCATGACCTGTCCTGCCTTTCTGGATTTTACACTTGTTTCAGATGGCCCTTTTAACCGGGGGGCAGTGAGACTTCATTGTAGTGCAGATTTCATTTACACGCTTGCTTGGTTGGCCAAAAAGTGCGTATGCGTTTTTTCCTGAATATATTCAGGAAAAAACGCATACGCACTTTTTGGCCAAGTGCATCATTGTCGACATTCTGCCTCTTTTCCTATGCTTTAAGTGCAATTCCAGTCTACCCCCTGAAATCGTTTTCCTGAAATTCTGCCCCGCTTTCAAGTCCTCTTCGAAGACTTACTTCAATACATTTTTGGACGATAGCTGTCATTCATAACTCTGCAGGTTTGTGAATTACAGTGCCCCTGAGCTCCTTTCTTCAACTCGCTTTCTTGTGAGCTGGCCGCAAAACCGCAGGATTGCTTCAGGCCCTAATCTGGTTCCGGCAGGGCACGCTGAGCCTTTGGTTAATTCCTCTTCCTGGTGGGAAATGAGCGTTCCATTTGCCCATGCAGACACCTACAGCTAGTCTCTCATTGGTTCTCCCTATTCCTGTTCATCTTGCGCAGCAATTGCAAACTGTGCCAAACAGGAGGTTAAAGGCACTGACTCTCCAATTGGGGAGAGTGTTAGTAAAGCATCTGGAGCGGTGAACCCGAGTACCAGGGGTCGAAAACTGAGATGCATTTGCAAACGTTTCCCAATCACACGGTGGACCATACTCTGGGTTTCCCATGCATGTTGTAGCTGAAGGAAGAATCCCTTAAACCTGGAGAGTTGGGACCCATGGAATGGGTACCATGCAGTATGACTTCAAAGGGTCTGCGTTTGCTCACCGAACCTCACCATTGCTATCAGCCCGAAGTGTCCAGCCTTATGTCTCAACCAGCTTTGGGTGTAGAGGTGGTAAATTGAGGTTGCATCACAAGCCCTGAATGAATTATGTAAGAATTGCTCTCTATTTCACTGTCATTGTGTTTTGTTTTTGAAATTTATTTTGATAATGGGATTTATCGGATTTTCACTGCTGTGTTTAGGTCGCTGTACACACGCTTGATTTCCTTATGGAGACATATAAATCCATGGGTCTTAAGATTCTTACTTGTCAGGTATATTCCCAGGCGTGGAATATGGGGTGTTGAGTCCATTTCGTTGAGCAAGGAGTAAGTCTTGTCTATTATATATTTGGCTTATGGAACGATATCTGTGCTAATTTCAATCTCTGGTTTTATGCAGCACCCCAACTCACCTTTCCCCATAAGCAAGCATAAGTTGGTTTTCTAAATTTGAGACCCTGTTCTGTTTTGTAATTCAGTTCATGTGTAGCCAAGTTTACGTTCCGTGTATTAGTGATATCTTATGTTTCTTTTTCTGTGTGACTTATTTCTTGTAGAATCGTCGTACCTGAATCCACTCATTATGCCTCTACGGGCCTGATGACGTAGATTTCATTGCTGAGTGATATTCCATTGTACGTACGTACCACAACTTCTTTATCCATTTTTTGCTTTCTCGGATATTTAACTTGTACCGTAGACGAGGTTCTTGTAAACAGAGCCGTCCCAAACTTTGGGGTGGCTGTGTGTTTTTGATTTTAATTTCCCTAAGCTATAGGACCCTAAGTGGAAGTGCCATAGGCTGTGTTGCTTTGTTTCCTACGTGTTTCAGGAAACACCATACACTTCTCCAGAGTGGCTGTTGGCAATTTACATCCCGCCCATCAGCATAACAAGGCTCCCTGTTCTCCATGACCTGTCCTGCCTTTCTGGATTTTACACTTGTTTCAGATGGCCGTTTGGACTGGTGGGCAGTGAGACTTCATTGTAGTGCAGATTTCCTTTACACGCTTGCTTGGTTGGCCAAAAAGGGCGTATGCGTTTTTTCCTGAATATATTCAGGAAAAAACGCATACGCCCTTTTTGGCCAAGTGCATCATTGTGGACATTCTGCCTCTTTTCCTATGCTTTAAGTGCAATTCCAGTCTAGCCCCTGAAATCGTTTTCCTGAAATTCTGCCCCGCTTTCAAGTCCTCTTCGAAGACTTACTTCAATAAACTTTTGGGCGATAGCTGTCATTCATAACTCTGCAGGTTTGTGAATTACAGTGCCCCTGAGCTCCTTTCTTCAACTCGCTTTCTTGTGAGCTGGCCGCAAAACCGCAGGATTGCTTCAGGCCCTAATCTGGTTCCAGCAGGGCACGCTGAGCCTTTGGTTAATTCCTCTTCCTGGTGGGAAATGAGCGTTCCATTTGCCCGTGCAGACACCTACAGCTAGTCTCTCATTGGTTCTGCCTATTCCTGTTCATCTTGCGCAGAAATTGCAAACTGTGCCAAACAGGAGGTTAAAGGCACTGACTCTCCAAGTGGGGAGAGTGTTAGTAAAGCGTCTGGAATGGTGAACCCGAGTACCAGGGGACGAAACCTGAGATGCATTTGAAAACGTTTCCCAATCACACGGTGGACCATACTCTGGGTTTCCCATGCATGTTGTAGCTGAAGGAAGAATCCCTTAAACCTGGAGAGTTGGGACTCATGGAATGGGTACCATGCAGTATGACTTCAAAGGGTCTGTGTTTGCTCACCGAAACTAACAAATGTTATCAGCCCGAAGTGTCCAGCCTTATGTCTCACCCAGCTCTGGGTGTAGATGTGGTAAATCCAGGTTGCATCACAAGCCCTGAATGAATTATTTAAGAATTGCTCTCTATTTCACTGTCATTTTGTTTTTTTTTTGAAATATATTTTGATAATGGGATTTATCGGATTTTCACTGCTGCGTTTATGCCGCTGTACACACGCTTGATTTCCTTATGGCGACACATAAGTCCATGGGTCTTAAGATTCTTAATTGTCAGGTATATTTCCAGGCGTTGAATATGGGGTGTTGAGTCCATTTCGTTGAGCAAAGAGTAGGTCTTGTCTATTATATATTTGGCTTATGGAAAGGTATCTGTGCTAATTTCAATCTCTGGTTTGATGCAGCACCCCAACTCACCTTTCCCCATAAGCAAGAATAAGTTGGTTTTCTAAATTTGAGACCCTGTTCTGTTTTGTAATTCAGTTCATGTGTAGCCAAGTTTACGTTCCGTGTATTAGTGATATCTTATGATGTTTCTTTTTCTGTGTGACTTATTTCTCGTAGAATCGTCGTACCTGAATCCACTCATTATGCCGCTACGGGCCTGATGACGTATATCTCATTGCTGAGTGATATTCCATTGTACGTACGTACCACAACTTCTTTATCCATTTTTTGCTTTCTCGGATATTTAACTTGTACCGCAGACGAGGTTCTTGTAAACAGAGCCGTCCCAAAATTTGGGGTGGCTGTGTGTTTTTGATTTTAATTTCCCTAAGCTATAGGACCCTAAGTGGAAGTGCCATAGGCTGTGTTGCTTTGTTTCCTAATTGTTTCAGGAAACACCATACACTTATCCAGAGTGGCTGTTGGCAATTTATATCCCGCCCATCAGCATAACAAGGCTCCCTGTTCTCCATGACCTGTCCTGCCTTTCTGGATTTTACACTTGTTTCAGATGGCCGTTTGATCCGTGGGGCAGTGAGACTTCATTGTAGTGCAGATTTCCTTTACACGCTTGCTTGGTTGGCCAAAAAGGGCGTATGCGTTTTTTTCTGAATATATTCAGGAAAAAACGCATATGCCCTTTTTGGCCAAGTGCATCATTGTGGACATTCTGCCTCTTTTCCTATGCTTTAAGTGCAATTCCAGTCTAGCCCCTGAAATCGTTTTCCTGAAATTCTGCCCCGCTTTCAAGTCCTCTTCGAAGACTTACTTCAATACATTTTTGGACGATAGCTGTCATTCATAACTCTGCAGGTTTGTGAATTACAGTGCCCCTGAGCTCCTTTCTTCAACTCGCTTTCTTGTGAGCTGGCCGCGAAACCGCAGGATTGCTTCAGGCCCTAATCTGGTTCCGGCAGGGCACGCTGAGCCTTTGGTTAATCCCTCTTCCTGGTGGGAAATGAGCGTTCCATTTGCCCATGCAGACACCTACAGCTAGTCTCTCATTGGTTCTCCCTATTCCTGTTCATCTTGCGCAGAAATTGCAAACTGTGCCAAACAGGAGGTTAAAGGCACTGACTCTCCAAGTGGGGAGAGTGTTAGTAAAGCGTCTGGAGCGGTGAACCCGAGTACCAGGGGTCGAAAACTGAGATGCATTTGCAAACGTTTCCCAATCACACGGTGGACCATACTCTGGGTTTCCCATGCATGTTTTAGCTGAAGGAAGAATCCCTTAAACCTGGAGATTTGGGACCCATGGAATGGCTACCATGCAGTATGACTTCAAAGGGTCTGCGTTTGCTCACCGAACCTCACCATTGCCATCAGCCCGAAGTGTCCAGCCTTATGTCTCAACCAGCTTTGGGTGTAGAGGTGGTAAATTGAGGTTGCATCACAAGCCCTGAATGAATTATGTAAGAATTGCTCTCTATTTCACTGTCATTGTGTTTTGTTTTTGAAATTTATTTTGATAATGGGATTTATCGGATTTTCACTGCTGCGTTTAGGCCGCTGTACACACGCTTGATTTCCTTATGGAGACATATAAATCCATGGGTCTTAAGATTCTTACTTGTCAGGTATATTCCCAGGCGTTGAATATGGGGTGTTGAGTCCATTTCGTTGAGCAAGGAGTAGGTCTTGTCTATTATATATTTGGCTTATGGAACGATATCTGTGCTAATTTCAATCCCTGGTTTTATGCAGCACCCCAACTCACCTTTCCCCATAAGCAAGCATAAGTTGGTTTTCTAAATTTGAGACCCTGTTTTGTTTTGTAACTCAGTTCATGTGTAGCCAAGTTTACGTTCCGTGTATTAGTGATATCTTATGATGTTTCTTTTTCTGTGTGACTTATTTCTCGTAGAATCGTCGTACCTGAATCCACTCATTATGCCGCTATGGGCCTGATGACCTAGATTTCATTGCTGAGTGATATTCCATTGTACGTACGTACCACAATTTCTTTATCCATTTTTTGCTTTCTCGGATATTTAACTTGTACCGTAGACGAGGTTCTTGTAACAGAGCCGTCCCAAACTTTGGGGTGGCTGTGTGTTTTTGATTTTAATTTCCCTAAGCTATAGGACCCTAAGTGGAAGTGCCATAGGCTGTGTTGCTTTGTTTCCTACGTGTTTCAGGAAACACCATACACTTCTCCAGAGTGGCTGTTGGCAATTTACATCCCGCCCATCAGCATAACAAGGCTCCCTGTTCTCCATGACCTGTCCTGCCTTTCTGGATTTTACACATGTTTCAGATGGCCGTTTTGACCGGGGGGCAGTGAGACTTCATTGTAGTGCAGATTTCCTTTACACGCTTGCTTGGTTGGCCAAAAAGGGCGTATGCGTTTTTTCCTGAATATATTCAGGAAAAAACGCATACGCCCTTTTTGGCCAAGTGCATCATTGTGGACATTCTGCCTCTTTTCCTATGCTTTAAGTGCAATTCCAGTCTACCCCCTGAAATCGTTTTCCTGAAATTCTGCCCCGCTTTCAAGTCCTCTTCCAAGACTTCAATACATTTTTGGACGATAGCTGTCATTCTTAACTCTGCAGGTTTGTGAATTACAGTGCCCCTGAGCTCCTTTCTTCAACTCGCTGTCTTGTGAGCTGGCCGCAAAACCGCAGGATTGCTTCAGGCCCTAATCTGGTTCCGGCAGGGCACGCTGAGCCTTTGGTTAATTCCTCTTCCTGGTGGGAAATGAGCGTTCCATTTGCCCGTGCAGACACCTACAGCTAGTCTCTCATTGGTTCTCCCTATTCCTGTTCATCTTGCGCAGAAATTGCAAACTGTGCCAAACAGGAGGTTAAAGGCACTGACTCTCCAAGTGGGGAGAGTGTTAGTAAAGCGTCTGGAAGGGTGCACCCGAGTACCAGGGGACGAAACCTGAGATGCATTTGAAAACGTTTCCCAATCACACAGTGGACCATACTCTGGGTTTCCCATGCATGTTGTAGCTGAAGGAAGAATCCCTTAAACCTGGAGAGTTGGGACTCATGGAATGGGTACCATGCAGTATGACTTCAAAGGGTCTGTGTTTGCTCACCGAAACTAACCAATGTTATCAGCCCGAAGTGTCCAGCCTTATGTCTCACCCAGCTCTGGGTGTAGATGTGGTAAATCCAGGTTGCATCACAAGCCCTGAATGAATTATTTAAGAATTGCTCTCTATTTCACTGTCATTTTGTTTTGTTTTTGAAATATATTTTGATAATGGGATTTATCGGATTTTCACTGCTGCGTTTAGGCCGCTGTACACACGCTTGATTTCCTTATGGCGACATATAAGTCCATGGGTCTTAAGATTCTTACTTGTCAGGTATATTTCCAGGCGTTGAATATGGGGTGTTGAGTGCATTTCGTTGAGCAAAGAGTAGGTCTTGTCTATTATATATTGGGCTTATGGAAAGGTATCTGTGCTAATTTCAATTTCTGGTTTTATGCAGCACCCCAACTCACCTTTCCCCATAAGCAAGCATAAGTTGGTTTTTTAAATTTGAGACCCTGTTCTGTTTTGGAATTCAGTTCATGTGTAGCCAAGTTTACGTTCCGTGTATTAGTGATATCTTATGATGTTTCGTTTTCTGTGTGACTTATTTCTCGTAGAATAGTCGTACCTGAATCCACTCATTATGCCGCTACGGGCCTGATGACGTATATCTCATTGCTGAGTGATATTCCATTGTACGTACGTACCACAACATATTTATCCATTTTTTGCTTTCTCAGATATTTAACTTGTACCGCAGACGAGGTTCTTGTAAACAGAGCCGTCCCAAAATTTGGGGTGGCTGTGTGTTTTTGATTTTAATTTCCCTAAGCTATAGGACCCTAAGTGGAAGTGCCATAGGCTGTGTTGCTTTGTTTCCTACGTGTTTCAGGAAACACCATACACTTCTCCAGAGTGGCTGTTGGCAATTTACATCCCGCCCATCAGCATAACAAGGCTCCCTGTTCTCCATGACCTGTCCTGCCTTTCTGGATTTTACACATTTTTCAGATGGCCCTTTTGACCGGGGGGCAGTGAGACTTCATTGTAGTGCAGATTTCCTTTACACGCTTGCTTGGTTGGCCAAAAAGGGCGTATGCGTTTTTTCCTGAATATATTCAGGAAAAAACGCATACGCCCTTTTTGGCCAAGTGCATCATTGTGGACATTCTGCCTCTTTTCCTATGCTTTAAGTGCAATTCCAGTCTACCCCCTGAAATCGTTTTCCTGAAATTCTGCCCCGCTTTCAAGTCCTCTTCCAAGACTTCAATACATTTTTGGACGATAGCTGTCATTCTTAACTCTGCAGGTTTTTGAATTACAGTGCCCCTGAGCTCCTTTCTTCAACTCGCTTACTTGTGAGCTGGCCGAAACCCGCAGGATTGCTTCAGGCCCTAATCTGGTTCCGGCAGGGCATGCTGAGCTTTGGTGAATTCCTCTTCCTGGTGGGAAATGAGCATTCCATTTGCCCGTGCAGACACCTACAGCTAGTCTCTCATTGGTTCTCCCTATTCCTGTTCATCTTGCGCAGAAATTGCAAACTGTGCCAAACAGGAGGTTAAAGGCACTGACTCTCCAAGTGGGGAGAGTGTTAGTAAAGCGTCTGGAACGGTGAACCCGAGTACCAGGGGACGAAACCTGAGATGCATTTGAAAACGTTTCCCAATCACACGGTGGACCATACTCTGGGTTTCCCATGCATGTTGTAGCTAAAGGAAGAATCCCTTAAACCTGGAGAGTTGGGACTCATGGAATGGGTACCATGCAGTATGACTTTAAAGGGTCTGCGTTTGCTCAACGAACCTCACAAATGCTATCAGCCCGAAGTGTCCAGCCTTATGTCTCACCCAGCTCTGGGTGTAGATGTGGTAAATCCAGGTTGCATCACAAACCCTGAATGAATTATTTAAGAATTGCTCTCTATTTCACTGTCATTGTGTTGTGTTTGTGAAATTTATTTTGATAATGGGATTTTTCGGATTTTCACTGCTGCGTTTAGGCTGCTGTACACATGCTTGATTTCCTTATGGAGCCATATAAATCCATGGGTCTTAAGATTCTTACTTGTCAGGTATATTCCCAGGCGTTGAATATGGGGTGTTGAGTCCATTTCGTTGAGCAAGGAGTAGGTCGTGTCTAGTATATATTTGGCTTATGGAACGGTATCTCTGCTAATTTCAATCTCTGGTTTTATGCAGCACCCCAACTCACCATTCCCCATAAGCAAGCATAAGTTGGTTTTCTAAATTTGAGACCCTGTTCTGTTTTGTAATTCAGTTCATGTGTAGCCAAGTTTACGTTCCGTGTATTAGTGATATCTTATGATGTTTCTTTTTCTGTGTGACTTATTTCTCGTAGAATCGTCGTACCTGAATCCACTCATTATGCCTCTACGGGCCTGATGACGTAGATTTCATTGCTGAGTGATATTCCATTGTACGTACGTACCACAACTTCTTTATCCATTTTTTGCTTTCTCGGATATTTAACTTGTACCGTAGACGAGGTTCTTGTAAACAGAGCCGTCCCAAACTTTGGGGTGGCTGTGTGTTTTTGATTTTAATTTCCCTAAGCTATAGGACCCTAAGTGGAAGTGCCATAGGCTGGGTGCTTTGTTTCCTACGTGTTTCAGGAAACACCATACACTTCTCCAGAGTGGCTGTTGGCAATTTACATCCCGCCCATCAGCATAACAAGGCTCCCTGTTCTCCATGACCTGTCCTGCCTTTCTGGATTTTACACTTGTTTCAGATGGCCGTTTGGACCGGTGGGCAGTGAGACTTCATTGTAGTGCAGATTTCCTTTACACGCTTGCTTGGTTGGCCAAAAAGGGCGTATGCGTTTTTTCCTGAATATATTCAGGAAAAAACGCATACGCCCTTTTTGGCCAAGTGCATCATTGTGGACATTCTGCCTCTTTTCCTATGCTTTAAGTGCAATTTCAGTCTAGCCCCTGAAATCGTTTTCCTGAAATTCTGCCCCGCTTTCAAGTCCTCTTCGAAGACTTACTTCAATACACTTTTGGACGATAGCTGTCATTCATAACTCTGCAGGTTTGTGAATTACAGTGCCCCTGAGCTCCTTTCTTCAACTCGCTGTCTTGTGAGCTGGCCGCAAAACCACAGGATTGCTTCAGGCCCTAATCTGGTTCCGGCAGGGCACGCTGAGCCTTTGGTTAATTCCTCTTCCTGGTGGGAAATGAGCGTTCCATTTGCCCGTGCAGACACCTACAGCTAGTCTCTCATTGGTTCTCCCTATTCCTGTTCATCTTGCGCAGAAATTGCAAACTGTGCCAAACAGGAGGTTAAAGGCACTGACTCTCCAAGTGGGGAGAGTGTTAGTAAAGCGTCTGGAACGGTGCACCCGAGTACCAGGAGACGAAACCTGAGATGCATTTGAAAACGTTTCCCAATCACACGGTGGACCATACTCTGGGTTTCCCATGCATGTTGTAGCTGAAGGAAGAATCCCTTAAACCTGGAGAGTTGGGACTCATGGAATGGGTACCATGCAGTATGACTTCAAAGGGTCTGCATTTGCTCACCGAAACTAACCAATGTTATCAGCCCGAAGTGTCCAGCCTTATGTCTCACCCAGCTCTGGGTGTAGATGTGGTAAATCCAGGTTGCATCACAAGCCCTGAATGAATTATTTAAGAATTGCTCTCTATTTCACTGTCATTTTGTTTTGTTTTTGAAATATATTTTGATAATGGGATTTATCGGATTTTCACTGCTGTGTTTAGGCCGCTGTACACACGCTTGATTTCTTTATGGCGACATATAAGTCCATGGGTCTTAAGATTCTTACTTGTCAGGTATATTTCCAGGCGTTGAATATGGGGTGTTGAGTCCATTTCGTTTAGCAAGGAGTAGGTCTTGTCTATTATATATTTGGCTTATGGAAAGGTATCTGTGCTAATTTCAATCTCTGGTTTGATGCAGCACCCCAACTCACCTTTCCCCATAAGCAAGCATAAGTTGGTTTTCTAAATTTGAGACCCTGTTCTGTTTTGTAATTCAGTTCATGTGTAGCCAAGTTTACGTTCCGTGTATTAGTGATATCTTATGATGTTTCTTTTTCTGTGTGACTTATTTCTCGTAGAATCGTCGTACCTGAATCCACTCATTAGCCGCTACGGGCCTGATGACGTAGATCTCATTGCTGAGTGATATTCCATTGTACGTACGTACCACAACTTCTTTATCCATTTTTTGCTTTCTCGGATATTTAACTTTTACCGTAGACGAGGTTCTTGTAAACAGAGCCGTCCCAAACTTTGGGGTGGCTGTGTGTTTTTGATTTTAATTTCCCTAAGCTATAAGACTATAAGTAGAAGTTCCATAGGCTGTGTTGCTTTGTTTCCTACGTGTTAAAGGAAACACCATACACTTCTCCAAAGTGGCTGTTGGCAATTTACATCCCGCCCATCAGCATAACAAGGCTCCCTGTTCTCCATGACCTGTCCTGCCTTTCTGGATTTTACACTTTTTTCAGATGGCCCTTTTGACCGGGGGGCAGTGAGACTTCAATGTAGTGCAGATTTCCTTTACACGCTTGCTTGGGAGGCCAAAAAGGGCATATGCGTTTTTTCCTGAATATATTCAGGAAAAAACGCATACGCCCTTTTTGGCCAAGTGCATCATTGTCGACATTCTGCCTCTTTTCCTATGCTTTAAGTGCAATTCCAGTCTACCCCCTGAAATCGTTTTCCTGAAATTCTGCCCCGCTTTCAAGTCCTCTTCGAAGACTTACTTCAATTCATTTTTGGATGACAGCTGTCATTCCAAACTTTGTAGGTTTGTGAATTACAGTGCCCCTGAGCTCCTTTCTTCAACTCGCTTTCTTATGAGCTGGCTTCAAAACCGCAGGATTGCTTCAGGCCATAATCTGGTTCTGGCCTGGCATGCTGAGCCTTTGGTTAATTCCTATTCCTGGTGGGAAATGAGCATTCCATTTGCCAGTGCAGACACCTACAGCTAGTCTCTCATTGGTTCTCCCTATTCCTGTTCAACTTGCGCGGAAATTGCAAACTGTGACAAACAGGAGGTTAAAGGCACTGTCTCTCCAGGTGGGGAGAGTGTTAGTAAAGCGTCTGGAACTTTGAACCCGAGTACCAGGGGACGAAACCTGAGATGCATTTGAAAACGTTTCCCAATCACACGGTGGACCATACTCTGGGTTTCCCATGCATGTTGTAGCTGAAGGAAGAATCCCTTAAACCTGGAGAGTTGGGACCCATGGAATGGGTACCATGCAGTATGACTTCAAACGGTCTGCGTTTGCTCACCGAACCTCACCAATGCTATCAGTCCGAAGTGTCCAGCCTTATGTCTCACCCATCTCTGGGTGTAGATGTGGTAAATCCAGGTTGCATCACAAGCCCTGAATGAATTATTTAAGAATTGCTCTCTATTTCACTGTCATTGTGTTTTGTTTGTGAAATTTATTTTGATAATGGGATTTATCGGATTTTCACTGCTGCGTTTAGGCCGCTGTACACACGCTTGATTTCCTTATGGAGCCATATAAATCCATGGGTCTTAATATTCTTACTTGTCAGGTATATTCCCAGGCGTTGAATATGTGGTGTTGAGTCCATTTCCTTGAGCAACTGTAGGTCTTGTCTATTATATATTTGGCTTATGGAACGGTATCTGTGCTAATTTCAATCTCTGGTTTGATGCAGCATCCCAACTCACCTTTCCCCATAAGCAAGCATAAGTTGGTATTCTAAATCTGAGACCCCGCTCTGTTTTGTAATTCAGTTCATTTGTAGCCTCGTTTATATTCCATGTATTAGTAGTATCATATGTCTTTTTCTTTTTGAATTATGTGACTTCGAATGATCATACGTAACTACTCTGGGGTTGTTACAACTGGCCATATTTCATTGATTTTCAGGCTGAGTAATATTCCACTCTACATAAGTGCCACATCTCTATCCATTTTTTCCCTCCACAGACATATAAATTATATCCTTGTCGAGGATCTTTTAAACAGAGAGGCAGTAAATATTGGGGTGCCTGTGTCCTCTCCATTTTTGTTTTTCCCAAGATATACGTCCATGAGTGCAAGTGCCCTGTGCTCTGTAGCTCATTTTTTAGATGCTTTAGTAAACACAATACACTTATCCAGAGTGACCGTTGGCAATATACATTTCCACTATAAGCCTCACAGGGCTCCCTTTTCTCCTTGCCCTGTCCTGCATTTCTGGTGTTTACACTTTACGAGGAAGGCTCTTCTGACTGATGCGAAGTGATATCTTTTGTAGTATTGATTTCCAGTGCCCACCTGTTTGGTTGGCTAAAAAAGTGTATGCCCTTTTCTTGAATATATACAGAAAAAGACGTATACACCCTTTTTGGCCAACTGCAATGTTGGCAATGTTCAGCCCCTTTTCTTGTGCTTAATGGCGAGTCCTTTCTACCTCTTCCAATCCCTTTCCTGCCATTCTCCGTTGCTTACAAGTCCTTTTCTCTGACTTTCCTCAAGACATTTTTCAGTGATAGATATTTTCAACTCTGCAGTTTCGTGAATTTTAGTGTCCCTGATTTCCATTTTTCAACTTGTGTTTATGGGAACTGGCCACAAAGCAGCGGGATTTCCTCAAGCCCTATTCTGTTTCCATGGGCAACCCTAGCCTTTGGTCAATTCGTCTTCCTGATTGGAAATTAGAGTGACATGTGCCTGTCCGAACACCTAGGACTTGTCTCTCATTGTTCCTCCTCCTTCTGCTTCATCCTCTGGACAAATTCCAAACAGGATGTTGACAGTGCTGACATCTCCAAGTGGGGAGACTCTTCGTAAAGACGCTGGAGGGGTGAACCCGAGCACCAGGAGATGAGGAGATGAGATGCCTTTTCCAAACTCTTCCCGATCAGACGGTATACCATCCTCTGGGTGTGACAGGCATGTTTTAGCTGTAGGAAGTGTCCCATTCATGTGAGGAGAACACCAGGGCTTTTTCAAAATCAGTGTCTCTCCACAACCCAAACTGGGGAATTTTTTAAGCTACGGCTACACATAGGTTCATTAAGGGCCTTGGGAAGTAGGCAGAGTCCAAACTTTAGATGATTGAAGTCTTCAGGGTCAGAAGCACTCACCACTGGCTTCCCTTAGGTTCCATTTTAACTGTCATTAATAGATGATGTCAATAAAAACATCTATTCGTTTTCAGATTATTTCCCCTTATAGGTTATTGCAAAATATTGAGTGTAGTTCCCTGTGCTATACAGTAGTTCCTTGTTGATGATCGATTTTATACATAGCAGTGTGTATGTGTTAATCCCAAACTGTTAATTTATCCCTCCTCCCACCTTTCCCATTTGGTCATAATAAATTATAAGATTTTATACTTCTCAGAAATGGGGGAGCTGAAAGAGAGGTATCATTTTCAATGGAAAAGCATTTAAAACAAGATTGAAGCTTTAACCAAGATTATTAGATGTACATCCTTGGAAAGAAATCACTTCGTTTCTCTAGTATTGACCTGACAAATAAGACCTTTTCACTGAACTTCCTTATAATAAAGTGATGGAAATATCAAATGGAAGTGTTAGAAACATCTTATTTTGCCCGAGCCTTATACACTGTTCTATGTCAATTACAGTTTGGCTCACACATCTGTTCATTGAAGTTACAATGTTCTCAATTTCTGTTACTGATCCTCCAGAGTGGACCCCAACAAGTGTCCCCCTGCCCAGTGTCATTGGAGCCAACAGATTGAGACTGAGTTTGGTTCAGAAGCAAAGGAAACTTTATATTTTGATCAGAGAATGGAGAGGTGAGAGCATGTGCTACCCCGTGGGCTGTGGGCTGGGCTGCTGTGTAGAGATCCTGTCAGAGTCAGTGGGAGGGAGGGGGCGGATCTCTCGAGTGCCCAGTTGGCTGCAGCTCAGGCTCTATATCGCGGAGTCTGCACTGTGCCCCAGGAGCTGAGGTGTCGACCCAGCCATTCTGCACTAGGAAATCTGGTCTGAAGTGTCGGCTGTTGAACCTCTGTATGCGGGACCCTAGGAGCACGTGAAATTAGAAAAAGCACAAAGGATAAAAAAGGTTAGACTTTATTTTATTGCCCAGATTCTATTTTTCTCTCCCAGGGATTTTTAAGGGGCTTTGCCTGGGACAAACCCCTCTTCTGCATTTTGTCCCCTTCCTCATTCTTAGAGTGCTGAGGGTGCAGACCCTTCATCTGTAACTGCTGAGTGCTGAGTTAGGAGCCCTCATACCCGTGGGCGAGGGTCAGAACTTCTCCCCAGCAGCCTCCAGGTGACGTTGATTGTCCCCAGGCCTCCTACCTCCCTGCTGGTCCGCGTGAGCACAAGTATTGTTAGTGTTATAGATTCTAATGACCTTTAAGGGTCCAGGAAGGAGATGTGCAGTGATGCTGTGAGGTCCAGTTTCAACCCGCCCCACATTTGTTCGGCCACATTAGGCTGACCGTTTCTGCCAGCATAGATGCTCTGACCAGTAGTCTGTGCTTTCTTCAATTAGGCCACTGAATTAACGTAAAAACAGCACCAGGTGTCAGGACCCTGCTGCTCAACTCCCAGACAGTCCAGGGTCAGTGGTGATGAAGGACCATGATGGCCACTGAGTCAACAGCCTTTTGAAGTAAACAGGAGTCCAGCCGGTCTTATTGGCCACCATCATCACAGTGTCTGTAGGCTCTTCTATGGTGACAGCGTGATATACGGTTCCCCCGCCAAGATTATTACCTCCCCTCTGGGTGCAGTAAGTCCTGCAAGCAGTAGCCTACTCTTTTGGGACACACTCTTGTTGTTTTATGAGAGAAACTCCAGGTCAAGTGATGGTCACACGAGTCGTCATGGTGCCCCTTTGCCCCGGTTATCTCTCTGGAGGTTGGAGTTGGAGGGCCTCCTCACTCAAGGTCAGTGTGCCCACGGAGCAAACCCTGCAACTTCAGGGCATGGTTGGGGGTTAGGATCACCACGTGGGGTCCTTTTCCCTTAGGAGGGAGGTGGCCTTTTGGGCTGCTGATTTCCAGGTTTTCAGATACTGCCAGTATCTTGGCCAGATGTGGCGGTGGGCCAAGCCCCTTGGTGACCGTAGTTTATCCTACCTGGATGGCATTCTTGCATTGTTCCATTTCAAGTGGTCCCAGGTTTTGCACTAATACTCCAATGGCGATTCACCGTTCACCAGGAATGTAAAGGTCAAAGGGTTTAGCTAAATTAGGGAGTTCCAGGGCAAGGGTCTGAATTGACTGCTCTTTCCATTCTTGAAAGGCCACTTCTGGGTTCTATTCAAAAGGATCATCATCTTTTCCTTTCAGTGTTTCATATAGAGGCCCAGCTAGTAGACTGTAGTTAGGGATCCAGAAGCAACAAACCCTGGCCTCCCCAGGATCCCCTAAGCTGTCTTCTAGTTTTAGAAATGGGTAAGGCTGTAAATTGTTTCTTCCCTTTCCTGGGATGGGCTTCTCCGACCTTCTGTGAGAATGAAGCCCAGGCAGGTCACCGTAGTCTGTGATATTTGAGGTTTTTCTTGGACGACTTGTATCCTTTATTGGCTTGGTAGTTCAGAGGTCTCCTTAGTAGGGCTGGCGATCAGAATGTCGTCTGCATATTGGAGGAGTGTTTCCTTTTCCAGAGGTAGAAATTTTAGGTCTTTAGCTGAGCTTTCCCCAAAGATGGTGTGGGAATTTTTGAACCCTTGGGGCAACACGGCCCGGAAGTATTGTTTTAGTTGTATGTTGAGTCCTGCCACTCACAAGCCAAAATTTCTTGTGACTCTGGGACTAATAGAATACAAAAGAAGGCATCATTGAAGACTAATACAGAATACCATGTCCTGGTGGTTGGTAGAATGACCAGCAGGGTGTAGGATTTAGGAGCTACTGGAGGTCTATCCTCAGTGGCTTCACTGACTGTCCTGACATCCTTTACCAGGACTCCAGCAGCCCATGGGGCTCTCGAGGTCAGGCCAATCCCAGGATATGGAGCTCACCTGGGCAGGTACCTCACCCCCACCCCAGTCCACGGGGCTCTCGTGTTCAGGCCCCTCCCAGGATATGGGGTTCCCTGGGCAGGTTCCCCTGCAGCCCATGGGGCTCTCGTGGTCAGACCCCTCCCCGGATACAGAGCTACCCTTGCAGGTACTGTGGCAGGGCTGGGCACACAGGAACCATGCATATCACCCTCATTGCAGAGCACTCCCAGCTCACCTGTCACTCAGATCTGACACAGAGCACCTCAGAGCAGGACTTGAACTAAGAAACGGCAGCTCCGACAGGTCTGTGACCCTGGGCATCACTCTGTGTGGCCTCCCTCCACCTGGTCTTCCAGAGACTTCCACTGCACCCGGGGCACCAGGCCTCTGTCTCCACCCACCACCCACCCCTCCTCTCCCTGACTCCTGGGTTCCTCTCATTAGGAGAGGGTTTTCTTGAAGTTGTCTCCCACTCATGGGCCAGATAATATAATTAGAAAACAAGCCAGAGCTGCAGCCCCTTGTCTATCCTGACTCTCAGGAGCCCACACCTGTTCCTTGGACTTGGCCGATTCAGCAAGTTCCAGTTTCTGCAACTGTGAGCCCCTGAGGGGTGATTATTGGCTGGCCTGGGAAGCCTGACTGTGCCGGCCAGCCCTCCCCAGGTGTGCCTGGGTTGAGATCAATATAAACACCGCTCCAGGCAGCAAGAGCCCCTGCAGCTGTGCCTGACGCCATTTTCTCTGCCCTGTCAGCAGTCTCGAGGCTGGACTGGTGGGAGGGAGTGAGAGGCCATGGCTTTGTTGGTGGCCCAGTGTGAGTGGGGCTCTGCTGGACTTTCTGCAGCAGTTGCCAAGATGCCACCTGCTAAATAAGAGGATGTGTCACCCATACCTGCCGCTGGAATTTCTCCCTGGGCAGAGGTGAGTAAGGAAGAAAGCAGTGGGGGCCGGGACAGCAGGGGTATCTCAGGCAGGGAAATGGAAAGCTTCCAGAAGAGCACCCAGGGCCAGGACCATCCTGGCTGGCCTGCAGGTACCAAGTCGGCTGGCATGCTGGTGCTCATGTGGCTCCATGGCCCTTCCTCTAGGCTTTCAAGTCCTTGTACATATTCAGGTGTTTTACCTGGGAAGGGTGGGAACATTTCAGCAGCAGCTGGCCTGGGGCTCAGCCCACGTTTACTCACAGATGCCTCAGCACGGTCCCCCAGCTTTGCAATGAGGACGCTTGTTGTGTGGGGCCTGCTGGCTGAATGGGAGATGATTCCCCACCACTGACCAACTTCAGAATTGTTTACAACTGGAGCAAGTGCCCTGATACGGTTTTCCTCTGTGTAACTGGTGGGTTCTGTTTTTTTTTTTTCTTTCGTTTTTGCTTCAAGGTAGATTTTATTCCTCTTTTTTGTATTTACAGATATAAGCATGGAAATAATTTATTCATATAAATACATGTATGTGAAGGGAAGAATATTTTTTCTGTTTTACTTTTTGTAATTTTGAATTTTATTTTGTTTTTTTATACAGCAGGTTCTTTTTGGTTATCGATTTTATACATATAAATGTATACATGCCAATCCCAATCTCTCAACTCCTCCCACCACCACCCCCCAACAGCTTTCCCCCCTTGGTGTCCATACGTTTGTTGTCTACATCTGTTGCTCTATTTCTGCCTTGCAAAACGGTTCATCTGTACATTTTTTCTAGGTTCCACATATATGCATTAATATACAAGATTTGTTTTTCTATTTCTGACTTACTTCACTCTGTATGACAGTCTCTAGATCCATCAACGTCTCTACAAATGACCCAATTTCATTCCTTTTTATGGCTTAGTGATATTCCATTTTATATATGTACCACATCTTTATGCATTCGTCTGTCTGTGGGCATTTAGGTTGCTTCCATTACCTGGATATTGTAAATAGTGATGCAATGAACATTGCGGTGAATGTCTCTTTTTGATTTATGGTTTTGTCTGGGTATATGCCCAGTAGTGGGATTGCTGTATCATATGGTAATTCTATTCTTAGTTTTATAAGAAACTCCATAATGTTCTCCACAGTGACTGTATCAATTTACATTCCCAACAATAGTGGAAGAGGGTTCCTTATCTCCACACCCTTTCCAGCATCTGTTGTTTGTAGATTTTCTGATGATGCCCATTCTAACAGGTGTGAGGTGATACACCATGGATGAGTCTATTTCGTTGAGCAAAGAGTAGGTCTTGTCTATTACATATTTGGCTTATGGAACGGTATGTGTGCTAATTACAATCTCTGGTTTTATACAGCACCCCAGCTCAACTTTCCACTTAAGCAAGCATAAGTTTTTATCTAAATGTGAGACTCTGTTCGGTTTTGTAATTCAGTTTATGTGTAGCCAAGTTTACACTCTCTCTATTAGTGATATCTTATGATAATTATCTTACTCTGTGTGACATATTTCTCTATTTCTCTTAGAATCATCATACTTAAATCCACTCAATTTGCTGCTACAGGCCTGATGACATTGATTTCATTGCTGAGTGATATTCCGTTGTACGTAAGTAGCACAACTCCTTTATCCATTTTTTTCTTTCTGGGATATTTAATTTGTACTGGATTCGAGGTTCTTGTAAACACAGCAGACCTAAATTTTGTGTTGGCTGTGTCTTGTTGATTTTAATTTTCCTAAGCTATAGGGCCAAAAGTGGAAGTGCCCTAGGGTCTGTAGCTTTGTTTTTCAGATGTTTCAGGATACACCATAAACATCTCCAGAGTGTCTGTTGGCAACTTACATCCCGCCCATCAGCATAACAAGGCTCCCTGTTCTCCATGGCCTGTCCTGTGTATCTGGTTTTTACACTTTTTTCAGATGGCCCTTTTGACGAATGGGAAATGAGACTTCATTGTAGTGCGGATTTCCATTGCTCGAGTGCTTGGTTGGCCAAAAAGGGCATATGCGTTTTTTCCTGAATATATTCAGGAAAAAATGTATATGCACTTTTGTCCAAGTGCATCACTGTCAAAGATCTGCCGCTTTTCACATGCTTTAAATGCAATTCCAATCTACCTCCTGAAATATGATTCCTGCAATTCTGCCTCGTTTTCAAGTCCTCTTTGTAGACTTACTTCAATATATTTTTGCCAATAGCTGTCATTTATAACTCTGCAGGTTTGTGAATTACAGTGCCCGTGATTTCCTTTAAAACTCGTTTCCTTGAAAGCTGGCCACAGAACCGCAGGTTTGCTTCAGGCCGTAATCAGGGTCCAGCACGTCACTCTGAGCCTTTGGTTAATTCCTCTTCCTGGTGGGAAATTAGAGTTAAATGTGCCCCTCCAGACACCTGCCTCACTCCCAGCCCCTTGGTGATGTGTGTCCTCTGGTTTGAGGCCACATGTGCTGGGTTCCTCAGCTTTGGCTGATGTGGCCCCACTGGTGTGCGGACACTCCTGCCTGGTTCCCATCCTCTTGGTGATGTGGGCCCTCCGGTGAGAGTCAGATCCTTGTTGGGTTACTCACACTTCTGTGAGGTGGGACCTCTTCTCTGAGGTCAACCTGCCTGGCTGGCACACCCAGCCTTGGCGACGTCTGCCCTCTGTTGGGAGTTGGTGCCTGCTGGGAGTCTCCTACCCTCGGGAATGAGGGCCCTCTGGCGTCAGGCCGTAACTCCTGGGCTCCAAAAGTTTTCTGATGTGCGCCCTGTGGTGCGAGTACACTCCTGCCAGTTTCCCAACCCCATGGGAATGTGGGCCTTCTGCTCTGAGGTCCCAACGTTGGGTTACTCAGTTTCATGATGAGGGCCCTCAGGTGTGAGTTCACTCTGGCCTGGATCCCATAGCCTCGCTGCTTCTGGCCACCTGCTGGGAGGTTCCAACTGCGGGATTCCTCACCTTTTTTCTTCTATGGGCCCTCTGTTTTGAGACTCCTCCTGCCTGCCTCACTCCCAGCCCCTTGGTGATGTGTGCCCTCTGGTTTGAGGCCACGTGTGCTGGGTCCCTCACCTTTCGATGATGTGGCCCCACTGGTGTGAGGACACTCCTGCCTGGTTCCTATCCCTTTGATGATGTGGGCCCTCTGGTGAGAGTCTGATCCTGGCTGGGTTCCTCACCCTTCTGTGAGGTGGGCCCTCTGCTGTGAGGTCACTCCTGCCTGGCTGGCACACCCCGCCTGGGCAACATCGGCCCTCTTGTGGCAGTTGGAGCCTGCTGGGAGCCTCCTCCCCTCGGTGATGACGGCCCTCTTGCATCAGGCCCTAACTGCTGGGTACCCACATTTTCTGATACGTGCTAAGTGGTGCGAGGACACTCCTGCGAGGTTCCCATCCCCATGGGGATGTGGGCCTTCTGCTCTGAGGTCCCAATGGCTGGGTTGCTCACAGTTTCATGATGTGGGCCCTCTGCTGTGAGTTCACTGCAGCCTGGATCGCATAGACTCGGTGCTCTGGGCCGCCTGCTAGGAGGTTCCGACTGCAGGATTCCTCAGCTTTTTTATTCTATGGGCCCTGTGTTTTGAGGCTCCTCCTGCCTGCCTCACTCCGAGCCCCTTGGAGATGTGGGTCTTCTGGTTTAGGCCACATGTGCTGGGTTCCTCACCTTTCTATGATGTGGCCACACTGGTGTGAAGACAGTCCTGCCTGTTTCTGATCCCCTTGGTGATGTGGGCCCTCTGGTGAGAGTCTTATCCTGGCTGGGTTCCTCACCCTTCTGTGAGGTAGGCCCTCTGCTGTGAGGTCACTCCTGCCTGGCTGTCACACGTCCCCTTGGCGACATGGGCCCTCAGTTGGGAGTTGGTGCCTGCTTGGAGTCTCCTCCCCTTGGTAATGAGGGCCCTCTGGCATCAGGCCCTAACTTCTGAGCTCCCAAAATTCTCTGATGTGTGCCCTGTGGTGCGAGTACACTTATGCCATGTTCCCAACCACATGGGAATGTGGGCCTTCTGCTCTGAGGTCCCAACGGCTGGGTTGCTCAGAGTTTCATGATGAGGGCCCTCTGTTTTGAGTTCAGTCAGGTCTGGATCCCATAGCCTCGCTGCTCCCGGCCGCCTGCTGGGAGGTTCCAACTGCTGGATTCCTCACCATTTTTATTCCATGGGCCCTATGTTTTGAGGCTCCTCCTGCCTGCCTCACTCCCAGCCCCTTGGTGATGTGTGTCCTCTGGTTTGAGGCCACGTGTGCTGGGTCACTCACATTTCGGTGATGACGCCTCACTGGTGTGAGGACACTCCAGCCTGGTTGGCACAGTTTGCAATTTCTGCGCAAGATGAATAGGAATAGGGAGAAGTAATGAGAGACTAGCTGAAGGTGTCTGCACGGGCAAATTTAATGCTCTTTGCCCACCAGAAAGAGGAATTAACCAAAGGCTCACCATGCCGTGCCGGAAACAGATTATGGCCTGAAGCAATCCTGCGGGTTTGCGGGCATCTCACAAGATAGCGAGTTGAAGAAAGGAGCTCAGGGGCACTGTAACTCACAAACCTGCAGAGTTATAAATGACAGCTATTGTCCAAAAATATATTGAAAGACGGCTGCGAAGAGGACTTGTAAGCGGGGCAGAATTGCAGGAAAATGATTTCAGGGAGTAGACGGGAATTGCATTTAAAGCATAGAAAAGAGTCATAACGTCGACAATGATGCACTTGGCCAAAAAGAGCGTATGCGTTTTTACCTGAATATATTCAGGAAATAACGCATACGCACTTTTTGGCCAACCAAGCAAGCGTGTAAAAGAAATCTGCACTACAATGAAGTCTCACTGCCCCCCGGTGAAAAGGGCCTTCTGAAAAAAGTGTAAAATCCAGAAAGGCAGGACAGGCCATGGAAACAGGGAGCCTTGTTATGCTGATGGACGGGATATAAATTGCCAACAGCCACTCTGGAGAAGTGTATGGTGTTTCCTGAAACACCTAAAAAACAAAGCAACGGAGCATACGGCACTTCCACTTAAGCTCCTATAGCTTAGGAAAATTAAAATCAAAAAGACACAGCCACTCTAAAATTTCAGAAGGCTCTGTTTACAAGAACCCCATCTATGGTACAAGTTAAATATCCCAGAAAGCGAAAAATGGATAAAGAAGTTGTGGTACGAACGTACTTTGGAATAACACTCAGCAATGAAATCTAGGTCATCAGGCCCATCGCGGCATAAAGAGTGGATTCAGGTACAATGATTCTAAGTGAAATAAGTCACACAAAACAAGAAACATCATAAGATATCACTAATACACGGAATGTAAACTTGGCTACACATGAACTGAATTACAAAACAGAACAGGGACTCAAATTTAGAAAAGCAACCAATGCTTGCTTAAGGGCAAAGGTGAGTAGGGGTGCTGCATAAAACCAGAGATTGAAATTAGCACAGATACCGTTCCATAAGCCAAATATGTAATAGTCAAGACCTACTCCTTGCTCAACGACATGGACTCAACACCGCATATTCAACGCCTAGGAATACACCTGACTAGTAAGAATCTTCAAACCCATGGATTTATATGTCTCTGTAAGAGAATCAAGCGTGTGTACAGTGGCATAAAAGCAGCAGTGAAAATCCGATAAATCCCATTATCAAACTAAATTACAAAAACAAAACACAATGACAGTGAAATAGAGAGCAATTCTTAAATAATTCATTCAGGGCTTGTGATGCAACCTGGATTTACCACATCTACACCCAGAGCTGGGTGAGACATAAGGCTGGACACTTCTGACTGATAGCATTGGTGAGGTTCAGTGAGCAAATGCAGACCCTTTGAAGTCATACTGCATGGTACCTGTTCCATGGGTCCCAACTCTCCAGGTTTAAGGAATTCTTCCTTCAGCTTAAACATGCTTGGGAATCCCAGAGTATGGTCCGCCGTGTGACTGGGAAACGATTTTAAATGCCTCTCAGGTTTCGTTCCCTGGTACTTGGGTTCACCATTCCAGACGCTTTACTAACTCTCTACCCACTTGGAGAGTCAGTGCCTTTAACCTCCTGTTTGGCACAGTTTGCAATTTCTGCGCAAGATGAACAGGAATAGGGAGAACCAATGAGAGACTAGCTTTAGGGTCTGCACGGGCAACTTAAATGTTCATTTCCCACCAGAAAGAGGAATTTACCAAAGTCTCGGCGTGCCGTGCCGAAACCATTTTAGGGCCTGAAGCAATCCTGTGGGTTTGCGGCCAGCTCACAAGAAAGCGAGTTGAAGAAAGGAGCTCAGGGACACTGTAATTAACAAACCTGCAGAGTTATAAATGACAGGTATCATACCAAAATATATTGAAGTAAGGCTGCGAAGAGGGCTTGAAAGCGGCGCAGAATTCCAGGAATATGATTTCAGGAGGTAGACGGGCAGTGCTCTGAAAGCATAGGAGAAGAGGCCGATCCTCGACAATGATGCACTTGGTCAAAAAGTGCATATGCGTTTTTTCAGGGCCCTCATTAAAGAGGGTAGGAGGCTCCCAGCATGCTTTCGTGGCCAACAGTGGGCCCACATCGCCAAGGCGATGTGAGCCAGCCAGGCAGGAGTGACCTCACATCAGAGGGCCCACCTCACAGAAGGGTAAGGAACCCAGCCAGGATCAGACTCTCACCAGAGTGCCCACATCAGCAAGGGGCTGTGAACCACGCAGGAGTATCATCACACCCGTGGGGCCACATCATCAAAAGTTGAGGTACACAAAAAATGTGGCCTCAAACCAGAGGACCCACATCACCATGAGTTTCAGAGCGAGGCAGGCAGGATTAACCTCACAACACATGGCCCATTGTATAAAAAAGGTGAGGAACCCAGCAGTTGGAACATCCCAGCAGGCGGCCCAGAGCACCGAGGCTATGGGATCCAGGCAGTGATGAACTCACAACAGAGGGCCCAGTGTAAGGCTTCGGGTAAGGGTTAGCGTTAGGGTTAGGGTTAGGGTTACGGTTAGGGGACGGGGACGGTTTAGGGTACAGGTTAGTGTATGACAACTGTTTAGGGTGAGCGTACGTGTTAGGGTACGTGTTAGTGTTAGCGTACAGGTTAGGATTAGGTGCCGGGTTAGGGTAAGGCTTCGGGTACGGGTTAGTGTTAGGTTTAGGGTCAGGGTTAGGGTTAGGACACGGGGACGGGCACGGTTTAGGGTACAGGTTAGGGTATGACAACGGTTTAGGGTGATCGTACGTGTTAGGGTACGGGTTAGTGTTTGCGTACGGGTTAGGATTAGGGGACGGGATAGGGTACGGTTTCGGGTAAGGGTTAGGGTTAGGGTTATGGTACGGGGACAGTTTAGGGTACAGGTTAGCGTACGCCAACGGTTTAGGGTGAGCATACGTTTTAGGGCAATGGTTAGTGTTAGCGTACGGTTTAAGATTAGGGGGCGGGTTAGGTTAAGGCTTCGGATACGGGTTAGATTTAGGGTTAGGTTTAGTGTTAGGGTTAGGGGTTGGGGATGGTTTAGGGTACAGGTTCGCATACGACCAAGGTTTAGGGTGAGTGTACGTGTTAGCATACGGGTTAGTGTTAGCGTACGGGTTAGGATTAGGGAACGGATTAGAGTAAGGCTTCGGGTAAGGGTTAGTGTTAGGGTTAGGGTTAGGGGACGGGGACGGTTTAGGGTATATGTTAGTGTACGACAACAGTTTAGGGTGAGCGTACGTGTTAGGGCACGGGTTAGTGTTAGTGTACGTGTTAGATTTAGGGGACGGGTTAGGGTAAGGCTTCGGGTAAGGGTTAGGGCTAGGGTTAGGGTTAGGGTTAGTGTTACGGGATGGGGATGGTTTAGGGTACAGGTTAAGGTACGACAACGGTTTAGGGTGAGTGTACGTGTTAGGGTACGGGTTAGTGTTAGCGGACGTGTGCGGATTATGCGACGGGTTAGGGTAATGCTTCGGGTAAGGGTTAGGGTTTGTGTTAGGGTTAGGGTAAGGGGACGGGGACGGTTTAGTGTACCAGTTAGGGTACGACAACGGTTTAGGGTGAGCGTACGAGTTAGGGCATGGGTTATTGTTAGCGTAGAGTTTCAGATTAGGGGACGGGTTAGGGTAAGGCTTTGGGTAAGGATGAGGGTTAGTGTTAGGGTTAGGGTGAGGGTTAGGGGGCGGGGACGGTTTAGGGAACAGGATAGTGTACGACAATGGTTTAGAGTGAGTGTACATCTTAGGGTACGGCTTAGTGTTAGCGTACGGTTTAGGATTAGGGGACGGGTTAGTGTAAGGCTTCGGGTAAGAGTTAGGGTTAGGGTTAGGGTTAGGGGACATGGACGATTTAGGGTACACGTTAGGTTACAACATCGGTTTAGGGTGAGCGTACGTGTTAGGGTATGGGGTAGTTTTAGAGTACGGGTTAGGATTAGCGGATGTGTTAGGGTAAGGCTTCGGGTAAGGGTTAGGGTTAATGTTAGTGTTAGGGGACGGGGACGGTTTAGGGTACAGGTTAAGGTATGAACACGGTTTATGGTGAGCGTACGTGTTAGCGTATGGGTTAGTGTTAGCGTATGGTTTAGGATTAGGGAACGGGTTAGGGTAAGGCTTCGGGAAAGGTTTAGGGTTAGGGTTAGGGTTAGGGGACGGGGACGGGGACGGTTTAGGGTACAGGTTAGGGTACGACAACGGATTAGGGTGAGCGTAGATTTTAGGGCACGGTTTAGTGTTAGTATACGGGTTAGATTTAGGGGACGGGTTAGTGTAAGGCTTTGGGTAAGTTTTAGGGTTAGGGTCAGGGTTAGGATTAGGGGACGGGGACGGGGGCAGTTTACGGTACAGGTTAGGGTACGACAATGGTTTAGGTTGAGCGCACGTGTTAGGGTATGGGTTAGTGTTAGCCTACGGGTTAGGATTAGGGGACGTGTTAGGGTAAGGCTTCGGGTAAGGGTTAGGTTTAGGATTAGGGTTAGTGTTAGGGGACGGGGACGGGGACGGTTTAGGGTACAGGTTAGGGTACGACAACGGTTTAGGGTGAGCGTACGTGTTAGGGTACGGGTTAGTGTTAGCGTACGGGTTAGGATTAGGGGACGGGTTAGGGTAAGGCTTTGGGCAAGGTTTAGGGTTAGGGTTAGGGTTAGGGTTAGGGGATGGGAATGGGGATGGTTTAGGGTACAGTTTACGGTACGACGACGGTTTAGGGTGAGCGTATGTGTTAGGGTACACGTTAGTGTTAGCGTACGGGTTAGGATTAGGGACGGGTTAGGGTAAGGCTTCGGGTAAGTGTTAGGGTTAGGGTTAGGCTTAGGGTTAGGGGACGGGGACGGTTTAGGGTACAGGTTAGGGTACGAGAACGGTTTAGGGTGAGCATACGAGTTAGGGTATGGGTTAGTGTTTGCCTACGGGTTAGGATTAGGGCACGGGTTAGCTTAAGGCTTCGGGTAAGGCTTAGGGTTAGGGTTAGGGTTAGGGTTAGGGAACGGGGACGGTTTAGGGTACAGGTTAGGGTACGACAACGGTTTATGCTGAGCGTACGTGTTACGGCATGGTTTAGTGTTAGCGTACGGGTTAGGATTGGGGGACGGGTTAGTGTAAGACTTCGGGTAAGGTTTAGGGTTAGGGTTAGGTTTAGGGTTAGGGGACGGGGACGGTTTAGGGTACAGGTTAGTGTACGACAATGTTTTAGGGTGAGCATACGTGTTAGGGTACGGGTTAGTGTTAGCGTACGGGTTAGGATTAGGGGACGGGTTAGGGGAAGGCTTTGGGTAAGGTTTAGGGTTAGGGTTAGGTTTAAGGTAAGGGGATGGGGACGGTTTAGGGTACAGGTTAGGGTACGACAACAGTTTAGGGTGAGCGTACGTGTTAGGTAAGTGTTAGTGTTAGCGTACGGGTTAGGATTAGGGAACGGGTTAGTGTAAGGCTTTGGGTAAGGCTTAGGGTTGGGGTTAATGTTAGGGTTAGGGCATGGGTACGGTTTAGTGTACAGGTTAGGGTACGACAATGGTTTAGGTTGAACGTACGTGTTAGGGGACGGGTTAGTGTCAGCGTACCGGTTAGGATTAAGGGACGGGTTAGTGTAAGGCTTTGGGTAAGGGTTAGGGTTAGGGTTAGGGTTAGAGGGCAGGGACGGGGATGGTTAAGTGTACAGGTTAGGGTACGACAACGGTTTAGGGTGAGCGTACATGTTAGGGTACAAGTTAGTGTTAGCGTACAGGTTTGGATTATGGGACGGGTTAGGTTAAGGCTTCGGGTAAGGGTTAGGGTTAGGGTTAGGTTTAGGGTTAGGGGAGCGGAAGGTTTAGGGTACAGGTTAGGGTAGGACAACAGTTTAGGGTGAGCCTATGTGTTAGGGTGCGTTTTAGCGTTAGCTTACGGGTTACGATTAGGGTACGGGTTAGGGTAAGGTTTCGGGTAAGGGTTAGGTTTAGGGTTAGGGTTAGGGTTAGGGTTAGGGTTAGGTATGGCTTAGGGTTAGGTTTTGGGGACGGGGACGGTTTAGGGTACAGGTTAGGGTAGGACAACGGTTGAGGGTGAACGTACGTGTTATGTCATGGGTTAGAGTTAGCGTACGGGTTAGGATTAGGGGACATGTTAGGTTAAGGCTTCGGGTAAGTGTTAGGGTTAGGGTTAGGGTTAGTGGACGGGGACAGTTTAGGGTACAGGTTAGGGTACGACAACGGTTTAGGGTGAGGGTACGTGTTAGGGTAGAGGTTACTGTTAGCGTACGGGTTAGGATTAGGGTACGGGTTAGGGTAAGGCTTCGGGGAAGTGTTAGGGTTAAGGTTAGTGTTAGGGTTAGGGTTAGGGTTAGGGGACAGGGATGGTTTAGCTTACAGGTTATGGTACGGCAACGGTTTAGGGTGAGCGTACGTGTTAGGGTACGGGTTAGTGTTAGAGTACAGGTTAGGAATAGGGGACGTGTTAGGGTAAGGCTCCAGGTAAGGGTTAGGTTTAGGGTTTGGGTTAGGGGACGGAGACGGGGCCGGGAACGGTTTAGGGTACAGGTTAGGGTACGACAACGGTTTAGGGTGAGCATACGTGTTAGGGTACGGGTTAGTGTTAGCGTACGGTTTAGCATTGGGGACGGTTTAGGGTAAGGCTTCGGGTAAAGGTTAGGGTTAGGGTTAGGATTAGGGATAGGGAACGGGGACGGTTTAGGGTACAGGTTAGGGTACGACAACGGTTTTTGGTGAGCGTACGTGTTAGGGTACGGGTTAGTGTTAGCGTACGGGTTAGGATTAGGGAATGGGTTAGGGTAAGGCTTCGGGTAAGGGTTAGGTTTAGATTTAGGGTTAGGGTTAGGGTACGGCGACGGTTTAGGGTACAGGTAAGGGTACGACAACGGTTTAGAGTGAGCGTACACTTAGGGTACGGTTTAGTTTTAGCGTACGGGTAAGGATTAAGGGACGGGTTAGGGTAAGGCTTTGGGTAAGGGTTAGGGTTAGGGTTAGGGGACGGGGACGGGGACAGGGACGGTTTAGGGTAGAGGTTAAGGTACGACAACTGTTTAGGGTGAGCGTAAGTGTTAGGGTATGGGTTAGTGTTAGCGTACGGGTTAGGATTAGGGGACGGGTTATGGTAACGCTTCGGGTAAGTGTTAGGGTTAGGGTTAGGGTTAGGGGACGGGTACGGTTTAGGGTACAGGTTAAGGTACGACAACGGTTTAGGGTGAGCGTACGTGTTAGGGTACGGGTTAGTGTTAGCGTACGGGTTAGGATTAGGGCACGGTTTAGGGTAAGGTTTCGGGTAAGGGTTAGGGTTAGGGTTAGGGGACGGGGACGGTTTAGGGTACAGGTTAGGGTACGAAAACAGTTTATCGTGAGCGTACGTGTTAGGTTACGGGTTAGTGTTAGCGTACGGGTTAGGATTCGGGAACGGATTAGGGTACGGCTTCGGGTACGGGTTAGGTTTAGAGTTAGGGTTAGGGTTACGGTTAGGGGACGGGGACGGGTTAGGGTACAGCTTAGGGTATGAAAACGGTGTAGGGTGAGCGTAAGTGTTAGCGTACGGTTTATTGTTAGCGTACGGGTTAGGATTAGGGGACGGGTTAGGGTAAGGGTTCGGGTAAGGTTTAGGGTTAGGGTTAGTGTTAGTGGATGGGGACGCGTACGGGGACGGTTTAGTGTACAGGTTAGGGTACGACAAAGGTTTAGGGTGAGCGTACGTGTTAGGGTACAGCTTAGTGTTAGCGTACGGGTTAGGATTAGAGGACGGGTTAGGGTAAGACTTCGGGTAAGGGTTAGGGTTAGGGTTAGGAGATGGGGACGGTTTAGGGTACAGGTTAGGGTACGACAACGGTTTATGGTGAGCGTACGTGTTAGCGTACGGGTTAGTGTTAGCGTACGGGTTAGGATTAGTGAACGGGTTAGAGTAAGGCTTCGGGTAAGGGTTAGTGTTAGGGTTAGGGTTAGGGGACGGGGACGGTTTAGGGTACATGTTAGTGTACGACAACGGTTTAGGGTGAGCGTACGTGTCAGGGCACGCGTTAGTGTTAGTGTACGTGTTAGATTTAGGGGACGGGTTAGGGTAAGGGTTAGGGCTAGGGTTAGGGTTAGGGTTAGTGTTACGGGATGGGGACGGTTTAGGGTACAGGTTAAGGTACGACAACGGTTTAGGGTGAGTGTAAGTGTTAGGGTACGGGTTAGTGTTAGCGGACGTGTGCGGATTATGCGACGGGTTAGGGTAATTCTTCGGGTAAGGGTTAGGGTTTGTGTTAGGGTTAGGGTTAGGGGACGGGGACGGTTTAGTGTACCAGTTAGGGTACGACAACGGTTTAGGGTGAGCGTACGAGTTAGGGCATGGGTTATTGTTTGCGTAGAGTTTCAGATTAGGGGACGGGTTAGGGTAAGGCTTCGGGTAAGGATGAGGGTTAGTGTTAGGGTTAGGGTGAGGGTTAGGGGGCGGGGACGGTTTAGGGAACAGGATAGTGTACGACAATGTTTTAGGGTGAGCGTACATCTTAGGGTACGGCTTAGTGTTAGCGTACGGTTTAGGATTAGGGGACGGGTTAGTGTAAGGCTTCGGGTAAGAGTTAGGGTTAGGGTTAGGGGACGTGGACGGTTTAGGGTACAGGTTAGGTTACGACAACGGTTTAGGGTGAGCGTACGTGTTAGGGTACGGGGTAGTTTTAGAGTACGGGTTAGGATTAGGGGATGTGTTAGGGTAAGGCTTCGGGTAAGGGTTAGGGTTAATGTTAGGGTTAGGGGACGGGGATGGTTTAGGGTACAGGTTAGTGTACAACAACGGTTTAGGATGAGTGTACGTGTTAGGGTACGGGTAAGAGTTAGCGTACGGGTTAGGATTAAGGGACGTGTTAGGGTAAGGCTTCGGGTAAGGGTTAGGTTTAGGTTTAGGGTTAGGGTTAGGGGACGGGGACGGGGACGGTTTAGGGTACAGGTTAGGGTACGACAACGGTTTAGCGTGAGAGTACGTGTTAGGGTACGGGTTAGTGTTAGCGTACGTGATAGGATTAGGGGACAGGTTAGGGTAAGGCTTCTGTAAGGGTTAGGGTTAGGGTTAGGGTTAGTGTTACGGGACGGGGACGGTTTAGGGTACAGGTTAGGGTAGGACAACGGTTTATGGTGAGCGTACATGTTAGGGTACGGGTTAGTGTTAGCGTACGGATTAGGATTACGGAACGGATTAGGGTAAGGCTTCGGGTAAGGGTTAGGTTTAGAGTTAGGGTTAAGGTTAGGGTTAGGGGATGGGGACGGTTTAGGGTACAGGTTAGGGTACGACAACGGTTTAGGGTGAGCGTACGTGTTAGGGTATGTATTAGTTTTAGCGTACGGTTTAGGATTTGGTTACGGGTTAAGGTAAGGCTTCGTGTAAGGGCTAGGGTTAGGGTTAGGGTTAGGGTTAGGGGACGGGGACCGTTTAGGGTACAGGTTAGGGTACGAAAACGGTTTAGGGTGAGCGTACGTTTTAGGGTATGTGTTAGTGTTAGAGTATGGGTGAGGATTAGGGGGCGGGTTATGGTAAGGCTTCAGGTAAGTGTTAGGTTAAGGATTAGGGTTAGGGGACGGTGACGGTTTAGGGTACAGGTTAGGGTACGAAAACGGTTTAGGGTGAGCGCAGGTGTTAGAGTACGGGTTAGTGTTTGCGTATGGGTTAGCATTAGGGGACGGTTTAGTGTAAGGCTTCGGGTAAGGGTTAGCGTTAGGGTTAGGGTTAGGGTTACGGTTAGGGGACGGGGACGGTTTAGGGTACAGGTTAGCGTATGACAACTGTTTAGGGTGAGCGTACGTGTTAGGGTACGTGTTAGTGTTAGCGTACAGGTTAGGATTAGGTGCCGGGTTAGGGTAAGGCTTCGGGTACGGGTTAGTGTTAGGTTTAGGGTCAGGGTTAGGGTTAGGACACGGGGACGGGCACGGTTTAGGGTACAGGTTAGGGTACGACAACGGTTTAGGGTGATCGTACGTGTTAGGGTACGGGTTAGTGTTTGCGTACGGGTTAGGATTAGGGGACGGGATAGGGTACGGTTTCGGGTAAGGGTTAGGGTTAGGGTTATGGTACGGCGACAGTTTAGGGTACAGGTTAGCGTACGCCAACGGTTTAGGGTGAGCATACGTTTTAGGGCAATGGTTAGTGTTAGCGTACGGTTTAAGATTAGGGGGCGGGTTAGGTTAAGGCTTCGGATACGGGTTAGATTTAGGGTTAGGTTTAGGGTTAGGGTTAGGGGATGGGGATGGTTTAGGGTACAGGTTCGCATACGACCAAGGTTTAGGGTGAGTGTACGTGTTAGCATACGGGTTAGTGTTAGCGTACGGGTTAGGATTAGGGAACGGATTAGAGTAAGGCTTCGGGTAAGGGTTAGTGTTAGGGTTAGGGTTAGGGGACGGGGACGGTTTAGGGTATATGTTAGTGTACGACAACAGTTTAGGGTGAGCGTACGTGTTAGGGCACGGGTTAGTGTTAGTGTACGTGTTAGATTTAGGGGACGGGTTAGGGTAAGGCTTCGGGTAAGGGTTAGGGCTAGGGTTAGGGTTAGGGTTAGTGTTACGGGATGGGGATGGTTTAGGGTACAGGTTAAGGTACGACAACGGTTTAGGGTGAGTGTACGTGTTAGGGTACGGGTTAGTGTTAGCGGACGTGTGCGGATTATGCGACGGGTTAGGGTAATGCTTCGGGTAAGGGTTAGGGTTTGTGTTAGGGTTAGGGTAAGGGGACGGGGACGGTTTAGTGTACCAGTTAGGGTACGACAACGGTTTAGGGTGAGCGTACGAGTTAGGGCATGGGTTATTGTTAGCGTAGAGTTTCAGATTAGGGGACGGGTTAGGGTAAGGCTTTGGGTAAGGATGAGGGTTAGTGTTAGGGTTAGGGTGAGGGTTAGGGGGCGGGGACGGTTTAGGGAACAGGATAGTGTACGACAATGGTTTAGAGTGAGTGTACATCTTAGGGTACGGCTTAGTGTTAGCGTACGGTTTAGGATTAGGGGACGGGTTAGTGTAAGGCTTCGGGTAAGAGTTAGGGTTAGGGTTAGGGTTAGGGGACATGGACGATTTAGGGTACACGTTAGGTTACAACATCGGTTTAGGGTGAGCGTACGTGTTAGGGTATGGGGTAGTTTTAGAGTACGGGTTAGGATTAGCGGATGTGTTAGGGTAAGGCTTCGGGTAAGGGTTAGGGTTAATGTTAGTGTTAGGGGACGGGGACGGTTTAGGGTACAGGTTAAGGTATGAACACGGTTTATGGTGAGCGTACGTGTTAGCGTATGGGTTAGTGTTAGCGTATGGTTTAGGATTAGGGAACGGGTTAGGGTAAGGCTTCGGGAAAGGTTTAGGGTTAGGGTTAGGGTTAGGGGACGGGGACGGGGACGGTTTAGGGTACAGGTTAGGGTACGACAACGGATTAGGGTGAGCGTAGATTTTAGGGCACGGTTTAGTGTTAGTATACGGGTTAGATTTAGGGGACGGGTTAGTGTAAGGCTTTGGGTAAGTTTTAGGGTTAGGGTCAGGGTTAGGATTAGGGGACGGGGACGGGGGCAGTTTACGGTACAGGTTAGGGTACGACAATGGTTTAGGTTGAGCGCACGTGTTAGGGTATGGGTTAGTGTTAGCCTACGGGTTAGGATTAGGGGACGTGTTAGGGTAAGGCTTCGGGTAAGGGTTAGGTTTAGGATTAGGGTTAGTGTTAGGGGACGGGGACGGGGACGGTTTAGGGTACAGGTTAGGGTACGACAACGGTTTAGGGTGAGCGTACGTGTTAGGGTACGGGTTAGTGTTAGCGTACGGGTTAGGATTAGGGGACGGGTTAGGGTAAGGCTTTGGGCAAGGTTTAGGGTTAGGGTTAGGGTTAGGGTTAGGGGATGGGAATGGGGATGGTTTAGGGTACAGTTTACGGTACGACGACGGTTTAGGGTGAGCGTATGTGTTAGGGTACACGTTAGTGTTAGCGTACGGGTTAGGATTAGGGACGGGTTAGGGTAAGGCTTCGGGTAAGTGTTAGGGTTAGGGTTAGGCTTAGGGTTAGGGGACGGGGACGGTTTAGGGTACAGGTTAGGGTAGGACAACGGTTTATGGTGAGCGTACGTGTTAGGGTACGGGTTAGTGTTAGCGTACAGGTTAGGATTAGGGGACGGTTTAGGGTAAGGCTTCGGGTAAGGTTTAGAGTTATGGTTAGGGGGAGGGTTAGGGTTAGGGGACGGGGATGGTTTAGGGTACGGGTTAGGGTTTGGGGACGGGGATGGTTTAGGGTACAGGTTAGGGTACGACAATGGTTTAGGGTGAGCGTACGTTTTAGGGTACGGGTTAGTGATAGCGTACGCTTAAGGCTTAGGGAACGGCTTAGGGTAAGGCTTCGGGTAAGGGTTAGGGTTAGGGTTAGGGTTAGGGGATGGGGACGGGGACGGGGACGGTTTAGGGTACAGGTTAGGTTACGACAACGGTTTAGGGTGAGCGTACGTGTTAGGGTACGTATTAATTTTAGCGTACGGTTTAGGATTAGTGGACGGGTTAAGGTAAGGCTGTGTGTAAGGCCTAGGGTTAGGGTTAGGGTTAGGGTTAGGGGACGGGGATGGTTTAGGGTACAGGTTAGGGTACGTCAACGTTTTAGGTTGAGCGCACGTGTTAGTGTACGGGTTAGTGTTAGCCTACGGTTTAGGATTAGGGGACGGGTTAGGTTAAGGCTTCGGTTAAGGGTTAGGTTTAGGGTTAGGGTTAGGGTTAGTGGACGGGGATGGTTTAGGGTACATGTTAGGGTATGACAACGATTTAAGGTGAGCGTATGTGTTAGGGTATGGTTTATTGTTAGCGTACGGGTTAGAATTATGGGACGGGTTAGGGTAAGGCTACGGGTAAGGGTTAGGGTTAGGGTTAGTGTTAGGGGACAGGGACGGGAACGGGGACGGTTTAATGTACAGGTTAGGGTACAACAACGGTTTAGGGTGAGCGTACGTGTTAGGGCACGGTTCAGTGTTAGCATACGGGTTAGGGTTAGGGGACGTGTTAGTGTAAGGCTTTGGGTAAGGTTTAGGCTTAGGGTTAGGGTTAGGGATAGGGGACGGGTACGGGGGCAGTTTAGGGTACAGGTTAGGGTACGACAACGGTTTAGGTTGAGCGTAAGTGTTAGGGTACGGGTTAGTGTTAGCCTACGGGTTAGGATTAGGGGACGTGTTAGGGTAAAGCTTCGTGTAAGGGTTAGGGTTTGGGTTAGGGTTAGGGTTAGGGGATGGGGACGCTTTAGGGTACAGGTTATGGTACAACAACGGTTTAGGATGAGCGTATGTGTTAGGGTACGAGTTAGTGTTAGCGTACAGGTTAGGATTAGGGGACGGTTTAGGGTAAGGCTTCGGGTAAATGTTAGGGTAAGGGTTAGGGGACGGGGAAGGTTTACGGTACAGGTTAGTGTACGACAACAGATTAGGGTGAGCGTACGTGTTAGGGTATGGCTTAGTGTTAGGGTACGGGTTAGGATTTGGTGACGTGTTAGGGTTAGGTTTCGGGTAAGGGTTAGGCTTAGGGTTAGGGTTAGGGTTAGGGTTAGGGGACGGGGACCGTTTAGGGTACAGGTTAGGGTACGAAAACGGTTTAGGGTGAGCGTACGTGTTAGGGTATGGGTTAGTGTTACTGTACCGGTTAGGATTAGGGGACGGGTGAGTGTAAGGCTTTGGGTAAGGGTTAGGGTTAGGGTTAGGGTTTAGGGTTAGGGTTAGGGTTAGGGTTTAGGGTTAAGGTTAGTGTTAGGGTTAGGGTTAGGGTTAGGGTTTAAGTTTAAGGTTAGGTTTAGGGTTAGGGTTACGGTTAGGTTTCGGGTTAGGGTTAGGGGTTAGGGTTAGGGTTAGGGTTAGGGTTAGGGTTAGGGTTTAGGTTTAGGGGTTAGGGTTAGGGTTAGGGTTAGTGTTAGGGTCAGGGTTAGGGTTAGGGTTAGGTTAGGTTTAGGGTTAGGGTTAGGGTTAGGTTTAGGGTTAGGGTTAGGGGACGGTTTAGGGTACAGGTTAGGGTACAACAACGGTTTAGGGTGAGCGTACGTGTTAGGGCACGGGTTAGTGTTAGCGTACGGGTTAGGATTGGGGACGGGTTAGGTTAAGGCTTCGGGCAAGGGTTAGAGTTAGTGTTAGGGTTAGGGTTAGGGTTAGGGTTAGGGGACGGTTTAGTGTACAGGTTAGAATACGACACGGGTTTAGGATGAGCATACGTGTTAGGGTACCAGTTAGTGTTAGCGTACGGGTTAGGATTAGGGGACGGGTTAGTGTAAGGCTTCGGGTAAGGGTTAGGGTTAGGGTTAGGGTTAGGGTTAGGGGACGGGGATGGTTTAGGGTACAGTTTAGGGTATGACAATGTTTTAGGGTGAGTGTACGTGTTAGGGTATGGGTCAGTTTTAGCGTACGTGTTAGGATTAATGGACGGGTTAGGGTAAGGCTTCGGGTAAGGGTTAGGGTTAGGGTTAAGGTTAGGGTTAGGGTTAGGGGACGGGGATGGTTTAGGGTACAGTTTAGGGTACGACAACGGTTTAGGGTGAGCGTACGTGTTAGGGTACGGGTTAGTGTTAGCGTACGTTTTCGGATTAGTGGACGGGTTAGGTAAGGCTTTGGGTAAGGGTTAGAGATAGGGTTAGGTTTAGGGTTAGGTTTAGGGTTAGGGGACGGGGATGGTTTAGGGTACAGGTTAGTGTACGACAATGGTTTAGGGTTAGCGTATGTGTTAGGCTATGGTTTAGTGTTAGCATACGGGTTAGGATTAGGGGACGGGTTAGGGTAAGGCTTCGGGTAAGGGTTAGGTTTAGGGTTAGGATTAGGGTTAGGGGACGGTGACGGGGACGGTTTAGGGTACAGGTTAGTGTACGACAACAGTTTAGTGTGAGCGTACGTGTTAGGGTACGGGTTAGTGTTAGCGTACGGGTTAGGATTAGGTGACGGGTTAGGGTAAGGCTTCGGGTAAGGGTTAGTGTTAGGGTTAGGGTTAGGGGACGGGGACGGTTTAGGGTACAGGTTAGGGTTCGACAACGGTTTACGGTGAGCGTACGTGTTAGGGTAGGGATTAGTGTTAGGGTACGGGTTAGGATTAGGGGACGGGTTAGGGTAAGGCTTCCGGTAAGGCTTAGGGTTAGGGTTAGGGTTAGGGGATGGGGACGGGGACGGTTTAGTGTACAGGTTAGCGTACGACAACGGTTTAGGGTGAGCGTACGTGTTAGGGCAGGGATTAGTGTTAGCGTACGGATTAGGTTTAGTAGACGAGTTAGTGTAAGGCTTCGGGTATGGGTTAGGGTTAGGGTTAGGGTTAGGGTTAGGGTTAGGGTTAGGGTTAGGGGACGGGGATGGTTTAGGGTACAGGTTAGGGTACGACAACGGTTTAGGGAGAGCGTATGTGTTAGGGTACGGGTTAGTGTTAGCGTACGGGTTAGGATTAGGGGACGAGTTAGGGTAAGGCTTTGGGTAAGGGTTAGGGTTAGGGTTAGGGTTAGGGGACGGGGACGGTTTAGGGTACAGATTAGGGTAAGACAGCGGTTTAGTGTGAGCGTACGTGTTATGGTACGGGTTAGAGTTAGCGTACGGGTTGGGATTAGGGGATGGGTAAGGGTAAGGCTTCGGGTAAGGTTTAGGGTTAGGGTTAGGGTTAGAGTTAGGTTTAGGGATGGGGACGGTTTAGGGTACAGGTTAGAGTATGACAACGGTTTAGGGTGAGCGTACGTGTTAGGGTACGTGTTAGTGTTAGCATACGGATTAGGATTAGGGGACGGGTTAGGGTAAAGCTTCGGGTAAGGATTAGGGTTAGGGTTAGGGTTAGGGGATGGGGATGGTTTAGGGTACAGGTTAGGGTACGACAACGATTTAGGGTGAGCGTACGTGTTAGGGTACGTGTTTGTGTTAGTGTACGGGTTAGAATTAGGGGATGGGTTAGGGTAAGACTTTGGGTAAGGGTTAGGTTTTGGGTTAGGTTTAGGGTTAGGGTTAGGGGACGGGGACGGTATAGGGTACAGGTTAGTGTACGACAACAGTTTAGTGTGAGCGTATGTGTTAGGGTACGGGTTAGTGTTAGCGTACGGGTTAGGATTAGCGGACGGGTTAGGGTAAGGCTTCGGGTTATGGGTAGAGTTAGGGTTAGGGTTAGGGTTAAGGGACGAGGACGTTTTAGGGTACAGGTTAGGGTACGTCAATGGTTTAGGGTTAGCGTACGTGTTAGGGTCCGTGTTAGTTTTAGCGTACGGGTTAGGATTAGGGGACGGGTTAGGGTAAGGTTTCGCGCAATGTTTAGTGTTAGGGTTACGGTTAGGGTTAGGGTTAGGGGACGAGGACGGTTTAGGGTACAGGTTAGGGTACGACATTGGTTTAGGGTGATCGTACGTGTTAGGGTATGGATTAGTGTTATCGTACGGGTTAGGATTAGCGGACGGTTTAGGGTAAGGCTTAAGGTAACGGTTAGGGTTAGGGTTAGGGGACGGGGACGGTCTAGGGTACAGGTTAGGGTACAACAACGGTATAGGGTGAGCGTACGTGTTAGGGTACGGGTTAGTGTTAGCATACGGGTTAGGATTATGGGACGTGTTAGGGTGAGGCTTCGGGTAAGGGTTAGATTTAGGGTTAGGGTTAGGGTTAGGGGACGGGGAAGGTTTAGGGTACAGGTTAGGGTACGACAATGCTTTAGGTTGAGCGTACGTGTTAGGGTATGGGTTCGTGTTAGCCTACGGGTTAGGGTTAGGGGATGGGTTAGTGTAAGGCTTCGGGTAAGGGTTAGGGTTAGTGTTAGGGTTAGGGTTAGGGGACGGTGATGGTTTAGGGTACAGGTTAGTGTAGAACAATGGTTTAGTGTGAGCGTACGTGTTAGGGTACGGGTTAGTGTTATCGTACGGGTTAGGATTAGGGGACCAGTTAGGGTAAGGCTTTGGGTAAGGTTTAGGGTTAGGGTTAGGGTTAGGGTTAGGGGACCGGGACGGGGACGGTTTAAGGTACAGGTTAGGCGATGACAGCGGTTTAGGGTGATCGTACGTGTTAGGTAAAGGGTTAGTGTTAGCGTACGGGTTAGGATTATTGGACGGGTTAGGGAAAGGCTTCGGGTAAGTGTTAGGGTTAGGTTTAGGGTTAGCGTTAGGGTTAGGGTTAGGGTTAGGGGACGGGGACGGTTTAGGGTACAGGTTAGGGTACGACAACGGTTTAGGGTGAGCGTACGTGTTAGGGTACGGGTTAGTGTTAGCGTACGGGTTAGGATTAGGGGACGGGTGAGGGTAAGGCTTCGGGTAAGGGTTAGGGTTAGGGTTAGGTTTAGGGTTAGGGGACGGTTTAGTGTACAGGTTAGGGTACGACACCGGTTTAGGATGAGCATACGTGTTAGGGTAACGTTTAGTGTTAGCGTACGGGTTAGGATTAGGGGACGGGTTAGGGTAAGGCTTCGGGTAAGGGTTAGGGTTAGGTTTAGGGTTAGGATTAGGGGACGGGGATGGTTTAGGGTACAGGTGAGGGTACGACAACGGTTTAGTGTGAGCATACGTGTTAGGGTACGGGTTAGTGTTAGCGTATGGGTTAGTGTAAGGCTTTGGGTAAGTGTTAGGGTTAGGGTTAGGGTTAGGGGACGGGGACGGTTTAGGGTACAGTTTAGGGTATGACAATGTTTTAGGGTGAGTGTACGTGTTAGGGTACGGGTTAGTTTTAGCGTACTTGTTATTATTAGTGGAAGGGTTAGGGTAAGGCTTCGAGTAAGGGTTAGGGATAGGGTTAGGGTTAGGGTTAGGGTTAGGGGACGGGGAGGGTTTAGGGTACAGGTTAGTGTACAACAACAGTTTAGGGTGAGCGTACGTGATAGCGTACGGGTTAGGATTGGTGACGGTTTAGGGTAAGGCTTCGGGTGAGGGTTAGGGTAAGGTTTAGGGTTAGGGTTATGGGACGGGGAAGGTTTAGGGTACAGGTTAGCGTACAACAACGTTTTAGGGTGAGCGTACGTGTTAGGGCAGGGATTAGTGTTAGCGTACGGTTTAGGATTAGTGAACGGGTTAGGGTAAGGCTTCAGGTAAGGGTTAGGGTTAGGGTTAGGGTTATGTTTAGGGTTAGGGGACGGGGACGGTTTAGGGTACATGTTAGGGTACGACAACGGTTTAGGGTGAGCGTATGTGTTAGGGTACGGTTAGTGTTAGTGTACGGGTTAGGATTAGGGGACGAGTTAGGGTAAGGCTTTGGGTAAGGGTTAGGGTTAGGGTTAGGGTTACGGTTAGGGGACGGGGACGGTTTACGGTACAGTTTAGGGTATGACAAAGTTTTAGGGTGAGTGTACGTGTTAGGGTACGGTTTAGTGTTAGCGTACGGGTTAGGATTAGGGGACGGTTTAGGGTAAGGCTTCGGGTAAGGGTTAGGGTTAGGTTGAAGGTTAGGGTTAGGGTTAGGAGACGGGGACGGTTTAGGGTCCAGGTTAGTGTGCGACAACGGTTTAGTGTGAGCGTACGTGATAGCGTACGGGTTAGGATTGGTGACGGGTTAGGGTAAGGCTTCGGGTAAGGATTAGGGTTAAAGTTAGGGTTAGGGTTAGAGTTAGGGGACGAGGACGGTTTAGGGTACAGGTTAGTGTACGACAACGATTTAGGGTGAGCGTACGTGTTAGGGTACGGTTTAGTGTTAGCGTACGGGTTAGGTTTAGGGGACGTGTTAGTTTAAGGCTTCGGGAAAGGTTTAGGGTTAAGGTTACGGTTAGGTTTAGGGGACGGGGTCGGGGACGGTTTAGGGTACAGATTAGGGTAAGACAACGGTTTAGGGTGAGTGTACGTGTTAGGGTACGGGTTAGTGTTAGCGTACGGGTTAGGATTAGGGGATGTGATACGGTATGGCTTCGGGTAAGTGTTATGGTTAGGGTTAGGGTTAGGGTTAGGGGACGGGGACGGTTTAAGGTACAGGTAAGAGTACGTCAACGGTTTAGGTTGAGCGTACGTGTTAGCGTATGGGTTAGTGTAAGCGTACGGGTTAGGATTATGGGACGGGTTAGAGTAAGGCTTCGTGTAAGGGTTAGGGTTAAAGTTAGGGTAAGGGTTAGGGTACGGGGATGGTTTAAGGTACAGGTTAGTGTACGAGAACGGTTTAGTGTGAGCGTACGTGTTAGGGCAAGGGTTATTGTTAGCGTATGGGTTAGGATTAGGGGACGGGTTAGGGTAAGGCTTCGGGTAAGGGTTAGGTTTAGGGTTAGGGTTAGGGGATGGGGACGGTTTAGGGTACATGTTAGGGTATTACAATGGTTTAAGGTGAGCGTACATGATAGGGTATGGGTTAGTGTTAGCGTACAGGTTAGGATTAGGAGACGGGTTAGTGTAAGGCTTCGGGTAAGGTTTAGGGTTAGGGTTAGGGGACGGGGACAGTTTAGGGTACAGGTTAGGGTACAATAACGGTTTAGATTGAGCGTACATGTTAGGGTACGGGTTAGTGTTAGCATACGGATTAGGATTAGGGGACGGGTTAGGGAAAGACTTCGGTTAAGGGATAGGGTTAGCGTTAGGGTTAGGGTTAGGGGACCGGGATGGGGATGGTTTAGGGTACAGGTTAGGTTACGAAAAAGGTTTAGGGTGAGCGTACATGTTTGGGTACGGGTTAGTGTTAGCGTACGGGTTAGGATTAGGGGACGGGTTAGGATAAGGCTTCGGGTAAGGGTTAGGGTTATAGTTAGGGTTAGGGGATGGGGAAGGGGACGCTTTAGGGTACAGGTTAGTGTACAACAACAGTTTCGGCTGAGGGTATGTGTTAGGGTACGGGATAGTGTTAGCGTACGGGTTAGGATTGGGTACGGATTAGCGTAAGATTCGTGTAAGGGTTAGGGTTAGGGTTAGGGTTAGGGTTAGGGGACGGGGACGGTGTAGGGTACAGGTTAGGGTATGACAACGGTTTAGGGTGAGCGTACGTGTTAGGGTACGTATTAGTGTTAGGGTACGGGTTAGGATTAGGGGACGGGTTAGGGTAAGGCTTCAGGTAAGGCTTAGGGTTAGGGTTAGGCTTAGGGTACGGGGACGGTTAAGGGTACAGGTTAGGCTACGACAACGGTTTAGGGTGAGCGTACGTGTTAGGGCAAGGGTTAGTGTTAGCGTACGGGTTAGGATTAGGGGACGTGTTAGGTTAAGGCTTCGGGTAAGGGTTAGGTTTAGGGTTTGGGTTAGGGGACGGGGACGGTTTAGGGTACAGGTTAGGGTACGACAATGGTTTAGGGTGAGCGTACATGTTAGGGTATGGGTTAGTGTTAGCGTACGGGTTAGGATTAGGGGGCGGGTTAGGGTAAGGCTTCGGGTAAGGTTTAGGGTTAGGGTTAGGGGACGGAGACAGTTTAGGGTACAGGTTAGGGTACAATAACGGTTTAGGGTGAGCGTACGTGATAGGGTACGGGTTAGTGTTAGCGTACGGATTAGGATTAGGGGACGGTTAGGGTAAGACTTCGGGTAAGGGATAGGGTTAGTGTTAGGGTTAGGGTTAGGGGACTGGGACGGGGATGGTTTAGGGTACAGGTAAGGGTACGACAAAGGTTTAGTGTGACCGTACATGTTAGGGTACGTGTTAGTGATAGCCTACGGGTTAGAATTAGGGGACGAGTTAGGATAAAGCTTCGGGTAAGGTTTAGGGTTAAAATTAGAGTTAGGGGACGGGGACGGGGAAGGGGACGGTTTAGGGTACAGGTTAGTGTACGACAACAGTTTAGGGTGAGCTTACGTGTTAGAGTATGGGTTATTGTTAGCGTACGGGTTAGGATTAGTGGACGGCTTAGGGTAAGGCTTCGGATAAAGGTTACGTTTATGGTTAGGGTTAGGGTTAGAGTTAGGGGATGGGGACGGTTTAGGGTACAGGTTATGGTACGACAACGGTTTAGCGTGAGCGTACGTGTTAGGGTACAGGTTAGTGTTAGCGTTCGGTTTAGGATTACGGGACGGTTTAGGGTAAGGCTTCGGGTAAGGGTTAGGGATAGGGTTAGGGTTAGGTTTTGGGTTAGGGGATGGGGAGGTTTTAGGGTACAGGTTAGTGTACGACAACAGTTTAGGGTGAGCGTACATGATAGCCTACGGGTTAGGATTGGTGACGGGTTAGGGTAAGGCTTCGGGTGAGGGTTAGGGTTAGGGTTAGGGTTAGGGGACGGGGACGGGGACGGGGACGGTGTAGGGTACAGGTTAGGGTACGACAGCGGTTTAGGGTGAGTGTACGTGTTAGGGCACGGGTTAGTGTTAGCGTACGGAATAGGATTAGGGGACTGGTTAGGGTAAGGCTTCGGGTAAGTTTTAGGGTTAGTGTTAGGTTTAGGATTAGGGTTAGGGTTAGGGGACGGGGACGGTTTAGGCTACAGTTTAGGGTACGAAAACGGTTTAGGGTGAGCGTACGTGTTAGGGCACGGATTAGTGTTAGCTTACGGGTTAGGATTAGGGGACGGGTTAGGGTAAGGCTTCGGGTAAGTGTTAGGTTTAGGTTAAGGGTTAGGGTTAAGTTTAGGGTTAGGGGACGGGGACGGTTTAGTGTACCGGTTAGGGTACGACAACGGTTTAGGGTGAGCATTCGTGTTAGGGTACGGGTTAGTGTTAGCGTACGGGTTAGGATTCGGGGACAGTTTAGTGTAAGGCTTCGGGTAAGGTTTAGGTTTAGGGTTAGGGTTAGGTGACGGGGATGGTTTAGGGTACAGGTTAGGGTACGACAAAGTTTTAGGGTGAGCGTACGTGTTAGGGTATGGGTTAGTGTTAGGGTACGGGTTAGGATAAGGGGACGGGTTAGGGTAAGGCTTCGGGTAAGGGTTAGTGTTAGGGTTAGGGTTAAGAGACGGGGACAGTTTAGGGTACAGTTTAGGTTACGACAACGTTTTAGGGTGAGCGTACGTGTTGGGGTACGGGTTAGTGTTAGCGTACGGATTAGGCTTAGGGGACGGGTTAGGGTAAGGCTACGGGTAAGGGATAGGTTTAGGGTTAGGGTTAGGGGACGGGGACGGGGATGGTTTAGTGTATAGTTGAGGGTACGACAAAGGTTTAGGGTGAGCGTATATGTTAGGGTATGGGTTAGTGATAGCCTACGGGTTAGGATTAGGGGACAGGTTAGGGTAAGGCTTCGGGTAAGGGTTAGGGTTAGAGTTAGGGTTAGGGGACGGGGACGGGAAAGGGGACGATTTAAAGTACAGGTTAGTGTACAACAACAGTTTAGGGTGAGCATACGTGTTAGTGTACGGGTTAGTGTTAACGTACGGGTTAGTATTAGGGGACGGGTTAGGGTAAGGTTCGGGTAAGGGTTAGGGTTAAGGTTAGGGTTAGGGTTAGGGGACGGGGACGGTTTAGGGTACAGGTTAGGCTACGACAACGGTTTAGGGTGAGCGTACGTTTTAGCGTACGGGTTAGTGTTAACGTACGGGTTAGGATTAGGTGACGGGTTACGATAAGGCTTCTGGTAAGGGTTAGGGTTAGGGTTATGGTTAGGGTTAGGGGATGGGGACGGTTTAGGGTACAGGTTAGGGTACGACAACGATTTAGGGTGATCGTACGTGTTAGGGTATGGGTTAGTGTTAGCGTACGGTTTAGGGTTAGGGGACGGGTTAGCGTAAGGCTTCTGGTAAGGGTTAGGGTTAGGGTGAGCGGACGGGGACGGGAACAGTTTAGGGTACAGGTTAGGGTACGACAACGGTTTAGGGTGAGCGTACGTGTTAGGGCACGGGTTAGTGTTAGCGTACGGGTTAGGAATAGGGGACGGGATAGGGTAAGGCTTCGGGTAAGGGTTAGGGTTTGGGTTAGGGTTAAGGTTAGGGGACGGGGATGGTTTAGGGTACAGGTTAGGGTACGACAACGGTTTAGGGTGAGCGTACATGTTAGGGCACGGGTTAGTGTTAGCGTACGGGTTGGGATTAGGGGACGGGTTAGGGTAAGGCTTCGGGTAAGTGTTAGGGTTAGGGTTAGGGTTAGGGTTAGGGGACGGGGATGGTTTAGGGTACAGGTTACGGTACGACAACGGTTTAGGCTGAGAGTAGGTGTTAGGGTAATGGTTAGTGTTAGCGTACAGGTTAGGATTAGGTGACGGTTAGGGCAAGGCTTCGGGTACGGCTTACGGTTAGGTTTAGGGGACAGGGACGGTTTAGGGTACAGGTAAGGGTACGACAATTGTTTAGAGTGAGCGTACGTGTTAGGGTACGGGTTAGTGTTAGCGTACAGGTTAGGATTAGGAGACGGGTTAGGTTAAGGATTCTGGTAAGGGTTAGGGGACGGGGACGGGGACGGGGCTCGTTTAGGGTACAGTTTAGGGGACAACAACGGTTTAGGGTGAGCGTACGTGTTAGGGTACGGATTAGTGTTGGCATACAGGTTAGGATTAGGAGACGGGTTAGCGTAAGGCTTCGGGTAAGGTTTACGGTTAGGGTTAGGGTTAGGGTTAGGGGACGAGGATGGTTTAGGGTACAGGTTAGGGTACGACAACGGTTTTGGGTGAGTGTACGTGTTAGGGCACGGGTTAGTGTTACCGTACGGGTTAGGATTAGGTGACGGGTTAAGTTCAGACTTCGGGTAAGGGTTAGGGTTAGGGTTAGGGTTAGGGTTAGGGGACGGGGAAGGTTTAGGGTACAGGTTAGGGTACGACAATGTTTTAGGGTGAGCGTACGTGTAGGGCACGGGTTAGTGTTAGCGTACGGGTTAGCATTAGGGGACGGGATAGGCTAAGGCTTCGGGTAAGGGTTAGGGTTAGGGTTAGGGTTAAGGTTAGGGGACGGGGACGGTTTAGGGTACGACAACGGTTTAGGTTGAGCGTACGTGTTAGGGCACGGGTTAGTGTTAGCGTACGGGTTAGGATTAGGGGACGGGTTATTGTAAGGCTTTGGGCAAGGGTTAGGGTTAGGGTTAGGGTTAGAGTAAGGGGACGGGGAAGGTTTAAGATATAGGTGAGGATACGACAACGGTTTAGGGTGAGCGTACGTGTTACGGTACGTGTTAGTGTTAGCGTACAGGTTAGGATTAGGGGACTGTTAGGGCAAGGATTCGGGTAACGCTTAGGGTTAGGGTTAGGGGACGGGGACGGTTTAGGGTACAGGTTAGGGTATGACAACGGTTTAGGGTAACCGTACGTGTTAGGGTACGGGTTAGTGTTAGCGTACGGGTTAGGATTGGGGACAGGTTAGGGTAAGGCTTCGGGTAAGGTTTAGGGTTAGGGTTAGGGTTAGGGGATGGGGACTGTGTAGGGTACAGGTTTGGGTACGACAACGCTATAGGGTGAGTGTACGTGTTAGGGTACGTGTTAGTGTTAGCGTACGGGTTAGGATTAGGGGACGGGTTAGGGTAAGGCTTCGGGTAAGGGTTAGGTTTAGGGTTAGGGTTAGGGTTAGGGGACGGGGACTGTTTAGGGTAAGGTTAGGGTATGACAACGGTTTAGGGTGAGCGTACGTGTTAGGGCACGGGTTAGTGTTAGCGTACGGGTTGGGATTAGGGGACGGGTTAGGGTAAGGCTTCAGGAAAGGTTTAAGGTTAGGGTTAGGGTTACGGTTAGGGGACGGGGACGGTTTAGGGTACAGGTTAGGTTACGACAACGGTTTAGCGTGAGCGTACGTGTTAGTGTATTGGTTAGTGTTAGCATACGGGTTAGGATTATGGGTTGGGTGAGTGTAAGGCTTCTGGTAAGGTTCAGGGTTAGGGTTAGGGTTAGGGGACGGGGACAGGGACGGTTTAGGGTACAGGTTAAGGTACGACAACGGTTTAGGGTGAGCGTACGTGTTAGGGTACGGGTTAGTGTTAGGTTACGGTTTAGTGTTAGCGTAGGGGTTAGGATTAGGGGACGAGTTAGTGTAAGGCTTCGGGTAAGGGTTAGAGTTAGGTTTAGGGTTAGGGTTAGGGGACGGGGACGCTTTAGGGTACAGGTTAGGGTACGACAACCGTTTAGGGTGAGCGTACATTTTAGGGTATGGGTTAGTGTTAGGGTACGGTTTAGTGTTAGCGTACGGGTTAGCATTAGGGGACGGGTTAGGGTAAGGCTTCGGGTAAGGGTTAGGGTTATGCTTAGGGTTAGGGTTAGGTTTAGGGGACGGGGACGGTTTAGGGTACAAGTTAGGTTACGACAACGGTTTAGAGTGAGCGTACGTGTTAGGGTATGCGTTAGTGTTAGCGTACGGGTTAGGATTATGTGACAGGTTAGGATAAGGCTTTGGGTAAGGGTTAGGGTTAGGCTTATGGTTAGTGTTAGGGGACGGGGACGGTTTAGGTTACAGGTTAGGGTACGACAACGGTTTAGGGTGAGCGTACGTGTTAGGGTATGGGTTAGTGTTAGCGTAAGGGTTAGGATTCGGTGACGCGTTAGGGTAAGGCTTTGGGTAAGAGTTAGGTTTAGGGTTAAGGAGAGAGTTAGGGGACAGGGACCGTTTTGGGTAAAGGTTAATGTACGACAATGGTTTAGATTGAGGGTATGTGTTAGGGTACGGGTTAGTGTTAGCGTACGGTTTAGGATTAGGGGACCGGTTAGGGTAAGGCTTTGGGTAAGGGTTAGTGTTACGGTTAGGGTTAGGGTTAGGGTTAGGGGATGGGGACGGTTTAGGGTACAGGTTAAGGTACGACAACGGTTTAGGCTGAGCATACGTGTTAGGGTATGGGTTAGTGTTAGCGTAGGGTTGAGGATTAGGGGACGGGTTAGGGTAAGGCTTCGGGTTATGGGTAGGGTTAGGGTTAGGGTTAGGGGACGGGGACGGGGACGGTTTAGGGTACAGGTTAGGGTATGTCAACGGTTTAGGGTGAGCGTACGTGTTAGGGTACGTGTTAGTTTTAGCGTACGGGTTAGGATTAGGGGACGGGTTAGGGTAAGGCTTCGGGTAATGGTTAGTGTTAGGGTTACGGTTAGGGTTAGGGTTAGGGGACGAGGACGGTTTAGGGTACAGGTTAGGGTACGACATCGGTTTAGGGTGAGCGAACGTGTAGGGTACGGATTAGTGTTAGCGTACGATTTAGGATTAGGGGACAGGTTAGGGTAAAGCTTAAGGTAACGGTTAGGGTTAGGGTTAGGGGACGGGGACGGTCTAGGGTACAGGTTAGGGTACGACAACGGTTTAGGGTGAGCATACGTGTTAGGGTACGGGTTAGTGTAAGCGTACGGGTTAGGATTATGGGACGTGTTAGGGTGAGGCTTCGGGTCAGGGTTAGGTTTAGGGTTCGGGTTAGGGTTAGGGTTAGGGGACGGGGAAGGTTTAGGGTACATGTTAGGGTATGACAACGCTTTAGGTTGAGCGTACGTGTTAGGGTATGGGTTAGTGTTAGCGTACGGGTTAGGGTTAGGGGACGGGTTAGGGTAAGGCTTCGGGTAAGGCTTAGGGATAGGGTTAGGGTTAGGGTTAGGGTTAGGGGACGGGGACGGTTTAGGGTACAGGTTAGTGTACGACAACAGTTTATGGTGAGCGTACGTGATAGCGTAAGGGTTAGGATTGGTGACGGGTTTAGGTAAGGCTTCGGGTGAGGGTTAGGGTTAGGGTTAGGGTTTGGGTTAGGGTTAGGGGATGGGTATGGTTTAGGTTACAGGTTAGGGTACAAAAACGGTTTAGGGTAAGCGTACGTGTTAGGGCATGGGTTAGTGTTAGCATACGGGTTAGGATTAGGGGACGGTTTAGGGTAAGGCTTCGGGTAAGGGTTAGGGTTAGGGTTAGAAGACGGGGACGGGGACGGTTTAGTGTACAGGTCAGGGTACGACAACGGTTTAGGGTGAGCATACGTGTTAGGTTACGGGTTAGTGTTAGCGTACGGCTTAGGATTAGGGTACGGGTTACGGTAAGGCTTTGGGTAACGTTTAGGTCTAGGGTTAGGTTTAGGGTTACGGTTCGGGGACGGGGATGTTTTAGCGTACAGGTTAGCGTACAACAATGGTTTACTGTGAGCGTACGTGTTAGGGTACTGGTTAGTGTTAGCGTACGGGTTAAGATTAGGGGACGGGGTAGGGTAAGGCTCCGGGTAAGGGTTAGGCTTAGGCTTAGGATTAGGGTTAGGGGACGAGGACAGTTTAGGGTACAGTTTAGGGTACGAGAACGTTTTAGGGTGAGCGTACGTGGTAGGGTACGGGTTAGTGTTAGTGTACGGATTAGGTTTAGGTGACAGGTTAGGGTAAGGCTTCAGGTAAGGGATAGGTTTAGGGTTACGGTTAGGGTTAGGGGATGGGGACGGGGATGGTTTAGGGTACAGGTTAGGGTACGACAAAGGTTTAGGTTGAGCATACATGTTAGGGTACGGTTAGTGATAGCCTACGGGTTAGGATTAGGGGACAGGTTAGGGTAAGTCTTCGGGTAAGGTTTAGGGTTAGGGTTAGGGTTAGGGGATGGGGACGGGAAAGGGGACGGTTTAAGGTACAGGTTAGTGTACAACAGCAGTTTAGGGTGAGCTTACGTGTTAGAGTACAGGTTAGTGTTAGCATACGCGTTAGGATTAGGGGACGTGTTAGGGTAAGGTTCGGGTAAGGGTTAGGGTTAGGGTTAGGGTTAGGGGATGGGGACGGTTTAGGGTACAGGTTAGGGTACGACAACGATTTAGGGTGAGCGTACGTGTTAGGGTACTGGTTAGTGTTAGCGTATGGGTTAGGATTAGGGGACGGGTTAGGGTAAGGCTTTGGGTAAGGGTTATGGTTAGGGTTAGGGTTAGGGGACGGGGACGGTTTAGGGTACAGTTTAGGATATGACAACGTTTTAGGGTGAGCGTAAGTGTTAGGGTATGGGTTAGTGTTAGCGTACGGGTTAGGATTAGCGGACGGGATAGGGTAAGGCTTTGGGTAAGGTTTAGGTATAGGGTTAGGGTTAGGGTTAGGGTTAGGCTACGGGGACGGTTTAGGGTACAGGTTAGTGTACGACAACAGTTTAGGGTGAACGTACGTGATAGCGTACGGGTTAGGATTGGTGACGGGTTAGGGTAAGGCTTCGGATGAGGGTTAGGGTAAGGCTTTGGGTAAGTATTAGGGTACGGGTTAGGGGCGGGGACGGTTTAGGGTACACGTTAGGGTACGACAACGGTTTAGGGTGAGTGTACGTGTTAGGGCACGGGTTAGTGTTAGCCTACGGGTCAGGATTAGGGGACGTGTTAGGGTAAGGCTTCGGGTAAGGGATAGGGTTAGGGTTAGGGTTCCGGTTAGGGTTAGGGGACGAGGACGGTTTAGGGTACAGGTTAGGTTACGATAACGGTTTAGGGTGATCGTACGTGTTAGGGCATGGGTTAGTGTTAGCGTACGGGTGAGGATTAGAAGACGGGTTAGGGTAAGGGTTCGGGTAAGGTTTAGGGTTAGGGTTAGGGTTAGGGGACGGGTACGGGTACGGTTTAGGGTACAGGTTAGGGTACGAAAATGGTTTAGGGTGAGCGTACGTGTTAGGGTACGGGTTAGTGTTAGGCTACGGGTTAGGATTAGGGGATGGTTTAGGGTAAGGCTTTGGGTAAGGCTTAGGGTTAGGGTTAGGGTTAGGGGACGGGGACGGGGATGGTTTAGGGTACAGGTTAGGGTACGACAACGGTTTAGGGTGAGCGTACGTGTTAGGGTACGGGTTAGTGTTAGGCTACGGGTTAGGATTAGGGGATGGTTTAGGGTAAGGCTTTGGGTAAGGCTTAGGGTTAGGGTTAGGGTTAGGGGACGGGGACGGGGACGGTTTAGGGTACAGGTTAGGGTACGACAACGGTTTAGGGTGAGCGTACGTGTTAGGGTACGGGTTAGTGTTAGCATACGGGTTAGGATTAGGGCACGGGTTAGGGTAAGGCTTTGGGTAAGGGTTAGGGTTAGGGTTAGGGGCCGGGGACGGTTTAGGTTACAGTTTAGGGTATGACAACGTTTTAGGGTGAGTGTACGTGTTAGTGTATGGGATAGTGTTAGCGTACGGATTAGGATTAGGGGACAGGTTAGGGTAAGGCTTCGGGTAAGGGTTAGGGTTAGGGTTAAGTTTAGGGTTAGGGTTAGGGGACGGGGTCGGTTTATGGTACAGGTTAGGGTACGAAAACGGTTTAGGGTGAGCTTATGTGTTAGGGTACGGATTAGTATTAGGGTACGGGTTAGGATTAGGGGATGGGTTAGGGTAAGGCTTCGGGTAAGGCTTCGGGTAAGACTTAGGGTTAGGGTTAGGGTTAGGGTTAGGGGACGGGGACGGTTTAGTGTACAGGTTAGCGTACGACAACGGTTTAGGGTGAGCGTACGTGTTAGGGCACGGATTAGTGTTAGCATACGGATTAGGTTTAGTGGACGGGTTAGTGTAAGGCTTCGGGTATGGGTTAGGGTTACGTTAGGGTTACGGTTAGGGTTAGGGGACGTGGACGGTTTAGGGTACAGGTTAGGGTACGACAACGGTTTAGGGTGAGCGTACGTGTTAGGGTACGGGTTAGTGTTAGCGTACGGGTCAGGATTAGGGGACGAGTTAGGGTAAGGCTTTGGGTAAGGGTTAGGGTTAGGGTTAGGGTTAGGGGACGGGGACGGGGACGGTTTAGGGTACAGTTTATGGTATGACAACGTTTTAGTGTTAGTGTACGTGTTAGGGTACGGTTTAGTGTTAGCGTACGGTTTAGGATTAGGGTAAGGCTTCGGGTAAGGGTTAGGGTTACGGTTAGGGTTAGGGTTAGCGTCAGGGGACGAGGACGGTTTAGGGTACAGATTAGGGTAAGACAACGGTTTAGTGTGAGCGTACGTGTCAGGGTACAGATTAGAGTTAGCGTACGGGTTAGGATTATGGGATGTGTTAGGGTAAGGCTTCGGGTAAGGTTTATGGTTAGGGTTAGGGTTAGGGTTAGGTTTAGGGACGGGGACGGTTTAGGGTACAGGTTAGGGTACGACAACGGTTTAGGCTGAGCGTACGTTTTAGGGTATGGGTTAGTGTTAGCATACGGATTAGGATTAGGGGACGGGTTAGGGTAAGGCGTCGGGTAAGGGTTAGAGTTAGGGTTAGGGTTAGGGTTAGGGTTAGGGTTAGGGTTAGGGGGCGGGGACCGTTTAGGGTACAGGTTAGGGTACGACAACGTTTTAGGGTGAGCGTACGTGTTAGGGCACGGGTTAGTGTTAGCGTACGGGTTAGGATTGGGGACGGGTTAGGTTAAGGCTTCGGGTAAGTGTTAGAGTTAGGGTTAGGGTTAGGGTTAGGGTTAGGGGACGGGGACGGTTTACGATACAGTTTAGGTTATGACAACGTTTTAGGGTGAGTGTACGTGTTACGGTACGGTTTAGTGTTAGCATACCGGTTAGGATTAGGGGACGGTTTAGGGTAAGGCTTCGGGTAAGGGTTAGGGTTAGGTTTAGGGTTAGGGTTAGGGTTAGGAGACGGGGATGATTTAGGTTACAGGTTAGTGTGCGACAAAGTTTTACGGTGAGCGTACGTGATAGCGTACGGGTTAGGATTGGTGACGGGTTAGGGTAAGGCTTCAGGTAAGGATTAGGGATACAGTTAGGGTTAGGGTTAAGGTTAGGGCACGAGGAAGGTTTAGGGTACAGGTTAGGGTACGACAACTATTTAGGGTGAGCCTACGTGTTAGGGTATGGTTTAGTGTTAGCGTACGGGTTAGGATTAGGGGACGTGTTAGGGTAAGGCTTCGGGAAATGTTTAAGGTTAAGGTTATGGTTAGGGTTAGGGGACGGGGACGGGGACGGTTTAGGGTACAGATTAGGGTAAGACAACGGTTTAGGATGAGAGTACGTGTTAGGGTACGGGTTAGAGTTAGTGTACGGGTTAGGATTAGGGGACGGGTTAGGGTAAGGCTTCGGGTAAGGTTTAGGTTTAGTGTTAGGGTTAGGGTTAAGTTTAGGGGACGGGGACGGTTTAGGGTAAATGTTAGGGTATGACAATGGTTTAGGGTGAGCGTACGTGTTAGGGTAGGTGTTACTGTTAGCATATGGATTAGGTTTAGGGGAATGGTTAGGTTAAGGCTTCGGGTACGGTTTAGGGTTAGGGTTAGGGTCAGGGTTAGTGTCAGGGGACGGGGACGGTTTAGGGTACAGGTTAGTGTACGACAACGGTTTAGGGTGAGCGTACGTGTTAGGGTACTGTTTAGTGCTAGCGTACGGGTTAGGATTACGGGACGGGTTACGGTAAGGCCTCAGGTAAGGGTAAGTGTTAGGGTTAGGGTTAGGGTTAGCGTAAGGAGACGGTTTAGGGTAGAGGTTAGAGTACGACAACGATTTAGGGTGAGCGTACGTGTTAGGGTATGGTTTAGTGTTAGCGTACGGGTTAGGATTAGGGGACGGTTTAGGGTAAGGCTTCAGGTAAGTGTTAGGGTTAGGGGTCGGGGACGGCGACAGGGACGGTTTAGGGTACAGGTTAGTGTACGACTACGGTTTAGGGTGAGCGTACGTGTTAGAGTAAGGGTTAGTGTTAACATACGTGTAAGGATTAGGGGAAGTGTTAGGGTAAGGGTTCGGGTAAGGGTTCGTGTTAGGGTTAGGGTTAGTGTTAGGCGACGGGGACGGTTTAGGGTACAGGTTAGTGTACGACAACAGATTAGGGTGAGCGTACGTGTTAGGGTAGGTGTTAGTGTTAGCATACGGTTTAGTATAAGGGGACGGGTTAGGGTAAGTCTTCGGGTAAGGGTTAGGGTTATGGTTAGGGTTAGGGTTAGGGTCAGGGGACGGGGACGGTTTAGGGTACAGGTTCGGGTACGACCACGGTTTAGGGTGAGCGTACTGGTTAGGGTACGGGTTACTGTTAGCGTACGGGTTAGGATTAGGGGCGGGTTAGGATAAGGCTTCGAGTAAGGGTGAGGTTTAGGGTTAGGGTTAGGGTTAGGGGACGGGGACGGGGACGGTTTAGGATACAGGTTAGTGTACGACAACGGTTTAGGGTGAGCGTACATGTTAGGGCACGGGTTAGTGTTAGCGTATGGTTTAGGATTAGGAGACGGGTTAGGGTAAGGCTTTGGGTAAGGGTTAGGGTTAGGGTTAGGGTTAGGGATAGGGGACGGGGACGGTTTAGGGTACAGGTTAGGGTACGACAACGGTTTAGTGTGAGCGTACGTGTTAGGGTACGGGTTAGTGTTAGCGTACGGGTTAGGATTAGGGTACGTGATAGGGTAAGGCTTCGGGTAAGGGTTAGGGTTAGGGTTAGGGTTAGGGGACGGGGACAGTTTAAGGTACAGGTTAGAGTACGTCAACGGTTTAGGGTGAGCGTACGTGTTAGGGTATGGGTTAGTGTAATCGTACCGGATAGGATTATGGGACGGGTTAGAGTAAGGCTTCGGGTAAGGGTTAGGTTTAGGGTTAGGGTAAGGGTTAGGGTATGGGGATGGTTTAAGGTACAGGTTAGTGTACGAGAACGGTTTAGTTTGAGCGTACGTGTTAGGGCAAGGGTTATTTTTAGCGTATGGGTTAGGATTAGGGGACGGGTTAGGGTAAGGCTTCGGGTAAGGGTTAGGTTTAGGGTTAGGTTTAGGGTTAGGGTTAGGGGACGGGGACGGTTTAGGGTACATGTTAAGTTATGACAATGATTTAGGGTGAGCATACACGTTAGGGTACGGGTTAGTTTTAGCGTACGGGTTAGGATTAGGATTCGGGTTAGGGTAAGGTTTCGGATAAGGGTTAGGGTGAGGGTTAGGGGACGGGGACAGTTAAGGGTACAGGTTAGGGTACAATAACGGTTTAGGGTGAGCATACGTGATAGGGTATGTGTTAGTGTTAGCATACGGATTAGGATTAGGGGACGGGTTAGGGTAAGGCTTCGGTTAAGGTTTAGGGTTAGGGTTAGGGTTAGGGTTAGGGTTACGAGACGGGGACGGTTTAGGGTAGATTAGTGTACGACAACGGTTTAGGGTTAGCGTACGTGTTAGGGCACGGGTTAGTGTTAGTGTACGAGTTACGATTAGGGGACGTGTTAAGGTAAGGCTTCGGGTAAATGTTAGTGTTAGGGTTAGGCTTAGGGTTAGGGGACCGGGACGGTTTAGGGTACAGGTTAGGGTTAGTGTTAGGGTTAGGGTTAAGGTTAGGGGACAGGGACGGTTTAGGGTACAGGTTAGGGTACGACAACGGTTTAGGGTGAGCGTACGTGTTAGGGTACGGGTTAGTGTTAGCGTATGGGTTAGGATTACGTGACGGGTTAGGGTAAGGATTCAGGTAACGGTTAGGGTTAGGGTTACGTTTAGGTTTAGGGTAAGGGGACTGGGATGGTTTAGGGTACAGGTTAGGGTACGACAACGGTTTAGGGTGAGCGAACGTGTTAGGGTACGGGTTAGTTTTAGCGTACGGGTTAGGATTAGGTGACGGTTTAGTGTAAGGCTTCAGGTAAGGTTTAGTGTTAGGGTTAGGGTTAGGGGATCGGGACGGTTTAGGGTACAGGTTAGGGTACGACAGCGGTTTAGGTTGAGCGTACGTGTTAGGGTACAGTTTAGTGTGAGCGTACGGGTTAGGATTAGGGGACGGGTTAGGGTAAGGCTTCGGGGAAGGTTTAGTGTTAGTGTTAGGGTTAGGGTTAGGGGACTGGGATGGGGATGGTTTAGGGTACAGGTTAGTGTACGACAATGGTTAAGGGTGAGGGTACGTGTTCGGGTACGGGTTAGTGTTAGCGTACGGGTTAGGATTAGGGACGGGTTAGGGTAAGGCTTCGGGTAAGGGTTAGGTTTAGGGTTAGCGTTAGGTTTACGGGACGGGAAAGGTTTAGTGTACAGGTTAGGGTAGGACAAGGTTTTAGCGTGAGCGTATGTTGTAGGGTATGGGTTAGTGTTAGCGTACGGTTTAGGATTATTGGACGGGTTAGTGTAAGGCTTCGGGTAAGGGGTAGGGTTAGGTTTAGGTTTAGGGTTAGGGGACGGGGACGGTTAAGGGTACACGTTAGGGTATGACAACGGTTTAGGGTGTGCGTACGTGATAGTGTACGGGTTAGTGTTAGCGTACGGGTTAGGATTAGGGGACGGGTTAGGGTAAGGCTTCGGGTAAGTGTTAGGGTTAGGGTTAGGTTTAGGGGACGGGGACGGTTTAGGATACAGGTTAGGGTACCAAAACGGTTCAGGGTGAGCGTACGTGTTATGGTACGAGTTAGTGTTAGTGTACGGGTTAGTATTAGGGGACGGGTTAGAGTAAGGCTTCGGGTAAATGTTAGGGTTAGGGTTAGGGGATGGGGACGGTTTAGGGTACAGGTTAGGGTACGACAACAGTTTAAGTTGAGCGTACGTGTTAGGGTACCGGTTAGCGTTAACATACGGGTTACGGTAAGGCTTTGGGTAAAGGTTAGAGTTAGGGTTAGGGTACGGTGACGGTTTAGGGTACAGGTTAGGGTACGACAACGTTTTAGGGTGAGCGTACGTGTTAGGGTATGGTTTAGTGTTAGCGAATGTGTTAGGTTTAGGGGACGGTTTAGCGTAAGGCTTCGGGTAAGGGTTAGGGTTAGGTTTAGGGTAAAGCGACGGTTTAAGGTACAGGTTAGGGTACGACAACGGTTTAGGTTGAGCGTATGTGTTAGGGTTCCGCTTAGTGTTAGCGTACGGGTTATGCTAAGACTTCGGGTAAGGGATAGGGTTAGGGTTAGGGGACGGGGACGGTTTAGGGTACAGGTTAGTGTACGACAATGGTGTAGGGTGAGCATAACTGTTAGGGTACGTGTTAGTGTTAGCGTACTGTTAGGAGTAGGGGATGGATTACGGTAAGGCTTCGGGTAAGGGTTACAGTTAGCGTTAGGGTACGGGGACGGTTTAGGGTACAGGTTAGTTTACGACAACGGTTTAGGTTGAGTGTACGTGTTAGGGTACCGGTTAGTGTTAGCATATGGGTTATGGTAAGGCTTCGGGTAAGGGTTAGGTTTAGGGTTAGGGTTAGGATTAGGGCACGTTGAAAGTTTAGGGTACAGATTACGGTACTACAACGGCTTAGGGTGAGCGTACGTGTTAGGGTATGGGTTAGTGTTAGCGTACGGTTTAGGATTAGGGGACGGGTTAGGGTAAGGCTTCGGGTAAGGGTTAGGGTTAAGGTTAGGGGACGGTGACAGGGACGGTTTAGGGTACAGGTTAGGGTACGACAACTGTTTAGGGTGAGCGTGCGTGTTAGGGTACGGCTCAGTGTTAGCGTACGGGTTAGGATTAGGGGACGGGTTAAGGTAAGGCTTCGGGTAAGGGTTAGGGTTAGGGTTAGGGTTAGGGGACGGGGACGGTTTAGGGTACAGGTTGGTGTACGAGATCGGTTTAGGGGGATCGTACGTGTTAGGGTATGGGTTAGTGTTAGCGTACGGATTAGGATTAGGGGACGGGTTAGTGTAAGGCTTCGGGTAAGGGTTAGGGTTAGGCTTAGGGTTAGGGGAAAGGGACGGTTTAGGGTACAGGTTAGCATACGACAACGGTCTAGGGTGAGCGTACGTGTCAGAGTACGGGTTAGTGTTAGAGTAGGGGTTAGGATTAGGGTACGGGCTAGGGTAAGGCTTTGCGTAAGGGTTAGTGTTAGGGTTAGGGTTAGGGTTATGGTTAGGGGACGGGACGGTTTAGGGTACAGGTTAGAGTACGACAGTATTTTAGGGTGAGCTTACGTGTTAGGGTACATGTTAGTGTTAGCGTACGGGTTAGGATTAGGACATGGTTTAGGGTAAGGCTTCGGGTAAGGGATAGGGTTAGGGTTAGGGTTAGGTTTAGGGGATGGGGACGGTTTAGTGTACAGGTTAGGGTACGACAATGTTTTAGGGTGAGCGTACGTGTTAGTTTACGGGTTAGTGTTAGCGTACGGGTTAGGTTTAGGGGACGGGTTAGGGTAAGGCTTCGGGTAAGTGTTAAGGATAGGGTTAGGATTAGGATTAGGGGAAGGGGACAGTTTAGGGTACAGGTTAGGGTACGACAACGGTTTAGTGTGAGCGTACGTTTTAGGGTACGGGTTAGTGTTAGCGTACGGTTTAGGATTATGTTACGGGTTAGTGTAAGGCTTCGGGTAAGGGTTAGGGTTAGGGTTAGGGTTAGGTTTAGGGTAAGGGTTAGGGGACAGGGACGATTTAGGGTACCAGTTAGGGTACGACAACCTTTTAGGGTGAGCGTACGTGTTAGGTTATGGGTTAGTGTTAGTGTATGGTTTAGGATTAGGGGACGGGTTAGGGTAACGCTTTGGGTAAGGGTTAGGTTTAGTGTTAGGGTTAGGGGGCGGGGATGGAGACGGATTAGGGTACAGGTTAGGGTACGACGACGGTTTAGTGTGAGCGTAAGTGTTAGGGTATAGCTTAGAGTTAGCGTACGGGTTAGCATTAGGGGACGGGTTAGGGTAAGGCTTTGGGTAAGGGTTAGCCTTACGGTTAGGGTTAGGGTTAGGGTTAGGGGATGGGGACTGTTCAGGGTACAGGTTAGAGTACGACAACGGTTTAGGGTGAGCGTACGTGTTAGGGTAGGGGTTAGTGTTAGCGTACGGGTTAGGATTAGGGGACGCGTTAGGGTAAGGCTTCGGGTAATGGTTAGTGTTAGGGTTAGGTTTAGGGGATGGGGACGGGGACGGTTTAGGGTACACGTTACGGTACGACAACGGTTTAGGGTGAGCGAACGTGTTAGGGTACGGGTTAGTGTTATCGTACGGGTTAGGATTAGGGGACAGGTTAGGGTAAGACTTCGGGTAAGTGTTAGGATTATGGTTAGGGTTAGTGTTAGGGTTAGGATAGGGGACAGGAATGGTTTAGGGTAGAGGGTAGGGTACGACAATAGTTTAGGGTGAGCGTACGTGTTAGGGTAGGTGTTAGTGTTAGCGTACCGCTTAGGATTAGGCGATGGATTAGTGTAAGGCTTTGGGTAAGGGTTAGGGTTAGGGTACGGGGACGGTTTAGGGTACAGGTTAGGGTACGACAACAGTTTAGTGTGAACGTACATGTTAGGATACGGGTTAGTGTTAGCGTACGGGTTAGGATTAGTGGATGTGTTAGTGTAAGGCTTCAGGTAATGGTTAGGCTTAGGGTTAGGGTTAGGGTTAGGGATAGGGGACGGGGACGGTGTAGGGTACAGGTTAGGGTACGACAACGGTTTAGGGTGAACATACGAGTTAGGGTACGGGTTAGTGTTAGCGTACGGGTTAGGTTTAGGGGACAGGTTAGGGTAAGACTTCGGGTAAGGGTTAGGGTTAGGGTTAGGGTTAGGGTTAGGGTTAGGGCACAGCCACGGTTTAGGGTACACATTAGGGTACTACAACCATTTAGGGTGAGCGTACGTGTTAGGGTACGGGTTAGTGTTAGCGTACGGTTTAGGATTAGGGGACGGGTTAGCGTAAGGCTTCAGGTAAGGGTTAGGGTTAAGGTTAGGGTTAGGGTTAGGGGACGGTTTTGGGTAAGGCTTCGGGTAAGGCTTAGGTTTAGGGTTAGGGTTAGGGATAAGGTTAGGGTTAGGGGACGGGGACCGTTTAGGGTACAGGTTAGGGTACGACAACGGTTTAGGGTGAGCGTATGAGTTAGGGTATGGGTTAGTGTTAGCGTACGGTTTAGGAATTGGGGGGAGTTAGGGTAAGGCTTCGGGTAAGGGTTAGGGTTAGGGTTAGGGTTAGGGGACCGGGACGGTTTAGGGTACAGGTTAGGGTTAGGGTTAGGGTTAGGGTTAGGGTTAGGGGACAGGGACGGTTTAGGGTACAGTTTAGGGTACCACAAAGCTTTAGGGTGAGCGTACATGTTAGGGTACGGGTTAGTGTTAGCGTACGGGTTAGTAGTAGGGGACGGGTTAGGGTAAGGCTTCAGGTAATGGTTAGTGTTAGGGTTACGTTTTGGGTTAGGGTTAGGGGACCTGGATGGTTTAGGGTACAGGTTAGTGTACGACAACGGTTTAGGGTGAGCGAACGTGTTAGGGTATGGGTTAGTTTTAGAGTACGGGTTAGGATTAGGTGACGGGTTGCTGTAAGGCTTCAGGTAAGGTTTAGTGTTAGGGTTAGGGTTAGGGGACGGGTCGGTTTAGGGTACAGGTTAGTGTACGACAAGAATTTAGGGTGAGCGTACGTGTTAGGGTACGGGTAAGTGTTAGCGTATTGGTTAGGATTAGGGGACGGGTTAGGGTAAGGCTTCGGGTAAGGGTTAGGGTTAGGGATAGGGGACGGGAATGGTTTAGGGTACAGTTTAGGGTACGACAAGGTTTTAGAGTGAGCGTACGTGTTAGGGTATGGGTTAGTGTTAGCGTATGGGTTAGGATCAGGGGACAGGTTAGGGTAAGGCTTCGGGTATGGGTTAGGGTTAGGGTTACGGTACGGGGATGGTTTAGGATACAGGTTAGTGTACAACAATGGTTTAGGGTGAGCGTACGTGTTAGGGTATAGGTTAGTGTTAGCGTACAGGTTAGGATTATGGGACGGGTTACGGTAAGTCTTCGGGTAAGGGTTAGGGTTAGGGTAGGGTTAGGCTTAGGATTAGGGGATGGGGACGGTTTAGGGTACAGGTGAGGATATGACAACGGTTTAGGGTGAGCGTACGTGTTAGAGTATGGGTTAGTGTTAACGTACAGGTTAGGATTAGAGGACGGGTTAGTGTAAGGGTTCAGGTAAAGGTTAGGGTTAGGGTTAGGGTTAGGGGATCGGGACGGTTTAGGGTACAAGTTAGGGTACAACAACGGTTTAGAGTGAGCGTACGTGTTAGGGTACGGGTTACTGTTAGCGTACGGGTTAGGATTAGGGGACGGGTTAGGTTAAGGCTTCAGGTAAGGGTTAGGTTTAGGTTTAGGGTTAGGGTTAGGGAATGGGGACGGTTTAGGGTACAGGTTAGGGTACGACAATGGTTTAGGGTGTGCGTAAGTGCTAGGGTACGAGTTAGTGTTAGCGTACGGTTTAGGATTGGGGAAGTGTTAGGGTAAGACTTCACGTAAGAGTTAGCATTCGGTTTAGGGTTAGGGTTAGGGTTCGGTGACGGGGACGGTTTAGGGTACAGGTTAGGGTACAACAATGGTTTAGGGGGAGCGTACGTGTCAGGGCACGGGTTAGTGTTAGTGTACGAGTTAGGATTAGGGGACGGGTTAGGGTAAGGCTTCGGGTAAGGGTCAGTGTTAGGGTTAGGCTTAGGGTTAGTGTTAGGGGACAGGGACGGTTTATGGTACAGTTTAAGGTACGACAACGGTTTAGGGTGAGCGTACGTGTTAGGGCACGGGTTAGTGTTAGCGTACGGATTAGGATTATTGGACGGGTTAGGGTAAGGTTTCGGGTAAGTGTTAGGGTTAGGGTTAGGGGACCGGGGTGGTTTAGTGTACAGGTTAGGGTACGACAACGGTTTAGGGTTATCGTACGTGTTCGGGAACGGGTTAGAGGTACCGTACGGGTTAGGTTTAGGGGACGGGTTAGGGTAAGGCTTCGGGTAAGGTTTAGGGTTAGGGTTAGGGTTACAGTTAGGGACGGGGACGGTCTAGGGTACAGGTTAAGGTACGACAATGGTTTAGGGTGAGCGTACGTGTCAGGGTAAGGGTTAGTGTTAGCGTTCGGATTAGGATTAGGGGACTGGTTAGGTTAAGGCTTCGGGTAAGGGTTAGGGTTAGGGTTAGGGTACGGGGATGGTTTAGGGTACAGGTCAGGGTACGACAACGGCTTAGTTTGAGCGTACCTGTTAGGGTACATATTAGTGCTAGTGTACCGGTTAGGATTAGGGGACAGGTTAGAGTAAGGCTTCGGCTAAGTGTTAGGGTTAGGTTTAGGGGATGAGGACGGGGACGGTTTAGGGTAGAGGTTAGGGTACGACAACATTTTAGGGTGAGCGTACATGTTAGGGTATGGGTTAGTGTTAGCGTACGGTTTAGGATTATGGGACGGGTTAGTGTAAGGCTTTTGGTAAGTGTTAGGGTTAGGGTTAGGGTTAGGGGACGGGGACGGTTTAGGGTACAGGTTAGCGTACAACAAACGTTTAGGGTGAGCGTACGTGTTAGGGTATGGGTTAGTGTTAGCGTACGGGTTACGATTAGGGGACGGGTTAGGTTAAGGCTTCGGGTAAGGGTTAGGGTTAGGGTTAGGGTTCGGGTTAGGAGACAGGAGCGGTTTAGGGTACAGGTTAGGGTACGAAAACGGTTTAGGGTGAGCGTACGTGTTAGGGTATGGGATAGCGTTAGCGTAGGGTTTAGGATTAGGGGATGGGTTAGCGTAAGTGTTCGGGTAAGTGTTAAGGTTAGGGTTAGGGTTAGGGGACGGGTACAGTTTAGGGTACAGGTTAGGGTACGACAACGGTTTAGTGTGAACGTACATGTTAGGGTACGGGTTAGTGTTAGCGTACGGGTTAGGATTAGTGGATGTGTTAGTGTAAGGCTTCAGGTAATGGTTAGGTTTAGGGTTAGGGTTAGGGTTAGGGATAGGGGACGGGGACGGTGTAGGTTACAGGATACGGTACGACAACGGTTTAGGGTGAGCGTACGTGTTAGGGTACAGGTTAGTGTTAGCATACGTGTTAGGATTAGGGGACCGGTTAGGGTAAGGCTTCGGGTAAGGGTTAGGGTTAGGGTTAGGGTTACTGTTAGGGTTAGGGGACGGGGACGGTTTAGTGTACAGGTTAGGGTACGACAACGGTTTAGGGTGAGCGTACGTGTTAGGGTATGGGTTAGTGTTAGCATATGGGTTAGGATAAAGGGACGGGTTAGGGTAAGGCTTCGGGTAAGGGTTAGGTTTAGGGTTAGTGTTAGGGTTAGTGTTAGGGGACAGAAACAGTTTAGGGTACAGTTTAGGGTACCACAAAGATTTAGGGTGAGCGTACGTGTTAGGGTACGGGTTAGTGTTAGCGTACGGGTTAGGATTAGGGGATGGTTTAGGGTAAGGCTTCGGCTAAGGGTTAGGTTTAGGGTTAGAGTTAGGGTTAGGAGACGGGGACAGTTTAGGTTACAGGTTAGTGTACGACAATGTTTTAGGTTGAGCGTACGTGTTAGGGTATGGTTAGGTTTAGCGTACGGTTTAGGATTATGGGACAGGTTAGAGTAAGGCTTCGGGTAAGGGTTAGGGTTAGGGTTAGGGTTAGGGGACGGGGACGGTTTAGGGTACATGTTAGGTTATGACAACGGTTTAGGGTGAGCGTACATGTTAGGGTACGGGTTAGAGTTAGCATACGGGTTACGATTAGGCGATGGGTTAGGGTAAGGCTTCGGGTAAGGGTTAGGGTTATGGTTAGGGTTAGGGTTAGGGGACAGTAACGGTTTAGGGTAGAGGTTAGGGTACGACAACGGTTTAGGGTGAACGTACGAGTTAGGGTACGGGTTAGTGTTAGCGTACGGTTTAGGTTTAGGGGACAGGTTAGGGTAAGACTTCGGGTAAGGGTTAGGGTTAGGGTTAGGGTTAGGGTTAGGGTTAGGGCACGGCCACGGTTTAGAGTACACATTAGGGTACTACAACCATTTAGGGTGAGCGTACGTGTTAGGGTACGGGTTAGTGTTAGCGTACGGTTTAGGATTAGGGGACGGGTTAGCGTAAGGCTTCAGGTAAGGGTTAGGGTTAAGGTTAGGGTTAGGGTTAGGGGACGGTGACGGGGACGGTTTAGGGTACAGGTTAGGGTACGACAACGGTTTAGGGTGAGCGTACGTGTTAAGGTATGGGTTAGTGTTAGCGTACGGGTTAGGGTTAGGGGACGGGTTATGGTAAGGCTTCGGGTAAGGGTTAGGGTTAGGGTTAGGATTAGGGTTAGGGGACCGGGACGGGGACGGTTTAGGGTACAGGTTAGGGTACGACAAAGGTTTAGTATGAGCGTACGTTTTAGGGTACGGTTTAGCGTTAGCGTACGTGTTAGGATTAGGTGACAGGTTAGTGTAAGGATTCGGGTAAGGGTTTGGGTTAGGTTTAGGGTTAGGGTTAGGGGATGGGGACGGTTTAGGGTACAGGTTAGTGTACGTCAACGGTTTAGGGTGAGCGTAAGTGTTAGGGTACGTGTTAGTGTTACCGTCCAGGATAAGATTATGGGACGGGTTAGGGTAAGGCTTCGGGTAAGAGTTAGGGTAGGGTTAGGGTTAGGGTTAGGGTTAGGGGACGGGGACTGTTTAGGGTACAGTTTAGGGTATGACAAAGGTTTAGGGTGAGTGTACGTGTTAGGGTACGGGTTAGTGTTAGCGTATGGGTTAGGATTAGGTGACGGGCTAGGGTAAGGGTTAGGTTTAGGGGTAGGGTTACGGTTAGGTGACGGGGACGGTTTAGGTTACAGGTTAGGGTACGGCAACTGTTTAGTGTGAGCGTACGTGTTAGGGTATGTGTTAGTGTTAGCGTATGGGTTAGTATTAGGGGATGGGTTAGGGTAACGCCTCGGGTAAGCGTTAGGGTTAGGGGACGGGGACGGTTTAGGGTATAGGTTATGGTACGACAACGGATTAGGGTGAGCATACGTGTTAGGGTACGGGTTAGTGTTAGTGTACGGGATAGGATTAGGGGATGGGTTAGGGTAAGGTTTCGGGTAAGGGTTAGGTTTAGGGTTATTGTTATGGTTAGGGTTATGGGACGGGGACGGTTTAGGGTACAGGGTAGAGTACAACAACGATTTAGGGTGAGCGTACGTATTAGGGAACGGGTTAGTGTTAGCGTACGGGTTAGGATTAGGGGACGGTTTTGGGTAAGGCTTCGGGTAAGGCTTAGGTTTAGGGTTAGGGTTAGGGATAAGGTTAGCGTTAGGGGACGGGGACCGTTTAGGGTACAGGTTAGGGTACGACAACGGTTTAGGGTGAGCGTATGAGTTAGGGTATGGGTTAGTGTTAGCGTACGGTTTAGGAATTGGGGGGAGTTAGGGTAAGGCTTCGGGTAAGGGTTAGGGTTAGGGTTAGGGTTCGGGTTAGGAGACAGGAGCGGTTTAGGGTACAGGTTAGGGTACGAAAACGGTTTAGGGTGAGCGTACGTGTTAGGGTATGGGATAGCGTTAGCGTAGGGGTTAGGATTAGGGGATGGGTTAGGGTAAGTGTTCGGGTAAGTGTTAAGGTTAGGGTTAGGGTTAGGGGACGGGTACAGTTTAGGGTAGAGGTTTGGGTACGACAACGGTTCAGGGTGAGCTTACGTGTTAGTGTATGGGTTAGTGTTAGCGTACCGGTTAGGATTAGGGGACGAGTTAGGGTAAGGCAAGGCTTCGTGTAAGGGTTAGGGTTAGGGTTAGGGTTAGGGTTAGGAGACGGGGACGATTTAGGGTAGAGGTTAGGGTACGACAACTGTTTAGAGTGAGCGAACGTGATAGGGTACATGTTAGTGTTAGCGTACGGGTTAGGATTAGGGGACGGTTTAGGGTAAGGCTTCGGGTAAGGGTTAGGGTTAGGGTTAGGGTTAGGGGACGGGGATGGTTTAGGGTACAAGTTAGGGTACGACAATGGTTTAGGGTGAGCGTACGTGTTAGGGTACTGGTTAGTGTTAGCGTACGGGTTAGGATTAGGGGAGAGGTTAGGGTAAGGCTTCGGGTAAGGGTTAGGGTTAGGGTTAGGGTATGGGGATGGTTTAGGGTACAGGTTAGTGTAGGACAACGTTTTAGTGTTAGCGTACGTGTTAGGCTATGTGTTAGTGTTAGCGTAGGGGTCACGGTAAGGCTTCGGGTAAGGGTTAGGGTTAGGGGAAGGGGATGGTTTAGGGTACAGGTTAGTGTACGACAACGGTTTAGGGTGGGCATAAGTTTTAGGGTACGTTTTAGTGTTAGCGTACGGGTTAGGAGTAGGGGACGGGTTAGTGTAAGGCTTCGGGTAAGGGTTAGGTTTAGGGTTAGGGTTAGGGTTAGGGTTAGTGGATGGGGACGGTTTCGTGTACAGGATACTGTACGACAACGGTTTAGGGTGAGCGTACGTGTTAGGGTACAGGTTAGTGTTAGCGTACGTGTTAGGATTAGGGGACCGGTTAGGGTAAGGCTTCGGGTAAGGGTTAGGGTTAGGGTTAGGGTTACTGTTAGGGTTAGGGGACGGGGACGGTTTAGTGTACAGGTTAGGGTACGACAACGGTTTAGGGTGAGCGTACGTGTTAGGGTACGGGTTAGTGTTAGCGTACGGGTTAGGATTAGGGGACAGGTTAGGGTAAGACTTCGGGTAAGTGTTAGGATTAGGGTTAGGGTTAGTGTTAGGGTTAGGATAGGGGACAGGAATGGTTTAGGGTAGAGGGTAGGGTACGACAATAGTTTAGGGTGAGCGTACGTGTTAGGGTAGGTGTTAGTGTTAGCGTACCGCTTAGGATTAGGCGACGGATTAGTGTAAGGTTTTGGGTAAGGGTTAGGGTTAGGGTACGGGGACGGTTTAGGGTACAGGTTAGGGTACGACAACGGTTTAGTGTGAACGTACATGTTAGGGTACGGGTTAGTGTTAGCGTACGGGTTAGGATTAGTGGATGTGTTAGTGTAAGGCTTCAGGTAATGGTTAGGTTTAGGGTTAGGGTTAGGGTTAGGGATAGGGGACGGGGACGGTGTAGGTTACAGGATACGGTACGACAACGGTTTAGGGTGAGCGTACGTGTTAGGGTACAGGTTAGTGTTAGCGTACGTGTTAGGATTAGGGGACCGGTTAGGGTAAGGCTTCGGGTAAGGGTTAGGGTTAGGGTTAGGGTTACTGTTAGGGTTAGGGGATGGGGACGGTTTAGTGTACAGGTTAGGGTACGACAACGGTTTAGGGTGAGCGTACGTGTTAGGGTATGGGTTAGTGTTAGCATACGGGTTAGGATAAGGGGACGGGTTAGGGTAAGGCTTCGGGTAAGGGTTAGGTTTAGGGTTAGTGTTAGGGTTAGTGTTAGGGGACAGGAACGGTTTAGGGTACAGGTTAGGGTACCACAAAGATTTAGGGTGAGCGTACGTGTTAGGATACGGGTTAGTGTTAGCGTACGGGTTAGGATTAGGGGATGGTTTAGGGTAAGGCTTCGGCTAAGGGTTAGGTTTAGGGTTAGAGTTAGGGTTAGGAGACGGGGACAGTTTAGGTTACAGGTTAGTGTACGACAATGTTTTAGGTTGAGCGTACGTGTTAGTGTATGGTTAGGTTTAGCGTACGGTTTAGGATTATGGGACAGGTTAGAGTAAGGCTTCGGGTAAGGGTTAGGGTTAGGGTTAGGGTTAGGGGACGGGGACGGTTTAGGGTACATGTTAGGTTATGACAACGGTTTAGGGTGAGCGTACATGTTAGGGTATGGGTTAGTGTTAGCATACGGGTTACGATTAGGCGATGGGTTAGGGTAAGGCTTCGGGTAAGGGTTAGGGTTATGGTTAGGGTTAGGGTTAGGGGACAGTAACGGTTTAGGGTAGAGGTTAGGGTACGACAACGGTTTAGGGTGAACGTACGAGTTAGGGTACGGGTTAGTGTTAGCGTACGGTTTAGGTTTAGGGGACAGGTTAGGGTAAGACTTCGGGTAAGGGTTAGGGTTAGGGTTAGGGTTAGGGTTAGGGTTAGGGTTAGGGCACGGCCACGGTTTAGAGTACACATTAGGGTACTACAACCATTTAGGGTGAGCGTACGTTTTAGGGTACGGGTTAGTGTTAGCGTACGGTTTAGGATTAGGGGACGGGTTAGCGTAAGGCTTCAGGTAAGGGTTAGGGTTAAGGTTAGGGTTAGGGTTAGGGGACGGTGATGGGGACGGTTTAGGGTACAGGTTAGGGTACGACAACGGTTTAGGGTGAGCGTACGTGTTAAGGTATGGGTTAGTGTTAGCGTACGGGTTAGGGTTAGGGGACGGGTTAGGGTAAGGCTTCGGGTAAGGGTTAGGGTTAGGGTTAGGATTAGGGTTAGGGGACGGGGACGGGGACGGTTTAGGGTACAGGTTAGGGTACGACAAAGGTTTAGTATGAGCGTACGTTTTAGGGTACGGTTTAGCGTTAGCGTACGTGTTAGGATTAGGTGACAGGTTAGTGTAAGGATTCGGGTAAGGGTTTGGGTTAGGTTTAGGGTTAGGGTTAGGGGATGGGGACGGTTTAGGGTACAGGTTAGTGTACGTCAACGGTTTAGGGTGAGCGTACGTGTTAGGGTACGTGTTAGTGTTACCGTTCAGGATAAGATTATGGGACGGGTTAGGGTAAGGCTTTGGGTAAGAGTTAGGGTAGGGTTAGGGTTAGGGTTAGGGTTAGGGGACGGGGACTGTTTAGGGTACAGTTTAGGGTATGACAAAGGTTTAGGGTGAGTGTACGTGTTAGGGTACGGTTTAGTGTTAGCGTACGGGTTAGGATTAGGTGACGGGTTAGGGTAAGGGTTAGGTTTAGGGGTAGGGTTACGGTTAGGTGACGGGGACGGTTTAGGTTACAGGTTAGGGTACGGCAACTGTTTAGTGTGAGCGTACGTCTTAGGGTATGTGTTAGTGTTAGCGTATGGGTTAGTATTAGGGGACGGGTTAGGGTAACGACTCGGGTAAGCGTTAGGGTTAGGGGACGGGGACGGTTTAGGGTATAGGTTATGGTACGACAACGGATTAGGGTGAGCATACGTGTTAGGGTATGGGTTAGTGTTAGTGTACGGGATAGGATTAGGGGATGGGTTAGGGTAAGGTTTCGGGTAAGGGTTAGGTTTAGGGTTATTGTTATGGTTAGGGTTATGGGACGGGGACGGTTTAGGGTACAGGGTAGAGTACAACAATGATTTAGGGTGAGCGTACGTATTAGGGAACGGGTTAGTGTTAGCGTACGGGTTAGGATTAGGGGACGGTTTTGGGTAAGGCTTCGGGTAAGGCTTAGGTTTAGGGTTAGGGTTAGGGATAAGGTTAGGGTTAGGGGACGGGGACCGTTTAGGGTACAGGTTAGGGTACGACAACGGTTTAGGGTGAGCGTATGAGTTAGGGTATGGGTTAGTGTTAGCGTACGGTTTAGGAATTGGGGGGAGTTAGGGTAAGGCTTCGGGTAAGGGTTAGGGTTAGGGTTAGGGTTAGGGGACAGGGACGGTTTAGGGTACAGTTTAGGGTACCACAAAGGTTTAGGGTGAGCGTACATGTTAAGGTACGGGTTAGTGTTAGCGTACAGGTTAGTAGTAGGGGACGGGTTAGGGTAAGGCTTCAGGTAACGGTTAGTGTTAGGGTTACGTTTTGGGTTAGGGTTAGGGGACGGGGATGGTTTAGGGTACAGGTCAGGGTACGACAACGGCTTAGTTTGAGCGTACCTGTTAGGGTACATATTAGTACTAGTGTACCGGTTAGGATTAGGGGACAGGTTAGAGTAAGGCTTCGGCTAAGTGTTAGGGTTAGGTTTAGGGGATGAGGACGGGGACGGTTTAGGGTACAGGTTAGGGTACGACAACGGTTAAGGGTGAGGGTACGTTTTTGGGTACGGGTTAGTGTTAGCGTACGGGTTAGGATTAGGGGACGGTTTAGTGTAAGGTTTCGGGTAACGGTTAGGGTTAGGGTTAGGATTAGGTTTAGGGGACGGGGACGGTTTAGGGTAGAGGTTAGGGTACGACAACATTTTAGGATGAGCGTACATGTTAGGGTATGGGTTAGTGTTAGCGTACGGTTTAGGATTATGGGACGGGTTAGTGTAAGGCTTTTGGTAAGTGTTAGGGTTAGGGTTAGGGTTAGGGGACAGGGACGGTTTAGGGTACAGGTTAGCATACAACAACCGTTTAGGGTGAGCGTACGTGTTAGGGTATGGGTTAGTGTTAGCGTACGGGTTACGATTAGGGGACGGGTTAGGTTAAGGCTTCGGGTAAGGGTTAGGGTTCGGGTTAGGAGACAGGAGCGGTTTAGGGTACAGGTTAGGGTACGAAAACGGTTTAGGGTGAGCGTACGTGTTAGGGTATGGGATAGCGTTAGCGTAGGGGTTAGGATTAGGGGATGGGTTAGGGTAAGTGTTCGGGTAAGTGTTAAGGTTAGGGTTAGGGTTAGGGGACGGGTACAGTTTAGGGTAGAGGTTTGGGTACGACAACGGTTCAGGGTGAGCTTACGTGTTAGTGTATGGGTTAGTGTTAGCGTACCGGTTAGGATTAGGGGACGAGTTAGGGTAAGGCAAGGCTTCGTGTAAGGGTTAGGGTTAGGGTTAGGAGACGGGGACGATTTAGGGTAGAGGTTAGGGTACGACAACTGTTTAGAGTGAGCGAACGTGATAGGGTACATGTTAGTGTTAGCGTACGGGTTAGGATTAGGGGACGGTTTAGGGTAAGGCTTCGGGTAAGGGTTAGGGTTAGGGTTAGGGTTAGGGGACGGGGATGGTTTAGGGTACAAGTTAGGGTACGACAATGGTTTAGGGTGAGCGTACGTGTTAGGGTACTGGTTAGTGTTAGCGTACGGGTTAGGATTAGGGGAGAGGTTAGGGTAAGGCTTCGGGTAAGGGTTAGGGTTAGGGTTAGGGTATGGGGATGGTTTAGGGTACAGGTTAGTGTAGGACAACGTTTTAGTGTTAGCGTACGTGTTAGGCTATGTGTTAGTGTTAGCGTAGGGGTCACGGTAAGGCTTCGGGTAAGGGTTAGGGTTAGGGGAAGGGGATGGTTTAGGGTACAGGTTAGTGTACGACAACGGTTTAGGGTGGGCATACGTTTTAGGGTACGTTTTAGTGTTAGCGTACGGGTTAGGAGTAGGGGACGTGTTAGTGTAAGGCTTCGGGTAAGGGTTAGGTTTAGGGTTAGGGTTAGGGTTAGGGTTAGTGGATGGGGACGTTTTCGTGTACAGGATACTGTACGACAACGGTTTAGGGTGAGCGTACGTGTTAGGGTACAGGTTAGTGTTAGCGTACGTGTTAGGATTAGGGGACCGGTTAGGGTAAGGCTTCGGGTAAGTGTTAGGATTAGGGTTAGGGTTAGTGTTAGGGTTAGGATAGGGGACAGGAATGGTTTAGGGTAGAGGGTAGGGTACGACAATAGTTTAGGGTGAGCGTACGTGTTAGGGTAGGTGTTAGTGTTAGCGTACCGCTTAGGATTAGGCGACGGATTAGTGTAAGGCTTTGGGTAAGGGTTAGGGTTAGGGTACGGGGACAGTTTAGGGTACAGGTTAGGGTACGACAACGGTTTAGTGTGAACGTACATGTTAGGGTACGGGTTAGTGTTAGCGTACGGGTTAGGATTAGTGGATGTGTTAGTGTAAGGCTTCAGGTAATGGTTAGGTTTAGGGTTAGGGTTAGGGTTAGGGATAGGGGACGGGGACGGTGTAGGTTACAGGATACGGTACGACAACGGTTTAGGGTGAGCGTACGTGTTAGGGTACAGGTTAGTGTTAGCGTACGTGTTAGGATTAGGGGACCGGTTAGGGTAAGGCTTCGGGTAAGGGTTAGGGTTAGGGTTAGGGTTACTGTTAGGGTTAGGGTACGGGGACGGTTTAGTGTACAGGTTAGGGTACGACAACGGTTTAGGGTGAGCGTACGTGTTAGGGTATGGGTTAGTGTTAGCATACGGGTTAGGATAAGGGGACGGGTTAGGGTAAGGCTTCGGGTAAGGGTTAGGTTTAGGGTTAGTGTTAGGGTTAGTGTTAGGGGACAGGAACGGTTTAGGGTACAGGTTAGGGTACCACAAAGATTTAGGGTGAGCGTACGTGTTAGGGTACGGGTTAGTGTTAGCGTACGGGTTAGGATTAGGGGATGGTTTAGGGTAAGGCTTCGGCTAAGGGTTAGGTTTAGGGTTAGAGTTAGGGTTAGGAGACGGGGACAGTTTAGGTTACAGGTTAGTGTACGACAATGTTTTAGGTTGAGCGTACGTGTTAGGGTATGGTTAGGTTTAGCGTACGGTTTAGGATTATGGGACAGGTTAGAGTAAGGCTTCGGGTAAGGGTTAGGGTTAGGGTTAGGGTTAGGGGACGGGGACGGTTTAGGGTACATGTTAGGTTATGACAACGGTTTAGGGTGAGCGTACATGTTAGGGTACGGGTTAGTGTTAGCATACGGGTTACGATTAGGCGATGGGTTAGGGTAAGGCTTCGGGTAAGGGTTAGGGTTATGGTTAGGGTTAGGGTTAGGGGACAGTAACGGTTTAGGGTAGAGGTTAGGGTACGACAACGGTTTAGGGTGAACGTACGAGTTAGGGTACGGGTTAGTGTTAGCGTACGGTTTAGGTTTAGGGGACAGGTTAGGGTAAGACTTCGGGTAAGGGTTAGGGTTAGGGTTAGGGTTAGGGTTAGGGTTAGGGCACGGCCACGGTTTAGAGTACACATTAGGGTACTACAACCATTTAGGGTGAGCGTACGTGTTAGGGTACGGGTTAGTGTTAGCGTACGGTTTAGGATTAGGGGACGGGTTAGCGTAAGGCTTCAGGTAAGGGTTAGGGTTAAGGTTAGGGTTAGGGTTAGGGGACGGTGACGGGGACGGTTTAGGGTACAGGTTAGGGTACGACAACGGTTTAGGGTGAGCGTACGTGTTAAGGTATGGGTTAGTGTTAGCGTACGGGTTAGGGTTAGGGGACGGGTTAGGGTAAGGCTTCGGGTAAGGGTTAGGGTTAGGGTTAGGATTAGGGTTCGGGGACGGGGACGGGGACGGTTTAGGGTACAGGTTAGGGTACGACAAAGGTTTAGTATGAGCGTACGTTTTAGGGTACGGTTTAGCGTTAGCTACGTGTTAGGATTAGGTGACAGGTTAGTGTAAGGATTCGGGTAAGGGTTTGGGTTAGGTTTAGGGTTAGGGTTAGGGGATGGGGACGGTTTAGGGTACAGGTTAGTGTACGTCAACGGTTTAGGGTGAGCGTACGTGTTAGGGTACGTGTTAGTGTTACCGTTCAGGATAAGATTATGGGACGGGTTAGGGTAAGGCTTTGGGTAAGAGTTAGGGTAGGGTTAGGGTTAGGGTTAGGGTTAGGGGACGGGGACTGTTTAGGGTACAGTTTAGGGTATGACAAAGGTTTAGGGTGAGTGTACGTGTTAGGGTACGGGTTAGTGTTAGCGTACAGGTTAGGATTAGGTGACGGGTTAGGGTAAGGGTTAGGTTTAGGGGTAGGGTTACGGTTAGGTGACGGGGACGGTTTAGGTTACAGGTTAGGGTACGGCAACTGTTTAGTGTGAGCGTACGTCTTAGGGTATGTGTTAGTGTTAGCGTATGGGTTAGTATTAGGGGACGGGTTAGGGTAACGACTCGGGTAAGCGTTAGGGTTAGGGGACGGGGACGGTTTAGGGTATAGGTTATGGTACGACAACGGATTAGGGTGAGCATACGTGTTAGGGTACGGGTTAGTGTTAGTGTACTGGATAGGATTAGGGGACGGGTTAGGGTAAGGTTTCGGGTAAGGGTTAGGTTTAGGGTTATTGTTATGGTTAGGGTTATGGGACGGGGACGGCTTAGGGTACAGGGTAGAGTACAACAACGATTTAGGGTGAGCGTACGTATTAGGGAATGGGTTAGTGTTAGCGTACGGGTTAGGATTAGGGGACGGTTTTGGGTAAGGCTTCGGGTAAGGCTTAGGTTTAGGGTTAGGGTTAGGGATAAGGTTAGGGTTAGGGGACGGGGACCGTTTAGGGTACAGGTTAGGGTACGACAACGGTTTAGGGTGAGCGTATGAGTTAGGGTATGGGTTAGTGTTAGCGTACGGTTTAGGAATTGGGGGGAGTTAGGGTAAGGCTTCGGGTAAGGGTTAGGGTTAGGGTTAGGGTTAGGGGACCGGGACGGTTTAGGGTACAGGTTAGGGTTAGGGTTAGGGTTAGGGTTAGGGTTAGGGGACAGGGACGGTTTTGGGTACAGTTTAGGGTACCACAAAGGTTTAGGGTGAGCGTACATGTTAGGGTACGGGTTAGTGTTAGCGTACGGGTTAGTAGTAGGGGACGGGTTAGGGTAAGGCTTCAGGTAACGGTTAGTGTTAGGGTTACGTTTTGGGTTAGGGTTAGGGGACGGGGATGGTTTAGTGTACAGGTTAGTGTACGACCACTGTTTAGGGTGAGCGAACGTGTTAGGGTATGGGTTAGTTTTAGCGTACGGGTTAGGATTAGGTGACGGGTTGCTGTAAGGCTTCAGGTAAGGTTTAGTGTTAGGGTTAGGGTTAGGGGACGGGTCGGTTTAGGGTACAGGTTAGTGTACGACAAGAATTTAGGGTGAGCGTACGTTTTTGGGTACGGGTAAGTGTTAGCGTATGGGTTAGGATTAGTGGACGGGTTAGGGTAAGGCTTCGGGTAAGGGTGAGGGTTAGGGTTAGGGATAGGGGACGGGGATGGTTTAGGGTACAGTTTAGGGTACGACAAGGTTTTAGAGTGAGCGTACGTGTTAGGGTATGGGTTAGTGTTAGCGTATGGGTTAGGATCAGGGGACAGGTTAGGGTAAGGATTCGGGTATGTGTTAGGGTTAGGGTTACGGTACGGGGATGGTTTAGGATACAGGTTAGTGTACAACAATGGTTAAGGGTGAGCGTACGTGTTAGGGTATAGGTTAGTGTTAGCGTACGGGTTAGGATTATGGGAGGGGTTACGGTAAGTCTTCGGGTAAGGGTTAGGGTTAGGGTAGGGTTAGGCTTAGGATTAGGGGATGGGGACGGTTTAGGGTACAGGTTAGGGTATGACAACGGTTTAGGGTGAGCGTACGTGTTAGAGTATGGGTTAGTGTTAACGTACAGGTTAGGATTAGAGGACGGGTTAGTGTAAGGCTTCAGGTAAAGGTTAGGGTTAGGGTTAGGGTTAGGGGATCGGGACGGTTTAGGGTACAAGTTAGGGTACAACAACGGTTTAGAGTGAGCGTACGTGTTAGGGTACGGGTTACTGTTAGCGTACGGGTTAGGATTAGGGGACGGGTTAGGTTAAGGCTTCAGGTAAGGGTTAGGTTTAGGTTTAGGGTTAGGGTTAGGGAATGGGGACGGTTTAGGGTACAGGTTAGGGTACGACAATGGTTTAGGGTGTGCGTAAGTGTTAGGGTACGAGTTAGTGTTAGCGTACGGTTTAGGATTGGGGAAGTGTTAGGGTAAGACTTCGCGTAAGAGTTAGCGTTCGGTTTAGGGTTAGGGTTAGGGTTCGGTGACGGGGACGGTTTAGGGTACAGGTTAGGGTACAACAATGGTTTAGGGGGAGCGTACGTATCAGGGCACGGGTTAGTGTTAGTGTACGAGTTAGGATTAGGGGACGGGTTAGGGTAAGGCTTCGGGTAAGGGTCAGTGTTAGGGTTAGGCTTAGGGTTAGTGTTAGGGGACGGGGACGGTTTATGGTACAGTTTAAGGTACGACAACGGTTTAGGGTGAGCGTACGTGTTAGGGCACGGGTTAGTGTTAGCGTACGGATTAGGATTATTGGACGGGTTAGGGTAAGGTTTCGGGTAAGTGTTAGGGTTAGGGTTAGGGGACCGGGGTGGTTTAGTGTACAGGTTAGGGTACGACAACGGTTTAGGGTTATTGTACGTGTTCGGGAACGGGTTAGAGGTAGCGTACGGGTTAGGTTTAGGGGATGGGTTAGGGTAAGGCTTCGGGTAAGGTTTAGGGTTAGGGTTAGGGTTACAGTTAGGGACGGGGACGGTTTAGGGTACAGGTTAAGGTACGACAATGGTTTAGGGTGAGCGTACGTGTCAGGGTAAGGGTTAGTGTTAGCGTTCGGATTAGGATTAGGGGACTGGTTAGGTTAAGGCTTCGGGTAAGGGTTAGGGTTAGGGTTAGGGGACGGGGATGGTTTAGGGTACAGGTCAGGGTACGACAACGGCTTAGTTTGAGCGTACCTGTTAGGGTACATGTCAGTGCTAGTGTACCAGTTAGGATTAGGGGACAGGTTAGAGTAAGGCTTCAGCTAAGTGTTAGGGTTAGGTTTAGGGGATGAGGACGGGGACAGTTTAGGTTACAGGTTAGGGTACGACAACGGTTAAGGGTGAGGGTACGTTTTTGGGTACGGGTTAGTGTTAGCGTACGGGTTAGGATTAGGGGACGGGTTAGTGTAAGGGTTCGGGTAACGGTTAGGGTTAGGGTTAGGGTTATGTTTAGGGGACGGGGACGGTTTAGGGTAGAGGTTAGGGTACGACAACATTTTAGGGTGAGCGTACGTGTTAGGATATGGGTTAGTGTTAGCGTACGGTTTAGGATTATGGGACGGGTTAGTGTAAGGCTTTTGGTAAGTGTTAGGGTTAGGGTTAGGGTTAGGGGACGGGGACGGTTTAGGGTACAGGTTAGCATACAACAACCGTTTAGGGTGAGCGTACGTGTTAGGGTATGGGTTAGTGTTAGCGTACGGGTTACGATTAGGGGACGGGTTAGGTTAAGGCTTCGGGTAAGGGTTAGGGTTAGGGTTAGGGTTCGGGTTAGGAGACAGGAGCGGTTTAGGGTACAGGTTAGGGTACGACAACGGTTTAGGGTGAGCGTACGTGTTAGGGAACGGGTTAGTGTTAGCGTACACGTTAGGATTAGGGGACGGGTTAGGGTAAGGCTTCGGGTAAGGGTTAGGGTTAGGGTTAGGTTTAGTGTTAGGGGATGGGGACGGTTTAGTGTACAGGTTAGTGTATGACAACAGTTTAGGGTGAGCGTACGTGATAGCATATGAGTTAGGATTGGTGACAGGTTAGGGGAAGGCTTCGGGTGAGGGTTAGGGTTAGGGTTAGGGTAAGGGTTAGGGGACGGTTACGGTTTAGGGTACAGGTTAGGGTACGACAACGGTTTAGGGTAAGCGTACGTGTTAGGGCATGGGTTAGTGTTAGCGTACGGGTTAGGATTAGGGGACGGGTTAGGGTAAGGCTTCGGTTAAGGGTTAGGGTTAGGGTTAGGGTTCGGGTTAGGGGACGGGGACTGGGACGGTTTAAGGTACAGGTTAGGGTACGACAACGGTTTAGGGTTAGGGTACATGTTAGGGCATGGGTTAGTGTTAGCGTACGGGTTAGGATTAGGAGACGATTTAGGGTAAGGCTTCGGGTAAGGGTTCGGCTTACGGTTAGGGTTTGGGTTAGGGTTAGGGGACGGGGACGGTTTAGGGTACAGGTTAGGGTACGACAATGGTTTAGGGTGAGCGTACGTGTTAGGGTACGGGTTAGTGTTAGGGTACGGGTTAGGATTAGGGGCTGGTTTAGGGTAAGGCTTTGGGTAAGGCTTAGGTTTAGGGTTAGGGTTAGGGTTAGGGTTAGGTTTAGGGGACGGTTTAGGTTACAGTTTACGGTACGACAACAGTTTAGGGTGAGATTAGGTTTTAGGGTATGGGTTAGTGTTAGCGTACGGTTTAGGATTAAGCGAAGGGTTAAAGTAAGGCTTCGGATAAGGGTTAGGGTTAGGGTTAGGGTTAGGGGACGGGGACGGTTAAGGGTACAGGTTAGGGTACGACAAAGTTTTAGGGTGAGCGTACGTGTTAGGGTATGGGATAGTGTTAGCGTACGGGTTAGGATTAAGGGACGGGTTAGGCTAAGGCTTCAGGTAAGGGTTAGGATTAGGTTTAGGGTTAGGTTTAGGGTTAGGGGACGGGGACAGTTTAGGTTACAGGTTAGAGTACGACAACGGTTTAGCGTGAGCTAAGGGTTAAGGTTAGGGTTAGTGTTAGGGTTAGGGTTAGGGGACGGTTTAGGGTACAGGTTAGGGTATGACAACGGTTTAGTGTGAGCGTACATGTTAGGGTACTGTTTAGTGTTAGCGTACAGGTCAGGATTAGGGGACGGGTTAGTTTAAGGCTTCGGGTAAGGGTTAGGCTTAGGGTTAGGGTTAGGGTTAGGGGATGGTTTAGGGTACAGGTTAGGGTACGACAAAGATTTAGGGTGAGCGTATGTGTTAGGGTACGGGTTAGTGTTAGCTTACGGGTTAGGATTAGGGGACGGGTTAGGGTAAGGCTTCAGGTAAGGGTTAGGGTTAGGGTTAGGGTTAGGGGCCGGGAACGGTATAGGATACAGGTTAGTGTACGACAACGGTTTAGGGTGAGCGTACGTGTTAGGGTACGGGTTAGTGTTAGCGTACAGTTTAGGATTAGGGGACGGCTTAGTGTAAGACTTCGGATAAGGGTTTGGGTTAGGGTTAGGGTTAGGGTTAGAAGACGGGGAAGATTTAGGTTACAGGTTAAGGTACGTCAATGGTTTAACATGATCGTACGTGTTAGGGTATGGTTTAGTATTAGCGTACGGGTCAGGATTAGGGGACGGCTTAGGTTAAGGCTTCGGGTAAGGTTTAGTGTTAGGGTTAGGGTTAGGATTAGGGTTAGGGTACAGGGATGGTTTACGGTACAGTTTAGTGTACGACCACGGTTTAGGGTGAACGTACGTGTTAGGGTATGTGTTAGTGTTAGCGTACGGGTTAGGATTAGGAGACGGGTTAGGGTAAGGCTTCCGATAAGGGATAGGGTTAGGGTTAGGGGACGGGGACGGTTTAGGGTACAGTTTAGAGTATGACCACGTTTTAGGGTGAGCGTACGTGTTAGGGTATGGGTTACTGTTAGCGTACGGGTTAGGATTAGGGAACGGGTTAGGGAAAGGCTTCAGGTTAGGGTTAGGGTTAGGGTTAGGGTTTGGGTTAGGTTTAGGGGTCAATTTAGGGTACAGTTTAGGGTACAACAACTGTTTAGTGTGAGCGTACATTTTAGGGTATGTGTTAGTGTTAGCGTCTGGGTTAGGATTAGGGGACGGGTTAGGGTAAGGCTTCGGGTAAGCGTTAGGTTTAGGGTTAGGGTTAGAGTTAGGGGACAGGTACGGTATAGGGTACAGTTTAGGGCACGACAACGGTTTAGGGTGAGTGTACGTGGTAGGGTACGGGTTAGTGTTAGCGTACGGTTTAGGATTAGGGGACATATTAGTGTAAGGCTTCGGGTACGAGTTAGGGTTAGGGTTAGGGGACGGGGACGGTTTAGGGTACAGGTTAGGGTACGACAACGATTTAGGGTGACCGTACATGTTAAGGTATGTGTTAGTGTTAGCGTATGGGTTAGGATTAGGGGACGGATTAGGGTAAGGTTTCGGGTAAGTGTTAGTGTTAGGATTAGGGATAGGTTTAGTGTTAGGGGACGGGGACAGTTTGGGCTACAGGTTAGGGTACGACAATGGTTTAGGGTGAGCGTACATGTTAGGGTATGGGTTAGTGTTAGAGTACGGGTTAGGATTAAGGGACGGTTTAGGATAAGGCTTCGGGTAAGAGTTAGCGTTAGGGTTAGGGTTAGGGTTAGGTTTAGGGTTAGGGTTAGGGGATGGGGATGGTTTAGGGTACAGGTTAGGGTACGACAACGGTTTAGTGTGAGCGTACGTGTTAGGGTACGGGTTAGTGTTAGCGTACGGGTTAGATTAGGGGACGGGTTAGGGGAAGGCTTCGGGTAAGGGTTAGGGTTAGGGTTAGTGTTAGGGTTAGGGTTAGGGGACGGTTTAGGGTACAGGTTAGGGTATGACAACGGTTTAGTGTGATCGTACATGTTAGGGCATGGGTTAGTGTTAGCGTATGAGTTAGGATTAGGGGACAGGTTAGGGTAAGGCTTCGGGTAAGGGTTAGGGTTAGGGTTAGGGTTAAGGTTAGGGGTTGGAGACGGTATAGGGTACAGTTTAGGGTACGACAACGGTTTAGGGTGAGCGTACGTGTTAGGGTAGGGGTTAGTGTTAGCGTACGGTTTAGGATTAGGGGACGTGTTAGGGTAAGGCTTCGGGTAAGAATTAGGGTTATGGTTAGGGGACGGGGACGGATTAGGGTACAGGTTAGGGTACGACAACGGTTTAGGGTGAGCGTACATGTTAGGGTATGTGTTAGTGTTAGCGTACGGGTCAGGATTATGGGACGGGTTAGGGTAAGGCTTTGGGTAAGGGTTAGTTTTAGGGTTAGGGTTATGGTTAGTGTTACGGGATGGGGACGGTTTGGGATACAGGTTAGCGTACGACCACGGTTCAGGGTGAGCCTACATGTTAGGGTACGGGTTAGTGTTAGCGTATGGGTTAGGAATAGGGGACGGGTCATGGTAAGGCTTCGGATAAGGGTTAGGGTTAGGGTTAGGGTTAGGGTTAGGGGACAGGGACTGTTTAGGTTACAGGTTAGGGTACGACAACGGTTTAGCGTGAGCATACATGTTAGGGTATATTTGAGTGTTAGCGTACGGGTCAGGATTAGGGGACGGGTTTGTTTAAGGCTTCAGGTAAGTGTTACGGTTAGGGTTAGGGTTAGAGCTAGGGTTAGGGAACGGGGACGGTTTAGGGTACAGGTTAGGGTACGACAACGGTTTAGGGTGAACGTATGTGTTAGGGTACGGGTTAGGGTTAGTGTATGGGTTAGGATTAGGGGACGGGTTAGGGTAAGCCTTCATTTCAGTGTTAGGATTAGGGTTAGGGTTAGGGTTAGGGTTAGTGTTAGGGTTAGGGTACGGGAACGGTTTAGGGTACAGGTTAGTGTACAACAATGGTTTAGGCTGAGCGTACGTATTAGGGTACGGGTTACTTTTAGCGTACGGGTTAGGATTAGGGGACGGGTTAGGGTAAGGATTCGGGTAAGGTTTAGGGTTAGGGTTAGGGTTAGGGTTAGGGTTAGGGGACGGGGTTGGTTTAGGGTACAGGTTAGTGTACGAAAATGGTTTAGGCTGAGCGTACATATTAGGGTACGGGTTAGTGTTAGCGTACGGGTTAGGATTAGGGGACGGGTTAGGGTAAGGCTTCGAGTAAGGGTTAGGGTTAGGGTTAGGTTTAGGGGACGGTTTAGGGTACAGGTTAGGGTACGACAACGGTTTAGGGTGAGCGTAGGTTTTAGGGTATGTGTTAATGTTAACGTACGGGTTAGGATTATGGAACGGGTTAGGGTAAGGCTTCGGTTAAGGGTTAGGTTTAGGTTTAGGGTTAAGGTTAAGGTTAGGGTACGGGGACGGTTTAGGTGACAGGTTAGGGTACGACAACGGTTTAGCGTGAGCGTACATGTTAGCGTACGGGTCAGGATTAGGGGACCGTTTTGGGTAAGGGTTCGGGTAAGTGTTAGGCTTAGGGTTAGGGGACGGTTAAGGGTACAGGTTAGGGTACGACAAAGGTTTAGGGTAAGCGTATGTGTTAGGGTACGGGTTATTGTCAGCTTACGGGTCAGGATTAGGGGACGGGTTAGGGTAAGGCTTCGGATAAGGGTAAGGGTTAGGGTTAGGGTTAGGATTAGGGTTAGGGTACGGGGATGGTTTATGGTACAGTTTAGTGTACGACAATGGTTTAGGGTGAACGTACGTGTTAGGGTAGGTGTTAGTGTTAGCGTACGGGTTAGGATTATGTGACAGATTAATGTAAGGTTTCGGGTAAGGGTTAGGGTTAGGGCTAGGGTTAGGGTTAGGGGACGGTGATGGTTTAGCATAAAGGGTAGGGTACGAAAACGGTTTAGGGTGAGCGTACGTGTTAGGGTTCAGGTTAGTGTTAGCGTACGGGTTACTATTAGAGGACGGTTTAGGGTAAGGCTTCGGGTAAGGTTTAGGGTTAGGGTTAGGACTAGGGTTTGGGTTAGGTGATGGGGAAGGTTTAGGGTACAGGTTAGGGTACGACAACTGTTTAGGGTGAGCGTACGTGTTAGGGTACGGGTTAGGGTTAGTGTACGGGTTAGGATTAGGGGACGGATTAGGGTAAGCCTTCGTTTAAGGGTTAGGGTTAGGGTTAGGGTTAGGGTTAGGGGACGGGGATGGTTTAGGCTACAGATTAGGGTACGCCAAAAGTTTAGGGTGAGCGTACGTGTTAGGGTATGGGTTAGTGTTATCGTACTGGTTAGGATTAGGGGACGGGTTAGGGTAAGCCTTCGTTTAAGGGTTAGGGTTAGGGTTAAGGTTAGGGGATGGGGATGATTTAGGGTACAGGTTTGTGCACAACAATGGTTTAGGATGAGCGTACGCATTAGGGTACAAGTTAGTGTTAGCATACGTGTTAACATTACGGGACGGTTTATGGTAAGGCTTCGGGTAAGGTTTACGGTTAGGGTTAGGGTTAGGGTTAGGGTACGGGGACGGTTTAGGGTACTGGTTAGGGTACGAAAATTGTTGAGGGTTAGCATACCTGTTAGGGTATGGGTTAGTGTTAGCGTACAGGTTAGGATTAGGGGACGGGTTAGGGTAAGGCTTCGGGTAAGGGTTAGGGTTAAGGTTGGGTTAGGTTTAGGGTTAGGGGACGGGGACGGTTTAGGGTACAGGTTAGGGTACGACAACGTTTTCAGGTGAGCGTACATGTTAGGGTACGGATTAGTTTTAGCGTACGGGTTAGGATTGGGGACGGGTTAGGGTAAGGTTTCGGGTAAGTGTTAGGGTTAGGGTTAGGGTTCGTGTTAAGTTTAGGGTTAGGGGACGGGGACCGTTTAGGGTACAGCTTAGCGTACGACAACAGTTTAGGGTGAGCGTACGTGTTACGTTACGGGTTAGTGTTAGCGTACGATTTAGGATTAGGGGACGGGTTAGGGTAAGGCTTCGGGTAAGGGTTAGGTTTAGGGTTAGGGTTAGGGGACGGAGACGGTTTAGGGTACAGGTTAGTGTACGACAAGGTTTTAGGGTGAGCTTACGTGTTAGGATACGGGTTAGGGTTAGCGTACGGGTTAGGATTAGGGGACGGGTTAGGGTAGTGCTTCGGGTAAGTGTTAGGGTTAGGGTTAGGGTTAGGGTTAGGGGACGGGGACGGGGACGGTTTAGGGTACAGGTTAGGGTACGACAACGGTTTAGTGTGAACGTACGTTTTAGGGTATGGGTTAATGTTAGAGTACGGGTTAGGATTAAGGGAAGGGATAGAGTAAGGCTTCGGGTAAGGATTAGGGTTAGTATTAGGGTTAGGGGACTGGGACACGGATGGTTTAGGGTACAGGTTAGGGTACAACAATGGTTTAGGTTGAGCGTACGTGTTAGGGTACGGGTTAGTGTTAACGTACGGGTTAGGATTAAGGGACGGGTTAGGGTAAGGTTTCGGGTAAGGGTTAGGTTTAGGGTTAGGGTTAGGGTTAGGGGACTGGGACAGGGATGGTTTAGGGTAAAGTTTACGGTACGACAATGGATTAGGGTGAGCCTACGTGTTAGGGTACGGGTTAGTGTTAGGGTACGTGTTAGGATTAGGGGACGGGTTAGGGTAAAGCTTCGGGTAAGGGTTAGGATTACAGTTAAGGGACGGGGACGGTTTAGGGTACAGGTTAGGGTATAACAACGTTTTAGTGTCAGCGTATGTGTTAGGGTACGGGTTAGTGTTAGCGTACGGGTTAGGATTACGGGACGGGTTACGGTAAGGCTTCAGGTAAGGGTAAGTGTTAGGGTTAGGGTTAGGGTTAGCGTAAGGAGACGGTTTAGGGTAGAGGTTAGAGTACGACAACGATTTAGGGTGAGCGTACGTGTTAGGGTACGGTTTAGTGTTAGCGTACGGGTTAGGATTAGGGGACGGTTTAGGGTAAGGCTTCGGGTAAGTGTTAGGGTTAGGGGTCGGGGACGGCGACAGGGACGGTTTAGGGTACAGGTTAGTGTACGACAACAGTTTAGGGTGAGCGTACGTGTTAGGGTACGTGTTAGTGTTAGCATACGGTTTAGTATAAGGGGACGGGTTAGGGTAAGTCTTCGGGTAAGGGTTAGGGTTATGGTTAGGGTTAGGGTTAGGGTCAGGGGATGGGGACGGTTTAGGGTACAGGTTCGGGTACGACCACCTTTTAGGGTGAGCGTACTGGTTAGGGTACGGGTTACTGTTAGCGTACGGGTTAGGATTAGGGGCGGGTTAGGATAAGGCTTCGAGTAAGGGTGAGGCTTAGGGTTAGGGTTAGGGTTAGGGGACGGGGACGGGGACGGTTTAGGATACAGGTTAGTGTACGACAACGGTTTAGGGTGAGCGTAGGTGTTAGGGCACGGGTTAGTGTTAGCGTACGGTTTAGGATTAGGAGACGGGTTAGGGTAAGGCTTTGGGTAAGGGTTAGGGTTAGGGATAGGGTTAGGGATAGGGGACGGGGACGGTTTAGGGTACAGGTTAGGGTACGACAACGGTTTAGTGTGAGCGTACGTGTTAGGGTACGGGTTAGTGTTAGCGTACGGGTTAGGATTAGGGTACGTGATAGGGTAAGGCTTCGGGTAAGGGTTAGGGTTAGGGTTAGGGTTAGGGTTACGGGACGGGGACAGTTTAAGGTACAGGTTAGAGTACGTCAACGGTTTAGGTTGAGCGTACGTGTTAGGGTATGGGTTAGTGTAAGCGTACGGGTTAGGATTATGGGACGGGTTAGAGTAAGGCTTCGGGTAAGGGTTAGGGTTAAAGTTAGGGTAAGGGTTAGGGTACGGGGATGGTTTAAGGTACAGGTTAGTGTACGAGAACGGTTTAGTGTGAGCGTACGTGTTAGGGCAAGGGTTATTGTTAGCGTATGGGTTAGGATTAGGGGACGGGTTAGGGTAAGGCTTCGGGTAAGGGTTAGGTTTAGGGTTAGGGTTAGGGGATGGGGACGGTTTAGGGTACATGTTAGGGTATTACAATGGTTTAGGGTGAGCGTACATGATAGGTTACGGGTTAGTGTTAGCGTACGGGTTAGGATTAGGAGACGGGTTAGTGTAAGGCTTCGGGTAAGGTTTAGGTTTAGGGTTAGGGGACGGGGACAGTTTAGGGTACAGGTTAGGGTACAATAACGGTTTAGATTGAGCGTACATGTTAGGGTACGGGTTAGTGTTAGCGTACGGATTAGGATTAGGGGACGGGTTAGGGAAAGACTTCGGTTAAGGGATAGGGTTAGCGTTAGGGTTAGGGTTAGGGGACCGGGATGGGGATGGTTTAGGGTACAGGTTAGGTTACGACAAAGGTTTAGGGTGAGCGTACATGTTTGGGTACGGGTTAGTGATAGCCTACGGGTTAGGATTAGGGGACGGGTTAGGATAAGGCTTCGGGTAAGGGTTAGGGTTATAGTTAGGGTTAGGGGACGGGGAAGGGGACGCTTTAGGGTAGGGGTTAGTGTACAACAACAGTTTAGGCTGAGGGTACGTGTTAGGGTACGGGATAGTGTTAGCGTACGTGTTAGGATTGGGTACGGGTTAGCGTAAGATTCGAGTAAGGGTTAGGGTTAGGGTTAGGGTTAGGGTTAGGGGACGGGGACGGTCTAGGGTACAGGTTAGGGTATGACAACGGTTTAGGGTGAGCGTACGTGTTAGGGTACGTATTAGTGTTAGGGTACGGGTTAGGATTAGGGGACGGGTTAGGGTAAGGCTTCGAGTAAGGCTTAGGGTTAGGGTTAGGCTTAGGGTACGGGGACGGTTAAGGGTACAGGTTAGGCTACGACAACGGTTTAGGGTGAGCGTACGTGTTAGGGCAAGGGTTAGTGTTAGCGTACGGGTTAGGATTAGGGGACGGGTTAGGTTAAGGCTTCGGGTAAGGGTTAGGTTTAGGGTTAGGTTTAGGGTTTGGGTTAGGGGACGGGGATGGTTTAGGGTACAGGTTAGGGTACGACAATGGTTTAGGGTGAGCGTACATGTTAGGGTACGGGTTAGTGTTAGCGTACGGGTTAGGATTAGGAGTCGCGTTAGGGTAAGGCTTCGGGTAAGGGTTAGGGTTAGGGGACGGAGACAGTTTAGGGTACAGGTTAGGGTACAATAACGGTTTAGGGTGAGCATACGTGATAGGGTACGGGTTAGTGTTAGCGTACGGATTAGGATTAGGGGACGGTTAGGGTAAGACTTCGGGTAAGGGATAGGGTTAGTGTTAGGGTTAGGGTTAGGGGACTGGGACGGGGATGGTTTAGGGTACAGGTAAGTGTACGACAAAGGTTTAGTGTGACCGTACATGTTAGGGTACGTGTTAGTGATAGCCTACGGGTTAGAATTAGGGGACGAGTTAGGATAAAGCTTCGGGTAAGGCTTAGGGTTAAAATTAGAGTTAGGGGACGGGGACGGGGAAGGGGACGGTTTAGGGTACAGGTTAGTGTACGACAACAGTTTAGGGTGAGCTTACGTGTTAGGGTACGGGTTAGTGTTAGCGTACGGGTTAAGAATAGTGGACGTGTTAGTGTAAGGCTTCGGGTAAGGGTTAGGGTTAGGGTTAGGGGTCGGGGACGGGGACGGGGACAGTTTAGGGTACAGGTTAGCATACGACATCGGTTTAGGGTGAGCGTACGTGTTAGTGTACGGGTTAGTGTTAGCGTACGGGTTAGGATTAGGGGACGGGTTAGGGTAAGTCTTTGGGTAAGGTTGAGGGTTAGGGATAGGGTTAGGGTTAGGGTATGGGGACGGTTTAGGGTACAGTTTAGGGTATGACAAGGTTTTAGGGTGAGTGTACGTGTTAGAGTACGGGTTATTGTTAGCGTACGGGTTAGGATTAGTGGACGGCTTAGGGTAAGGCTTCGGATAAAGGTTACGTTTATGGTTAGGGTTAGGGTTAGAGTTAGGGGATGGGGACGGTTTAGGGTACAGGTTACGGTACGACAACGGTTTAGCGTGAGCGTACGTGTTAGGGTACAGGTTAGTGTTAGCGTTCGGTTTAGGATTACGGGACGGTTTAGGGTAAGGCTTCGGGTAAGGGTTAGGGATAGGGTTAGGGTTAGGGTTTGGGTTAGGGGATGGGGAGGTTTTAGGGTACAGGTTAGTGTACGACAACAGTTTAGGGTGAGCGTACATGATAGCGTACGGATTAGGATTGGTGACGGGTTAGGGTAAGGCTTCGGGTGAGGGTTAGGGTTAGGGTTAGGGTTAGGGGACGGGGACGGGGACGGGGACGGTGTAAGGTACAGGTTAGGGTACGACAGCGGTTTAGGGTGAGCGTATGTGTTAGGGCACGGGTTAGTGTTAGCGTACGGAATAGGATTAGGGGACTGGTTAGGGTAAGGCTTCGGGTAAGTGTTAGGGTTAGTGTTAGGTTTAGGGTTAGGGTTAGGGTTAGGGGACGGGGATGGTTTAGGCTACAGTTTAGGGTACGAAAACGGTTTAGGGTGAGCGTACGTGTTAGGGCACGGATTAGTGTTAGCTTACGGGTTAGGATTAGGGGACGGGTTAGGGTAAGGCTTCGGGTAAGTGTTAGGTTTAGGTTAAGGGTTAGGGTTAAGTTTAGGGTTAGGGGACGGGGACGGTTTAGTGTACCGGTTAGGGTACGACAATGGTTTAGGGTGAGCATACGTGTTAGGGTACGGGTTAGTGTTAGCGTACGGGTTAGGATTCGGGGACAGGTTAGTGTAAGGCTTCGGGTAAGGTTTAGGTTTAGGGTTAGGGTTAGGTGATGGGGATGGTTTAGGGTACAGGTTAGGGTACGACAAAGTTTTAGGGTGAGCGTACGTGTTAGGGTATGGGTTAGTGTTAGGGTACGGGTTAGGATAAGGGGACGGGTTAGGGTAAGGCTTCGGGTAAGGGTTAGTGTTAGGGTTAGGGTTAAGAGACGGGGACAGTTTAGGGTACAGTTTAGGGTACGACAACGTTTTAGGGTGAGCGTACGTGTTGGGGTACGGGTTAGTGTTAGCGTACGGATTAGGCTTAGGGGACGGGTTAGGGTAAGGCTACGGGTAAGGGATAGGTTTAGGGTTAGGGTTAGGGGACGGGGACGGGGATGGTTTAGTGTATAGTTGAGGGTACGACAAAGGTTTAGGGTGAGCGTATATGTTAGGGTATGGGTTAGTGATAGCCTACGGGTTAGGATTAGGGGACAGGTTAGGGTAAGGCTTCGGGTAAGGGTTAGGGTTAGAGTTAGGGTTAGGGGACGGGGACGGGAAAGGGGACGATTTAAAGTACAGGTTAGTGTACAACAACAGTTTAGGGTGAGCATACGTGTTAGGGTACGGGTTAGTGTTAACGTACGGGTTAGTATTAGGGGACGGGTTAGGGTAAGGTTCGGGTAAGGGTTAGGGTTAAGGTTAGGGTTAGGGTTAGGGTTAGGGGACGGGGACGGTTTAGGGTACAGGTTAGGCTACGACAACGGTTTAGGGTGAGCGTACGTTTTAGCGTACGGGTTAGTGTTAGCGTACGGGTTAGGATTAGGGGACGGGTTACGATAAGGCTTCTGGTAAGGGTTAGGGTTAGGGTTATGGTTAGGGTTAGGGGATGGGGACGGTTTAGGGTACAGGTTAGGGTACGACAACGATTTAGGGTGATCGTACGTGTTAGGGTATGGGTTAGTGTTAGCGTACGGTTTAGGGTTAGGGGACGGGTTAGCGTAAGGCTTCTGGTAAGGGTTAGGGTTAGGGTGAGCGGACGGGGACGGGAACAGTTTAGGGTACAGGTTAGGGTACGACAACGGTTTAGGGTGAGCGTACGTGTTAGGGCACGGGTTAGTGTTAGCGTACGGCTTAGGAATAGGGGACGGGCTAGGGTAAGGCTTCGGGTAAGGGTTAGGGTTTGGGTTAGGGTTAAGGTTAGGGGACGGGGACGGTTTAGGGTACAGGTTAGGGTACGACAACGGTTTAGGGTGAGCGTACGTGTTAGGGCACGGGTTAGTGTTAGCGTATGGGTTGGGATTAGGGGACGGGTTAGGGTAAGGCTTCGGGTAAGTGTTAGGGTTAGGGTTAGGGTTAGGGTTATGGGACGGGGACGGTTTAGGGTACAGGTTTGGGTACGACAACGGTTTAGCGTGAGCGTACGTGTTAGTGTATTGGTTAGTGTTAGCATACGGGTTAGGATTATGGGTTGGGTGAGTGTAAGGCTTCTGGTAAGGTTCAGGGTTAGGGTTAGGGTTAGGGGACGGGGACAGGGACGGTTTAGGGTACAGGTTAAGGTACAACAACGGTTTAGGGTGAGCGTACGTGTTAGGGTACGGGTTAGTGTTAGGTTACGGTTTAGTGTTAGCGTAGGTGTTAGGATTAGGGGACGAGTTAGTGTAAGGCTTCGGGTAAGGGTTAGAGTTAGGTTTAGGGTTAGGGTTAGGGGACGGGGACGCTTTAGGGTACAGGTTAGGGTACGACAACCGTTTAGGGTGAGCGTACATTTTAGGGTATGGGTTAGTGTTAGGGTACGGTTTAGTGTTAGCGTACGGGTTAGCATTAGGGGACGGGTTAGGGTAAGGCTTCGGGTAAGGGTTAGGGTTATGCTTAGTGTTAGGGTTAGCTTTAGGGGACGGGGACGGTTTAGGGTACAAGTTAGGGTACGACAACGGTTTAGAGTGAGCGTACGTGTTAGGGTAGGCGTTAGTGTTAGCGTACGGGTTAGGATTATGTGACAGGTTAGGATAAGGCTTTGGGTAAGGGTTAGTGTTAGGCTGAGGGTTAGGGTTAGGGTTAGGGTTAGGGGCCGGGGACGGTTTAGGGTACAGTTTAGGGTATGACAACGTTTTAGGGTGACTGTACGTGTTAGTGTATGGGATAGTGTTAGCGTACAGATTAGGATTAGGGGACAGGTTAGGGTAAGGCTTCGGGTAAGGGTTAGGGTTAGGGTTAAGTTTAGGGTTAGGGTTAGGGGACGGGGACGGTTTAGTGTACAGGTTAGCGTACGACAACGGTTTAGGGTGAGCGTACGTGTTAGGGCACGGATTAGTGTTAGCATACGGATTAGGTTTAGTGGACGGGTTAGTGTAAGGCTTCGGGTATGGGTTAGGGTTACGTTAGGGTTACGGTTAGGGTTAGGGGACGTGGACGGTTTAGGGTACAGGTTAGGGTACGACAACGGTTTAGGGTGAGCGTACGTGTTAGGGTACGGGTTAGTGTTAGCGTACGGGTCAGGATTAGGGGACGAGTTAGGGTAAGGCTTTGGGTAAGGGTTAGGGTTAGGGTTAGTGTTAGGGTTAGGGGACGGGGACGGGGACGGTTTAGGGTACAGTTTATGGTATGACAACGTTTTAGTGTTAGTGTACGTGTTAGGGTACGGTTTAGTGTTAGCGTACGGTTTAGGATTAGGGTAAGGCTTCGGGTAAGGTTTAGGGTTACGGTTAGGGTTAGGGTTAGCGTCAGGGGACGAGGACGGTTTAGGGTACAGATTAGGGTAAGACAACGGTTTAGTGTGAGCATACGTGTCAGGGTATGGATTAGAGTTAGCGTACGGGCTAGGATTATGGGATGTGTTAGGGTAAGGCTTCGGGTAAGGTTTATGGTTAGGGTTAGGGTTAGGGTTAGGTTTAGGGACGGGGACGGTTTAGGGTACAGGTTAGGGTACGACAACGGTTTAGGCTGAGCGTACGTGTTAGGGTACGGGTTAGTGTTAGCATACGGATTAGGATTAGGGGACGGGTTAGGGTAAGGCGTCGGGTAAGGGTTAGAGTTAGGGTTAGGGTTAGGGTTAGTGTTAGGGTTAGGGGGCGGGGACGGTTTAGGGTACAATTTAGGGTACGACAACATTTTAGGGTGAGCGTACGTGTTAGGGCACGGGTTAGTGTTAGCGTACGGGTTAGGATTGGGGACGGGTTAGGTTAAGGCTTCGGGTAAGGGTTACAGTTAGGGTTAGGGTTAGGGTTAGGGTTAGGGTTAGCGGACGGGGACGGTTTACGATACAGTTTAGGTTATGACAACGTTTTAGGGTGAGTGTACGTGTTACGGTACGGTTTAGTGTTAGCATACGGGTTAGGATTAGGGGACGGTTTAGGGTAAGGCTTCGGGTAAGGGTTAGGGTTAGGTTTAGGGTTAGGGTTAGGGTTAGGAGACGGGGATGATTTAGGTTACAGGTTAGTGTGCGACAAAGGTTTACGGTGAGCGTACGTGATAGCGTACGGGTTAGGATTGGTGACGGGTTAGGGTAAGGCTTCGGGTAAGGATTAGGGATACAGTTAGGGTTAGGGTTAAGGTTAGGGCACGAGGAAGGTTTAAGGTACAGGTTAGGGTACGGCCACTATTTAGGGTGAGCCTACGTGTTAGGGTACGGTTTAGTGTTAGCGTACGGGTTAGGATTAGGGGACGTGTTAGGGTAAGGCTTCGGGAAATGTTTAAGGTTAAGGTTATGGTTAGGGTTAGGGGATGGGGACGGGGACGGTTTAGGGTACAGATTAGGGTAAGACAACGGTTTAGGGTGAGAGTACGTGTTAGGGTACGGGTTAGAGTTAGTGTACGGGTTAGGATTAGGGGACGGGTTAGGGTAAGGCTTCGGGTAAGGTTTAGGTTTAGGGTTAGGGTTAGGGTTAAGTTTAGGGGACGGGGACGGTTTAGGGTAAATGTTAGGGTATGACAATGGTTTAGGGTGAGCGTACGTGTTAGGGTAGGTGTTACTGTTAGCATACGGATTAGGTTTAGGGGAATGGTTAGGTTAAGGCTTCGGGTAAGGGTTAGGTTTAGGGTTAGGGTTAGGGTTAGGGTTAGGGGACTGGGACAGTATAGGGTACAGGTTAGTGTACGACAACAGTTTAGTGTGAGCGTACGTGTTAGGGTACAGGTTAGTGTTAGCGTACGGGTTAGGCTTAGGGGACAGGTTAGGGTAAGGCTTCAGGTAAGGGGTAGGGTTAGGGTTAGAGTTAGGGTTAGGGGACGGGGACGGGGATGGTTTAGGGTACAGGTTAGGGTACGTCAACGGTTTAGGGTGAGCCTACGTGTTAGGGTACGGGTTAGTATTAGCGTACGGGTTAGGTTTAGGGGACGGGTTAGTGTAAGGCTGTGGGTAACGGTTAGTGTTAGGGTTACGGTTAGGGTTAGGGTTAGGGGACGAGGACGGTTTAGGGCACAGGTTAGGGTACGACAACGGTTTAGGGTGAGCATACGTGTTAGGGTACGTGTTAGTATTAGCGTATGGGTTCGGATTAGGGGACGGTTTAGGGTAAGGAATCGGGTAAGGGTTAGGTTAAGGGTTAGGGTTAGGTTTAGGGGACAGGAACGGGGATGGTTTAAGGTATAGGTTAGGGGACGACAGCGGTTTAGGGTGAGCGTACGTGTTAGGTAACGTGTTAGTGTTAGCGTACGGGTTAGGATTACGGGAAGGGTTAGGGTAAGGCTTCGGGTGCGGGTTAGGGTTAGGGTTAGGGTCAGGGTTAGTGTTAGGGGACGGGGACGGTTTAGGGTACAGGTTAGTGTACGACAACGGTTTAGGGTGAGCGTACGTGTTAGGGTACTGTTTAGTGCTAGCGTACAGGTTAGGATTACGGGACGGGTTACGGTAAGGCTTCAGGTAAGGGTAAGTGTTAGGGTTAGGGTTAGGGTTAGCGTAAGGAGAGGGTTTAGGGTAGAGGTTAGAGTACGACAACGATTTAGGGTGAGCGTACGTGTTAGGGTACAGGTTAGTGTTAGCGTACGGGTTAGGATTAGGGGACGGTTTAGGGTAAAGCTTCGGGTAAGTGTTAGGGTTAGGGGTCCGGGACGGCGACAGGGACGGTTTAGGGTACAGGTTAGTGTACGACTACGGTTTAGGGTGAGCGTACGTGTTAGGGTAAGGGTTAGTGTTAGCATACGTGTAAGGATTAGGGGAAGTGTTAGGGTAAGGGTTCGGGTAAGGGTTCGGGTTAGGGTTAGGGTTAGTGTTAGGCGACGGGGACGGTTTAGGGTACAGGTTAGTGTACGACAACAGTTTAGGGTGAGCGTACGTGTTAGGGTACGTGTTAGTGTTAGCATACGGTTTAGTATAAGGGGACGGGTTAGGGTAAGTCTTCGGGTAAGGGTTAGGGTTATGGTTAGGGTTAGGGTTAGGGTCAGGGGATGGGGACGGTTTAGGGTACAGGTTCGGGTACGACCACGGTTTAGGGTGAGCGTACTGGTTAGGGTACGGGTTACTGTTAGCGTACGGGTTAGGATGAGGGGCGGGTTAGGATAAGGCTTCGAGTAAGGGTGAGGCTTAGGGTTAGGGTTAGGGTTAGGGGACGGGGACGGGGACGGTTTAGGATACAGGTTAGTGTATGACAACGGTTTAGGGTGAGCATACGTGTTAGGGCATGGGTTAGTGTTAGCGTACGGTTTAGGATTAGGAGACGGGTTAGGGTAAGGCTTTGGGTAAGGGTTAGGGTTAGGGATAGGGTTAGGGATAGGGGACGGGGACGGTTTAGGGTACAGGTTAGGGTACGACAACGGTTTAGTGTGAGCGTACGTGTTAGGGTACGGGTTAGTGTTAGCGTACGGGTTAGGATTAGGGTACGTGATAGGGTAAGGCTTCGGGTAAGTGTTAGGGTTAGGGTTAGGGTTAGGGTTAGGGGACGGGGACAGTTTAAGGTACAGGTTAGAGTACTTCAACGGTTTAGGGTGAGCGTACGTGTTAGGGTATGGGTTAGTGTAAGCGTACCGGATAGGATTATGGGACGGGTTAGAGTAAGGCTTCGGGTAAGGGTTAGGTTTAGGGTTAGGGTAAGGGTTAGGGTATGGGGATGGTTTAAGGTACAGGTTAGTGTACGAGAACGGTTTAGTTTGAGCGTACGTGTTAGGGCAAGTGTTATTTTTAGCGTATGGGTTAGGATTAGGGGACGGGTTAGGGTAAGGCTTCGGGTAAGGGTTAGGTTTAGGGTTACGTTTAGGGTTAGGGTTAGGGGACGGGGACGGTTTAGGGTACATGTTAAGTTATGACAATGGTTTAGGGTGAGCGTACACGTTAGGGTACGGGTTAGTGTTAGCGTACGGGTTAGGATTAAGAGTCGGGTTAGGGTAAGGTTTCGGATAAGGGTTAGGGTGAGGGTTAGGGGACGGGGACAGTTTAGGGTACAGGTTAGGGTACAGTAACGGTTTAGGGTGAGCGTACGTGATAGGGTATGTGTTAGTGTTAGCGTACGGATTAGGATTAGGGGACGGGTTAGGGTAAGACTTCGGGTAAGGGATAGGGTTAGGGTTAGGGTTAGGGGACCGGGACGGGTATGCTTTAGGGTACAGGTTATGGTACGACAAAGTTTTAGGGTGAGCGTACATGTTAGGGTACGGGTTAGTGATAGCCTACGGGTTAGAATTAGGGGACGAGTTTGGATAAAGCTTCGGGTAAGGGTTAGGGTTAAAGTTAGAGTTAGGGGACGGGGACGGGGAAGGGGACGGTTTAGGGTACAGGTTAGTGTACAACAACAGTTTAGGGTGAGCGTACGTGTTAGGGTATGGGATAGTGTTAGCGTACGGATTAGGATTAGGGGACAGGTTAGCGTAAGTTTCGGGTAAGGGTTAGGGTTATGGTTAGGGTTAGGGTTAGGTTTAGGGGACGGGGACGGTTTAGGGTACAGGTTAGGGTACGTCAAAGGTTTAGGGTGAGCGTACGTGTTAGAGTACGGGTTAGTATTAGCGTAAGGGTTAGGATTAGGGGAGGGGTTAGACTAAGGCTTCGGGTAAGGGTTAGGGTTAGGGTTAGGTTTAGGGTTAGGGTTAGGTTTAGGGGACAGGAATGGTTCAGGTTCGAGGTTAGGGTACGACAACAGTTTAGGGTGAGCGTACGTGTTAGGGTAGGTGTTATTGTTAGTGTACCGGTTAGGATTAGGGGACGGATTACTGTAAGGCTTCGGGTAAGGGTTAGGGTTAGGGTTAGGGGACGGGGACGGTTTACGGTACAGGTTAGGGTATGAGAACGGTTTAGGGTGAGCGTACGTGTTAGGGTACAAGTTAGTGTGAGCGTACGGGTTAGGATTAGGGGACGGGTTAGGGTAAGGCTTCGGGTAAGTGTTAGGCTTAGGGTTAGGGAACGGGGACGGTTTAGGGTACAGGTTAGGGTACGACAACGGTTTAGTGTGAGCGTACGTGTTAGGGTACGGGTTAGTGTTAGCATACGGGTTAAGATTAGTGGACGTGTTAGTGTAAGGCTTCGGGTAAGGGTTAGGTTTAGGGTTAGGGTTAGCGTTAGGGATAGGGGACGGGGATGGTGTAGGGTACAGGTCAGTGTACGACAACGGTTTAAGGTGAGCGTACGAGTTAGGGTACGGGTTAGTGTTAGCGTACGGGTTAGGATTAGGGGACGGGTTAGGGTAAGGCTTCCGGTAAGTGTTAGGGTTCGGGTTAGGGTTAGGGTTAGGGGACGGGGACGGGGACCGTTTAGGGTACACGGTGGGTACGACAACGGTTTAGGGTGAGCGTACATCTTATGGTACGGGTTAGTGTTAGCGTACGGGTTAGGATTAGGGGACGGGTTAGGGTAAGGCTTCGGGTAAGGGTTAGGTTTAGGGTTAGCGTTAGGTTTACGGGACGGGAACGGTTTAGTGTACAGGTTAGGGTAGGACAACGTTTTAGCGTGAGCGTATGTTGTAGGGTATGGGTTAGTGTTAGCGTACGGTTTAGGATTATTGGACGGGTTAGTGTAAGGCTTCGGGTAAGGGTTAGGGTTAGGTTTAGGTTTAGGGTTAGGGGACGGGGACGGTTAAGGGTACACGTTAGGGTATGACAACGGTTTAGGGTGTGCGTACGTGATAGTGTACGGGTTAGTGTTAGCGTACGGGTTAGGATTAGGGGACGGGTTAGGGTAAGGCTTCGGGTAAGTGTTAGGGTTAGGGTTAGGGTTAGGGGACGGGGACCGTTTAGGATACAGGTTAGGGTACAAAAACGGTTCAGGGTGAGCGTACGTGTTATGGTACGAGTTAGTGTTAGTGTATGGGTTAGTATTAGGGGACGGGTTAGAGTAAGGCTTCGGGTAAATGTTAGGGTTAGGGTTAGGGGATGGGGACGGTTTAGGGTACAGGTTAGGGTACGACAACAGTTTAAGTTGAGCGTACGTGTTAGGGTACCGGTTAGCGTTAGCATACGGGTTACGGTAAGGCTTCGGGTAAAGGTTAGGTTTAGGGTTAGGGTACGGTGACGGTTTAGGGTACAGGTTAGGGTACGACAACGTTTTAGGGTGAGCGTACGTGTTAGGGTATGGTTTAGTGTTAGCGAACGTGTTAGGTTTAGGGGACGGTTTAGCGTAAGACTTCGGGTAAGGGTTAGGGTTAGGTTTAGGGTAAAGCGACGGTTTAAGGTACAGGTTAGGGTACGACAACGGTTTAGGTTGAGCGTATGTGTTAGGGTTCCGCTTAGTGTTAGCGTACGGGTTATGCTAAGACTTCGGGTAAGGGATAGGGTTAGGGTTAGGGGACGGGGACGGTTTAGGGTACAGGTTAGTGTACGACAATGGTGTAGGGTGAGCATAACTGTTAGGGTACGTGTTAGTGTTAGCGTACTGGTAGGAGTAGGGGATGGATTACGGTAAGGCTTCGGGTAAGGGTTACAGTTAGGGTTAGGGTACGGGGACGGTTTAGGGTACAGGTTAGGGTACGACAACGGTTTAGGTTGAGCGTACGTGTTAGGGTACCGGTTAGTGTTAGCATATGGGTTATGGTAAGGCTTCGGGTAAGGGTTAGGTTTAGGGTTAGGGTTAGGGTTAGGGTTAGGGCACGTTGAAAGTTTAGGGTACAGATTACGGTACTACAACGGCTTAGGGTGAGCGTACGTGTTAGGGTATGGGTTAGTGTTAGCGTACGGTTTAGGATTAGGGGACGGGTTAGGGTAAGGCTTTGGGTAAGGGTTAGGGTTAAGGTTAGGGGACGGTGACAGGGACTGTTTAGGGTACAGGTTAGGGTACGACAACTGTTTAGGGTGAGCGTGCGTGTTAGGGTACGGCTCAGTGTTAGCGTACGGGTTAGGATTAGGGGACGGGTTAAGGTAAGGCTTCGGGTAAGGGTTAGGGTTAGGGCTAGGGGACGGGGACGGTTTAGGGTACAGGTTGGTGTACGAGATCGGTTTAGGGTGATCGTACGTGTTAGGGTATGGGTTAGTGTTAGCGTACGGATTAGGATTAGGGGACGGGTTAGTGTAAGGCTTCGGGTAAGGGTTAGGGTTAGGCTTAGGGTTAGGGGAAAGGGACGGTTTAGGGTACAGGTTAGCGTACGACAACGGTCTAGGGTGAGCGTACGTGTCAGAGTACGGGTTAGTGTTAGAGTAGGGGTTAGGATTAGGGTACGGGCTAGGGTAAGGCTTTGCGTAAGGGTTAGTGTTAGGGTTAGGGTTAGGGTTATGGTTAGGGGACGGGACGGTTTAGGGTACAGGTTAGAGTACGACAGTATTTTAGGGTGAGCTTACGTGTTAGGGTACATGTTAGTGTTAGCGTACGGGTTAGGATTAGGACACGGGTTAGGGTAAGGCTTCGGGTAAGGGTTAGGGTTAGGGTTAGGGTTAGGTTTAGGGGATGGGGACGGTTTAGTGTACAGGTTAGGGTACGACAATGTTTTAGGGTGAGCGTACGTGTTAGTTTACGGGTTAGTGTTAGCGTACGGGTTAGGTTTAGGGGACGGGTTAGGGTAAGGCTTCTGGTAAGTGTTAAGGATAGGGTTAGGATTAGGATTAGGGGAAGGGGACAGTTTAGGGTACAGGTTAGGGTACGACAACGGTTTAGTGTGAGCGTACGTGTTAAGGTACGGGTTAGTGTTAGCGTACGGTTTAGGATTATGTTACGGGTTAGTGTAAGGCTTCGGGTAAGGGTTAGGGTTAGGGTTAGGGTTAGGTTTAGGGTAAGGGTTAGGGGACAGGGACGATTTAGGGTACCAGTTAGGGTACGACAACCTTTTAGGGTGAGCGTACGTGTTAGGTTATGGGTTAGTGTTAGTGTATGGTTTAGGATTAGGGGACGGGTTAGGGTAACACTTTGGGTAAGGGTTAGGTTTAGTGTTAGGGTTAGGGGACGGGGATGGGGACGGTTTAGGGTACAGGTTAGGGTACGACGACAGTTTAGTGTGAGCGTAAGTGTTAGGGTATAGCTTAGAGTTAGCGTACGGGTTAGCATTAGGGGACGGGTTAGGGTAAGGCTTCGGGTAAGGGTTAGCCTTACGGTTAGGGTTAGGGTTAGGGTTAGGGGATGGGGACTGTTCAGGGTTCAGGTTAGAGTACGACAACGGTTTAGGGTGAGCGTACGTGTTAGGGTAGGGGTTAGTGTTAGCGTACGGGTTAGGATTAGGGGACGCGTTAGGGTAAGGCTTCTGGTAATGGTTAGGGTTAGGGTTAGGGTTAGGGGATGGGGACGGGGACGGTTTAGGGTACACGTTAGGGTACGACAACGGTTTAGGGTGAGCGAACGTGTTAGGGTATGGGTTAGTGTTAGCGTACGGGTTAGGATTAGGGGACAGGTTAGGGTAAGACTTCGGGTAAGTGTTAGGATTAGGGTTAGGGTTAGTGTTAGGGTTAGGATAGGGGACAGGAATGGTTTAGGGTAGAGGGTAGGGTACGACAATAGTTTAGGGTGAGCGTACGTGTTCGGGTAGGTGTTAGTGTTAGCGTACCGCTTAGGATTAGGCGACGGATTAGTGTAAGGCTTTGGGTAAGGGTTAGGGTTAGGGTACGGGGACGGTTTAGGGTACAGGTTAGGGTACGACAACGGTTTAGTGTGAACGTACATGTTAGGGTACGGGTTAGTGTTAGCGTACGGGTTAGGATTAGTGGATGTGTTAGTGTAAGGCTTCAGGTAATGGTTAGGTTTAGGGTTAGGGTTAGGGTTAGGGATAGGGGACGGGGACGGTGTAGGGTACAGGTTAGGGTACGACAACGGTTTAGGGTGAACGTACGAGTTAGGGTACGGGTTAGTGTTAGCGTACGGGTTAGGTTTAGGGGACAGGTTAGGGTAAGACTTCGGGTAAGGGTTAGGGTTAGGGTTAGGGTTAGGGTTAGGGCATGGCCACGGTTTAGGGTACAGATTAGGGTACTACAACCATTTAGGGTGAGCGTACGTGTTAGGGTACGGGTTAGTGTTAGCGTACGGTTTAGGATTAGGGGACGGGTTAGCGTAAGGCTTCAGGTAAGGGTTAGGGTTAAGGTTAGGGTTAGGGTTAGGGGACGGTGACGGGGACGGTTTAGGGTACAGGTTAGGGTACGACAACGGTTTAGGGTGAGCGTACGTGTTAAGGTATGGGTTAGTGTTAGCGTACGGGTTAGGGTTAGGGGACGGGTTAGGGTAAGGCTTCGGGTAAGGGTTAGGGTTAGGGTTAGGATTAGGGTTAGGGGACGGGGATGGGGACGGTTTAGGGTACAGGTTAGGGTACGACAAAGGTTTAGTATGAGCGTACGTTTTAGGGTACGGTTTAGCGTTAGCGTACGTGTTAGGATTAGGTGACAGGTTAGTGTAAGGATTCGGGTAAGGGTTTGGGTTAGGTTTAGGGTTAGGGTTAGGGGATGGGGACGGTTTAGGGTACAGGTTAGTGTACGTCAACGGTTTAGGGTGAGCGTACGTGTTAGGGTACGTGTTAGTGTTACCGTTCAGGATAAGATTATGGGACGGGTTAGGGTAAGGCTTCGGGTAAGAGTTAGGGTAGGGTTAGGGTTAGGGTTAGGGTTAGGGGACGGGGACTGTTTAGGGTACAGTTTAGGGTATGACAAAGGTTTAGGGTGAGTGTACGTGTTAGGGTACGGGTTAGTGTTAGCGTACGGGTTAGGATTAGGTGATGGGTTAGGGTAAGGGTTAGGTTTAGGGGTAGGGTTACGGTTAGGTGACGGGGACGGTTTAGGTTACAGGTTAGGGTACGGCAACTGTTTAGTGTGAGCGTACGTCTTAGGGTATGTGTTAGTGTTAGCGTATGGGTTAGTATTAGGGGACGGGTTAGGGTAAGGCCTCGGGTAAGCGTTAGGGTTAGGGGACGGGGACGGTTTAGGGTATAGGTTATGGTACGACAACGGATTAGGGTGAGCATACGTGTTAGGGTACGGGTTAGTGTTAGTGTACGGGATAGGATTAGGGGACGGGTTAGGGTAAGGTTTCGGGTAAGGGTTAGGTTTAGGGTTATTGTTATGGTTAGGGTTATGGGACGGGGACGGTTTAGGGTACAGGGTAGAGTAAAACAACGATTTAGGGTGAGCGTACGTATTAGGGAACGGGTTAGTGTTAGCGTACGGGTTAGGATTAGGGGACGGTTTTGGGTAAGGCTTCGGGTAAGGCTTAGGTTTAGGGTTAGGGTTAGGGATAAGGTTAGGGTTAGGGGACGGGGACCGTTTAGGGTACAGGTTAGGGTACGACAACGGTTTAGGGTGAGCGTATGAGTTAGGGTATGGGTTAGTGTTAGCGTACGGTTTAGGAATTGGGGGGAGTTAGGGTAAGGCTTCGGGTAAGGGTTAGGGTTAGGGTTAGGGTTAGGGGACCGGGACGGTTTAGGGTACAGGTTAGGGTTAGGGTTAGGGTTAGGGTTAGGGTTAGGGTTAGGGGACAGGGACGGTTTAGGGTACAGTTTAGGGTACCACAAAGGTTTAGGGTGAGCGTACATGTTAGGGTACGGGTTAGTGTTAGCGTACGGGTTAGTAGTAGGGGACGGGTTAGGGTAAGGCTTCAGGTAACGGTTAGTGTTAGGGTTACGTTTTGGGTTAGGGTTAGGGGACGGGGATGGTTTAGGGTACAGGTTAGTGTATGACAACAGTTTAGGGTGAGCGTACGTGATAGCATATGAGTTAGGATTGGTGACGGGTTAGGGGAAGGCTTCGGGTGAGGGTTAGGGTTAGGGTTAGGGTAAGGGTTAGGGGACGGTTACGGTTTAGGGTACAGGTTAGGGTACGACAACGGTTTAGGGTAAGCGTACGTGTTAGGGCATGGGTTAGTGTTAGCGTACGGGTTAGGATTAGGGGACGGGTTAGGGTAAGGCTTCGGTTAAGGGTTAGGGTTAGGGTTAGGGTTAGGGTTCGGGTTAGGGGACGGGGACTGGGACGGTTTAGGGTACAGGTTAGGGTACGACAACGGTTTAGAGTTAGGGTACGTGTTAGGGCATGGGTTAGTGTTAGCGTACGGGTTAGGATTAGGAGACGGTTTAGGGTAAGGCTTCGGGTAAGGGTTCGGGTTACGGTTAGGGTTAGGGTTAGGGTTAGGGGACGGGGACGGTTTAGGGTACAGGTTAGGGTACGACAATGATTTACGGTGAGCGTACGTGTTAGGGTACGGGTTAGTGTTAGGGTACGGGTTAGGATTAGGGGCTGGTTTAGGGTAAGGCTTTGGGTAAGGCTTAGGGTTAGGGTTAGGGTTAGGGTTAGGTTTAGGGGACGGTTTAGGTTACAGTTTACGGTACGACAACGGTTTAGGGTGAGCTTAGGTTTTAGCGTATGGGTTAGTGTTAGCGTACGGTTTAGGGTTAAGCGAAGGGTTAGAGTAAGGCTTCGGATAAGGGTTAGGGTTAGGGTTAGGGTTAGGGGACGGGGACGGTTAAGGGTACAGGTTAGGGTACGACAAAGTTTTAGGGTGAGCGTACGTGTTAGGGTATGGGATAGTGTTAGCGTACGGGTTAGGATTAAGGGACGGGTTAGGCTAAGGCTTCAGGTAAGGGTTAGGATTAGGTTTAGGGTTAGGTTTAGGGTTAGGGGACGGGGACGGTTTAGGTTACAGGTTAGAGTACGACAACGGTTTAGCGTGAGCTAAGGGTTAGGGTTAGGGTTAGTGTTAGGGTTAGGGTTAGGGGACGGTTTAGGGTACAGGTTAGGGTATGACAACGGTTTAGTGTGAGCGTACATGTTAGGGTACGGTTTAGTGTTAGCGTACAGGTCAGGATTAGGGGACGGGTTAGTTTAAGGCTTCGGGTAAGGGTTAGGCTTAGGGTTAGGGTTAGGGTTAGGGGACGGTTTAGGGTACAGGTTAGGGTACGACAAAGTTTTAGGGTGAGTGTATGTGTTAGGGTACGGGTTAGTGTTAGCTTACGGGTTAGGATTAGGGGACGGGTTAGGGTAAGGCTTCAGGTAAGGGTTAGGGTTAGGGTTAGGGTTAGGGGCCGGGAACGGTATAGGATACAGGTTAGTGTACGACAACGGTTTAGGGTGAGCGTACGTGTTAGGGTATGGGTTAGTGTTAGCGTACAGTTTAGGATTAGGGGACGGCTTAGGGTAAGGCTTCGGATAAGGGTTTGGGTTAGGGTTAGGGTTAGGGTTAGGAGCCGGGGAAGATTTAGGTTACAGGTTAGGGTACGTCAATGGTTTAGCGTGATCGTACGTGTTAGGGTATGGTTTAGTATTAGCGTACGGGTCAGGATTAGGGGACGGCTTAGGTTAAGGCTTCGGGTAAGGTTTAGTGTTAGGGTTAGGGTTAGGATTAGGGTTAGGGTACAGGGATGGTTTACGGTACAGTTTAGTGTATGACCACGGTTTAGGCTGAACGTACGTGTTAGGGTACGTGTTAGTGTTAGCGTACGGGTTAGGATTAGGGGACGGGTTAGGGTAAGGCTTCCGATAAGGGATAGGGTTAGGGTTAGGGGACGGGGACGGTTTAGGGTACAGTTTAGAGTATGACCACGTTTTAGGGTGAGCGTACGTGTTAGGGTATGGGTTACTGTTAGCGTACGGGTTAGGATTAGGGAACGGGTTAGGGAAAGGCTTCAGGTTAGGGTTAGGGTTAGGGTTAGGGTTTGGGTTAGGTTTAGGGGTCAATTTAGGGTACAGTTTAGGGTACGACAACTGTTTAGTGTGAGCGTACATTTTAGGGTATGTGTTAGTGTTAGCGTCTGGGTTAGGATTAGGGGACGGGTTAGGGTAAGGCTTCGGGTAAGCGTTAGGTTTAGGGTTAGGGTTAGAGTTAGGGGACAGGTACGGTATAGGGTACAGTTTAGGGCACGACAACGGTTTAGGGTGAGTGTACGTGGTAGGGTACGGGTTAGTGTTAGCGTACGGTTTAGGATTAGGGGACATATTAGTGTAAGGCTTCGGGTACGAGTTAGGTTTAGGGTTAGGGGACGGGGACGGTTTAGGGTACAGGTTAGGGTACGACAACGATTTAGCGTGACCGTACATGTTAAGGTATGTGTTAGTGTTAGCGTATGGGTTAGGATTAGGGGACGGATTAGGGTAAGGTTTCGGGTAAGTGTTAGTGTTAGGATTAGGGATAGGTTTAGTGTTAGGGGACGGGGACAGTTTGGGCTACAGGTTAGGGTACGACAATGGTTTAGGGTGAGCGTACATGTTAGGGTATGGGTTAGTGTTAGAGTACGGGTTAGGATTAAGGGACGGTTTAGGATAAGGCTTCGGGTAAGAGTTAGCGTTAGGGTTAGGGTTAGGGTTAGGTTTAGGGTTAGGGTTAGGGGATGGGGATGGTTTAGGGTACAGGTTAGGGTACGACAACGGTTTAGTGTGAGCGTACGTGTTAGGGTACGGGTTAGTGTTAGCGTACGGGTTAGATTAGGGGACGGGTTAGGGGAAGGCTTCGGGTAAGGGTTAGGGTTAGGGTTAGTGTTAGGGTTAGGGTTAGGGGACGGTTTAGGGTACAGGTTAGGGTATGACAACGGTTTAGTGTGAGCGTACATGTTAGGGCATGGGTTAGTGTTAGCGTACGAGTTAGGATTAGGGGACAGGTTAGGGTAAGGCTTCGGGTAAGGGTTAGGGTTAGGGTTAGGGTTAAGGTTAGGGGTTGGAGACGGTATAGGGTACAGTTTAGGGTACGACAACGGTTTAGGGTGAGCGTACGTGTTAGGGTAGGGGTTAGTGTTAGCGTACGGTTTAGGATTAGGGGACGTGTTAGGGTAAGGCTTCGGGTAAGAATTAGGGTTATGGTTAGGGGACGGGGACGGATTAGGGTACAGGTTAGGGTACGACAACGGTTTAGGGTGAGCGTACATGTTAGGGTACGTGTTAGTGTTAGCGTACGGGTCAGGATTATGGGACGGGTTAGGGTAAGGCTTTGGGTAAGGGTTAGTTTTAGGGTTAGGGTTATGGTTAGTGTTACGGGAGGGGGACGGTTTGGGATACAGGTTAGCGTACGACCACGGTTCAGGGTGAGCGTACATGTTAGGGTACGGGTTAGTGTTAGCATATGGGTTAGGAATAGGGGACGGGTCATGGTAAGGCTTCGGATAAGGGTTAGGGTTAGGGTTAGGGTTAGGGTTAGGGGACAGGGACTGTTTAGGTTACAGGTTAGGGTACGACAACGGTTTAGCGTGAGCATACATGTTAGGGTATATTTGAGTGTTAGCGTACGGGTCAGGATTAGGGGACGGGTTTGTTTAAGGCTTCAGGTAAGTGTTACGGTTAGGGTTAGGGTTAGAGTTAGGGTTAGGGGACGGGGACGGTTTAGGGTACAGGTTAGGGTACGACAACGGTTTAGGGTGAACGTACGTGTTAGGGTACGGGTTAGGGTTAGTGTATGGGTTAGGATTAGGGGACGGGTTAGGGTAAGCCTTCATTTCAGTGTTAGTATTAGGGTTAGGGTTAGGGTTAGTGTTAGGGTTAGGGTACGGGAATGGTTTAGGGTACAGGTTAGTGTACAACAATGGTTTAGGCTGAGCGTACATATTAGGGTACGGGTTACTTTTAGCGTACGGGTTAGGATTAGGGGACGGGTTAGGGTAAGGATTCGGGTAAGGTTTAGGGTTAGGGTTAGGGTTAGGGTTAGGGTTAGGGGACGGGGTTGGTTTAGGGTACAGGTTAGTGTACGAAAATGGTTTAGGCTGAGCGTACATATTAGGGTACGGGTTAGTGTTAGCGTACGGGTTAGGATTAGGGGACGGGTTAGGGTAAGGCTTCGAGTAAGGGTTAGGGTTAGGGTTAGGGTTAGGGTTAGGGGACGGTTTAGGGTACAGTTTAGGGTACGACAACGGTTTATGGTGAGCGTAGGTTTTAGGGTATGTGTTAGTGTTAACGTACGGGTTAGGATTAAGGAACGGGTTAGGGTAAGGCTTCGGTTAAGGGTTAAGTTTAGGTTTAGGGTTAAGGTTAAGGTTAGGGTACGGGGACGGTTTAGGTGACAGGTTAGGGTACGACAACGGTTTAGCGTGAGCGTACATGTTAGCGTACGGGTCAGGATTAGGGGACCGTTTTGGTTAAGGGTTCGGGTAAGTGTTAGGCTTAGGGTTAGGGGACGGTTAAGGGTACAGGTTAGGGTACGACAAAGGTTTAGGGTAAGCGTATGTGTTAGGGTACGGGTTATTGTCAGCTTACGGGTCAGGATTAGGGGACGGGTTAGGGTAAGGCTTCGGATAAGGGTAAGGGTTAGGGTTAGGGTTAGGATTAGGGTTAGGGTACGGGGATGGTTTATGGTACAGTTTAGTGTATGACAATGGTTTAGGGTGAACGTACGTGTTAGGGTAGGTGTTAGTGTTAGCGTACGGGTTAGGATTATGTGACAGATTAATGTAAGGTTTCGGGTAAGGGTTAGGGTTAGGGCTAGGGTTAGGGTTAGGGGACGGTGATGGTTTAGCATAAAGGGTAGGGTACGAAAACGGTTTAGGGTGAGCGTACGTGTTAGGGTACAGGTTAGTGTTAGCGTACGGGTTACTATTAGGGGACGGTTTAGGGTAAGGCTTCGGGTAAGGTTTAGGGTTAGGGTTAGGACTAGGGTTTGGGTTAGGTGATGGGGAAGGTTTAGGGTACAGGTTAGGGTACGACAACTGTTTAGGGTGAGCGTACGTGTTAGGGTACGGGTTAGGGTTAGTGTACGGGTTAGGATTAGGGGACGGATTAGGGTAAGCCTTCGTTTAAGGGTTAGGGTTAGGGTTAGGGTTAGGGTTAGGGGACGGGGATGGTTTAGGCTACAGATTAGGGTACGCCAACAGTTTAGGGTGAGCGTACGTGTTAGGGTATGGGTTAGTGTTATCGTACTGGTTAGGATTAGGGGACGGGTTAGGGTAAGCCTTCGTTTAAGGGTTAGGGTTAGGGTTAAGGTTAGGGGATGGGGATGATTTAGGGTACAGGTCTGTGCACAACAATGGTTTAGGATGAGCGTACGCATTAGGGTACAAGTTAGTGTTAGCATACGTGTTAACATTAGGGGACGGTTTATGGTAAGGCTTTGGGTAAGGTTTACGGTTAGGGTTAGGGTTAGGGTTAGGGTACGGGGACGGTTTAGGGTACTGGTTAGGGTACGAAAATTGTTGAGGGTTAGCGTACCTGTTAGGGTATGGGTTAGTGTTAGCGTACAGGTTAGGATTAGGGGACGGGTTAGGGTAAGGCTTCGGGTAAGGGTTAGGGTTAAGGTTGGGTTAGGGTTAGGGTTAGGGGACGGGGATGGTTTAGGGTACAGGTTAGGGTATGACAACGTTTTCAGGTGAGCGTACATGTTAGGGTACGGATTAGTTTTAGCGTACGGGTTAGGATTGGGGACGGGTTAGGGTAAGGTTTCGGGTAAGTGTTAGGGTTAGGGTTAGGGTTCGTGTTAAGTTTAGGGTTAGGGGACGGGGACCGTTTAGGGTACAGCTTAGCGTACGACAACAGTTTAGGGTGAGCGTACGTGTTACGTTACGGGTTAGTGTTAGCGTACGATTTAGGATTAGGGGACGGGTTAGGGTAAGGCTTCGGGTAAGGGTTAGGTTTAGGGTTAGGGTTAGGGGACGGAGACGGTTTAGGGTACAGGTTAGTGTACGACAAGGTTTTAGGGTGAGCTTACGTGTTAGGATACGGGTTAGGGTTAGCGTACGGGTTAGGATTAGGGGACGGGTTAGGGTAGTGCTTCGGGTAAGTGTTAGGGTTAGGCTTAGGGTTAGGGTTAGGGTTAGGGTTAGGGGACGGGGACGGTTTAGGGTACAGGTTAGGGTACGACAACGGTTTAGTGTGAACGTACGTTTTAGGGTATGGGTTAAAGTTAGAGTACGGGTTAGGGTTAAGGAATGGGATAGAGCAAGGCTTCGGGTAAGGATTAGGGTTAGTGTTAGGGTTAGGGGACTGGGACACGGATGTTTTAGGGTACAGGTTAGGGTACAACAACGGTTTAGGTTGAGCGTACGTGTTAGGGTACGGGTTAGTGTTAACGTACGGGTTAGGATTAAGGGACGGGTTAGGGTAAGGTTTCGGGTAAGGGTTAGCGTTAGGGTTAGGGTTAGGGTTAGGGTTACGGGATGGGGACAGTTTAGGGTACAGGTTAGGGTACGACCACGGTTTAGGGTGAGAGTACATGTTAGTGTACAGGTTAGTGTTAGCGTACGGGTTAGGATTAGGGGACGGGCTAGGGTAAGGCTTCTGGTAAGGGTTAGGGTAAGGGTTACGGTTAGGGTTAGGGGACGGGGACGGTTTAGGGTACAGGTTAGGGTACAACAACGGTTTAGGGTGAACGTACGTGTTAGGGTACGGGTTAGTGTTAGCGTACGGGTTAGGATTATGGGTCAGGTTAGGGTAAGGCTTCGGGTAAGGGTTGGGGTTAGGGTTAGGGTTATTGTTAGGGGACCGGGATGGTTTAGGGTAGAGTTTAGGGTACGACAACGGTTTAGGGTGAGCGTACCTGTTAGGTACTGGTTAGTGTTAGCGTAAGTGTTAGGATTACTGGACGGGTTAGGGTAAGGCTTCGGGTAAGGGTTAGGTTTAGGGTTAGGGTTAGGGTTAGGGGACTGGGACAGGGATGGTTTAGGGTAAAGTTTACGGTACGACAATGGATTAGGGTGAGCCTACGTGTTAGGGTACGGGTTAGTGTTAGGGTACGGGTTAGGATTAGGGGACGGGTTATGGTAAAGCTTCGGGTAAGGGTTAGGATTACAGTTAAGGGACGGGGACGGTTTAGGGTACAGGTTAGGGTATAACAACGTTTTAGTGTCAGCGTATGTGTTAGGGTATGGGTTAGTGTGAGCGTACGGGTTAGGATTAGGGGACGGGTTAGGGTAAGGCTTCGGGGAAGGTTTAGTGTTAGTGTTAGGGTTAGGGTTAGGGGACTGGGATGGAGATGGTTTAGGGTACAGGTTAGTGTACGACAATGGTTAAGGGTGAGGGTACGTGTTCGGGTACGGGTTAGTGTTAGCGTACGGGTTAGGATTAGGGGACGGGTTAGGGTAAGGCTTCGGGTAAGGGTTAGGTTTAGGGTTAGCGTTAGGTTTACGGGACGGGAACGGTTTAGTGTACAGGTTAGGGTAGGACAACGTTTTAGCGTGAGCGTATGTTGTAGGGTATGGGTTAGTGTTAGCGTACGGTTTAGGATTATTGGACGGGTTAGTGTAAGGCTTCGGGTAAGGGTTAGGGTTAGGTTTAGGTTTAGGGTTAGGGGACGGGGACGGTTAAGGGTACACGTTAGGGTATGACAACGGTTTAGGGTGTGCGTACGTGATAGTGTACGGGTTAGTGTTAGCGTACGGGTTAGGATTAGGGGACGGGTTAGGGTAAGGCTTCGGGTAAGTGTTAGGGTTAGGGTTAGGGTTAGGGGACGGGGACCGTTTAGGATACAGGTTAGGGTACCAAAACGGTTCAGGGTGAGCGTACGTGTTATGGTACGAGTTAGTGTTAGTGTACGGGTTAGTATTAGGGGACGGGTTAGAGTAAGGCTTCGGGTAAATGTTAGGGTTAGGGTTAGGGGATGGGGACGGTTTAGGGTACAGGTTAGGGTACGACAACAGTTTAAGTTGAGCGTACGTGTTAGGGTACCGGTTAGCGTTAGCATACGGGTTACGGTAAGGCTTCGGGTAAAGGTTAGGTTTAGGGTTAGGGTACGGTGACGGTTTAGGGTACAGGTTAGGGTACGACAACGTTTTAGGGTGAGCGTACGTGTTAGGGTATGGTTTAGTGTTAGCGAACGTGTTAGGTTTAGGGGACCGTTTAGCGTAAGGCTTCGGGTAAGGTTTAGGGTTAGGTTTAGGGTAAAGCGACGGTTTAAGGTACAGGTTAGGGTACGACAACGGTTTAGGTTGAGCGTATGTGTTAGGGTTCCGCTTAGTGTTAGCGTACGGGTTATGCTAAGACTTCGGGTAAGGGATAGGGTTAGGGTTAGGGGACGGGGACGGTTTAGGGTACAGGTTAGTGTACGACAATGGTGTAGGGTGAGCATAACTGTTAGGGTACGTGTTAGTGTTAGCGTACTGGTAGGAGTAGGGGATGGATTACGGTAAGGCTTCGGGTAAGGGTTACAGTTAGGGTTAGGGTACGGGGACGGTTTAGGGTACAGGTTAGGGTACGACAACGGTTTAGGTTGAGCGTACGTGTTAGGGTACCGGTTAGTGTTAGCATATGGGTTATGGTAAGGCTTCGGGTAAGGGTTAGGTTTAGGGTTAGGGTTAGGGTTAGGGTTAGGGCACGTTGAAAGTTTAGGGTACAGATTACGGTACTACAACGGCTTAGGGTGAGCGTACGTGTTAGGGTATGGGTTAGTGTTAGCGTACGGTTTAGGATTAGGGGACGGGTTAGGGTAAGGCTTTGGGTAAGGGTTAGGGTTAAGGTTAGGGGACGGTGACAGGGACTGTTTAGGGTACAGGTTAGGGTACGACAACTGTTTAGGGTGAGCGTGCGTGTTAGGGTACGGCTCAGTGTTAGCGTACGGGTTAGGATTAGGGGACGGGTTAAGGTAAGGCTTCGGGTAAGGGTTAGGGTTAGGGTTAGGGGACGGGGACGGTTTAGGGTACAGGTTGGTGTACGAGATCGGTTTAGGGTGATCGTACGTGTTAGGGTATGGGTTAGTGTTAGCGTACGGATTAGGATTAGGGGACGGGTTAGTGTAAGGCTTCGGGTAAGGGTTAGGGTTAGGCTTAGGGTTAGGGGAAAGGGACGGTTTAGGGTACAGGTTAGCGTACGACAACGGTCTAGGGTGAGCGTACGTGTCAGAGTACGGGTTAGTGTTAGAGTAGGGGTTAGGATTAGGGTACGGGCTAGGGTAAGGCTTTGCGTAAGGGTTAGTGTTAGGGTTAGGGTTAGGGTTATGGTTAGGGGACGGGACGGTTTAGGGTACAGGTTAGAGTACGACAGTATTTTAGGGTGAGCTTACGTGTTAGGGTACATGTTAGTGTTAGCGTACGGGTTAGGATTAGGACACGGGTTAGGGTAAGGCTTCGGGTAAGGGTTAGGGTTAGGGTTAGGGTTAGGTTTAGGGGATGGGGACGGTTTAGTGTACAGGTTAGGGTACGACAATGTTTTAGGGTGAGCGTACGTGTTAGTTTACGGGTTAGTGTTAGCGTACGGGTTAGGTTTAGGGGACGGGTTAGGGTAAGGCTTCTGGTAAGTGTTAAGGATAGGGTTAGGATTAGGATTAGGGGAAGGGGACAGTTTAGGGTACAGGTTAGGGTACGACAACGGTTTAGTGTGAGCGTACGTGTTAAGGTACGGGTTAGTGTTAGCGTACGGTTTAGGATTATGTTACGGGTTAGTGTAAGGCTTCGGGTAAGGGTTAGGGTTAGGGTTAGGGTTAGGTTTAGGGTAAGGGTTAGGGGACAGGGACGATTTAGGGTACCAGTTAGGGTACGACAACCTTTTAGGGTGAGCGTACGTGTTAGGTTATGGGTTAGTGTTAGTGTATGGTTTAGGATTAGGGGACGGGTTAGGGTAACACTTTGGGTAAGGGTTAGGTTTAGTGTTAGGGTTAGGGGACGGGGATGGGGACGGTTTAGGGTACAGGTTAGGGTACGACGACAGTTTAGTGTGAGCGTAAGTGTTAGGGTATAGCTTAGAGTTAGCGTACGGGTTAGCATTAGGGGACGGGTTAGGGTAAGGCTTCGGGTAAGGGTTAGCCTTACGGTTAGGGTTAGGGTTAGGGTTAGGGGATGGGGACTGTTCAGGGTACAGGTTAGAGTACGACAACGGTTTAGGGTGAGCGTACGTGTTAGGGTAGGGGTTAGTGTTAGCGTACGGGTTAGGATTAGGGGACGCGTTAGGGTAAGGCTTCTGGTAATGGTTAGGGTTAGGGTTAGGGTTAGGGGATGGGGACGGGGACGGTTTAGGGTACACGTTAGGGTACGACAACGGTTTAGGGTGAGCGAACGTGTTAGGGTATGGGTTAGTGTTAGCGTACGGGTTAGGATTAGGGGACAGGTTAGGGTAAGACTTCGGGTAAGTGTTAGGATTAGGGTTAGGGTTAGTGTTAGGGTTAGGATAGGGGACAGGAATGGTTTAGGGTAGAGGGTAGGGTACGACAATAGTTTAGGGTGAGCGTACGTGTTCGGGTAGGTGTTAGTGTTAGCGTACCGCTTAGGATTAGGCGACGGATTAGTGTAAGGCTTTGGGTAAGGGTTAGGGTTAGGGTACGGGGACGGTTTAGGGTACAGGTTAGGGTACGACAACGGTTTAGTGTGAACGTACATGTTAGGGTACGGGTTAGTGTTAGCGTACGGGTTAGGATTAGTGGATGTGTTAGTGTAAGGCTTCAGGTAATGGTTAGGTTTAGGGTTAGGGTTAGGGTTAGGGATAGGGGACGGGGACGGTGTAGGGTACAGGTTAGGGTACGACAACGGTTTAGGGTGAACGTACGAGTTAGGGTACGGGTTAGTGTTAGCGTACGGGTTAGGTTTAGGGGACAGGTTAGGGTAAGACTTCGGGTAAGGGTTAGGGTTAGGGTTAGGGTTAGGGTTAGGGCATGGCCACGGTTTAGGGTACAGATTAGGGTACTACAACCATTTAGGGTGAGCGTACGTGTTAGGGTACGGGTTAGTGTTAGCGTACGGTTTAGGATTATGGGACGGGTTAGCGTAAGGCTTCAGGTAAGGGTTAGGGTTAAGGTTAGGGTTAGGGTTAGGGGACGGTGACGGGGACGGTTTAGGGTACAGGTTAGGGTACGACAACGTTTTAGGGTGAGCGTACGTGTTAAGGTATGGGTTAGTGTTAGCGTACGGGTTAGGGTTAGGGGACGGGTTAGGGTAAGGCTTCGGGTAAGGGTTAGGGTTAGGGTTAGGATTAGGGTTAGGGGACGGGGATGGGGACGGTTTAGGGTACAGGTTAGGGTACGACAAAGGTTTAGTATGAGCGTACGTTTTAGGGTACGGTTTAGCGTTAGCGTACGTGTTAGGATTAGGTGACAGGTTAGTGTAAGGATTCGGGTAAGGGTTTGGGTTAGGTTTAGGGTTAGGGTTAGGGGATGGGGACGGTTTAGGGTCCAGGTTAGTGTACGTCAACGGTTTAGGGTGAGCGTACGTGTTAGGGTACGTGTTAGTGTTACCGTTCAGGATAAGATTATGGGACGGGTTAGGATAAGGCTTCGGGTAAGAGTTAGGGTAGGGTTAGGGTTAGGGTTAGGGTTAGGGGACGGGGACTGTTTAGGGTACAGTTTAGGGTATGACAAAGGTTTAGGGTGAGTGTACGTGTTAGGGTATGGGTTAGTGTTAGCGTACGGGTTAGGATTAGGTGATGGGTTAGGGTAAGGGTTAGGTTTAGGGGTAGGGTTACGGTTAGGTGACGGGGACGGTTTAGGTTACAGGTTAGGGTACGGCAACTGTTTAATGTGAGCGTACGTCTTAGGGTATGTGTTAGTGTTAGCGTATGGGTTAGTATTAGGGGACGGGTTAGGGTAAGGCCTCGGGTAAGCGTTAGGGTTAGGGGACGGGGACGGTTTAGGGTATAGGTTATGGTACGACAACGGATTAGGGTGAGCATACGTGTTAGGGTACGGGTTAGTGTTAGTGTACGGGATAGGATTAGGGGACGGGTTAGGGTAAGGTTTCGGGTAAGGGTTAGGTTTAGGGTTATTGTTATGGTTAGGGTTATGGGACGGGGACGGTTTAGAGTACAGGGTAGAGTAAAACAACGATTTAGGGTGAGCGTACGTATTAGGGAACGGGTTAGTGTTAGCGTACGGGTTAGGATTAGGGGACGGTTTTGGGTAAGGCTTCGGGTAAGGCTTAGGTTTAGGGTTAGGGTTAGGGTTAGGGATAAGGTTAGGGTTAGGGGACGGGGACCGTTTAGGGTACAGGTTAGGGTACGACAACGGTTTAGGGTGAGCGTATGAGTTAGGGTATGGGTTAGTGTTAGCGTACGGTTTAGGAATTGGGGGGAGTTAGGGTAAGGCTTCGGGTAAGGGTTAGGGTTAGGGTTAGGGTTAGGGGACCGGGACGGTTTAGGGTACAGGTTAGGGTTAGGGTTAGGGTTAGGGTTAGGGTTAGGGTTAGGGGACAGGGACGGTTTAGGGTACAGTTTAGGGTACCACAAAGGTTTAGGGTGAGCGTACATGTTAGGGTACGGGTTAGTGTTAGCGTACGGGTTAGTAGTAGGGGACGGGTTAGGGTAAGGCTTCAGGTAACGGTTAGTGTTAGGGTTACGTTTTGGGTTAGGGTTAGGGGACGGGGATGGTTTAGGGTACAGGTTAGTGTATGACAACAGTTTAGGGTCAGCGTACGTGATAGCACATGAGTTAGGATTGGTGACGGGTTAGGGGAAGGCTTCGGGTGAGGGTTAGGGTTAGGGTTAGGGTAAGGGTTAGGGGACGGTTACGGTTTAGGGTACAGGTTAGGGTACGACAACGGTTTAGGGTAAGCGTACGTGTTAGGGCATGGGTTAGCGTTAGCGTACGGGTTAGGATTAGGGGACGGGTTAGGGTAAGGCTTCGGTTAAGGGTTAGGGTTAGGGTTAGGGTTAGGGTTCGGGTTAGGGGACGGGGACTGGGACGGTTTAGGGTACAGGTTAGGGTACGACAACGGTTTAGAGTTAGGGTACGTGTTAGGGCATGGGTTAGTGTTAGCGTGCGGGTTAGGATTAGGAGACGGTTTAGGGTAAGGCTTCGGGTAAGGGTTCGGGTTACAGTTAGGGTTAGGGTTAGGGTTAGGGGACGGGGACGGTTTAGGGTACAGGTTAGGGTACGACAATGATTTACGGTGAGTGTACGTGTTAGGGTACGGGTTAGTGTTAGGGTACGGGTTAGGATTAGGGGCTGGTTTAGGGTAAGGCTTTGGGTAAGGCTTAGGGTTAGGGTTAGGTTTAGGGTTAGGTTTAGGGGACGGTTTAGGTTACAGTTTACGGTACGACAACGGTTTAGGGTGAGCTTAGGTTTTAGCGTATGGGTTAGTGTGAGCGTACGGTTTAGGGTTAAGCGAAGGGTGAGAGTAAGGCTTCGGATAAGGGTTAGGGTTAGGGTTAGGGTTAGGGGACGGGGACGGTTAAGGGTACAGGTTAGGGTACGACAAAGTTTTAGGGTGAGCGTACGTGTTAGGGTATGGGATAGTGTTAGCGTACGGGTTAGGATTAAGGGACGGGTTAGGCTAAGGCTTCAGGTAAGGGTTAGGATTAGGTTTAGGGTTAGGTTTAGGGTTAGGGGACGGGGACGGTTTAGGTTACAGGTTAGAGTACGACAACGGTTTAGCGTGAGCTAAGGGTTAGGGTTAGGGTTAGTGTTAGGGTTAGGGTTAGGGGACGGTTTAGGGTACAGGTTAGGGTATGACAACGGTTTAGTGTGAGCGTACATGTTAGGGTACGGTTTAGTGTTAGCGTACAGGTCAGGATTAGGGGACGGGTTAGTTTAAGGCTTCGGGTAAGGGTTAGGCTTAGGGTTAGGGTTAGGGTTAGGGGACGGTTTAGGGTACAGGTTAGGGTACGACAAAGTTTTAGGGTGAGTGTATGTGTTAGGGTACGGGTTAGTGTTAGCTTACGGGTTAGGATTAGGGGACGGGTTAGGGTAAGGCTTCAGGTAAGGGTTAGGGTTAGGGTTAGGGTTAGGGGCCGGGAACGGTATAGGATACAGGTTAGTGTACGACAACGGTTTAGGGTGAGCGTACGTGTTAGGGTATGGGTTAGTGTTAGCGTACAGTTTAGGATTAGGGGACGGCTTAGGGTAAGGCTTCGGATAAGGGTTTGGGTTAGGGTTAGGGTTAGGGTTAGGAGCCGGGGAAGATTTAGGTTACAGGTTAGGGTACGTCAATGGTTTAGCGTGATCGTACGTGTTAGGGTATGGTTTAGTATTAGCGTACGGGTCAGGATTAGGGGACGGCTTAGGTTAAGGCTTCGGGTAAGGTTTAGTGTTAGGGTTAGGGTTAGGATTAGGGTTAGGGTACAGGGATGGTTTATGGTACAGTTTAGTGTATGACCACGGTTTAGGCTGAACGTACGTGTTAGGGTACGTGTTAGTGTTAGCGTACGGGTTAGGATTAGGGGACGGGTTAGGGTAAGGCTTCCGATAAGGGATAGGGTTAGGGTTAGGGGACGGGGACGGTTTAGGGTACAGTTTAGAGTATGACCACGTTTTAGGGTGAGCGTACGTGTTAGGGTATGGGTTACTGTTAGCGTACGGGTTAGGATTAGGGAACGGGTTAGGGAAAGGCTTCAGGTTAGGGTTAGGGTTAGGGTTAGGGTTTGGGTTAGGTTTAGGGGTCAATTTAGGGTACAGTTTAGGGTACGACAACTGTTTAGTGTGAGCGTACATTTTAGGGTATGTGTTAGTGTTAGCGTCTGGGTTAGGATTAGGGGACGGGTTAGGGTAAGGCTTCGGGTAAGCGTTAGGTTTAGGGTTAGGGTTAGAGTTAGGGGACAGGTACGGTATAGGGTACAGTTTAGGGCACGACAACGGTTTAGGGTGAGTGTACGTGGTAGGGTACGGGTTAGTGTTAGCGTACGGTTTAGGATTAGGGGACATATTAGTGTAAGGCTTCGGGTACGAGTTAGGTTTAGGGTTAGGGGACGGGGACGGTTTAGGGTACAGGTTAGGGTACGACAACGATTTAGCGTGACCGTACATGTTAAGGTATGTGTTAGTGTTAGCGTATGGGTTAGGATTAGGGGACGGATTAGGGTAAGGTTTCGGGTAAGTGTTAGTGTTAGGATTAGGGATAGGTTTAGTGTTAGGGGACGGGGACAGTTTGGGCTACAGGTTAGGGTACGACAATGGTTTAGGGTGAGCGTACATGTTAGGGTATGGGTTAGTGTTAGAGTACGGGTTAGGATTAAGGGACGGTTTAGGATAAGGCTTCGGGTAAGAGTTAGCGTTAGGGTTAGGGTTAGGGTTAGGTTTAGGGTTAGGGTTAGGGGATGGGGATGGTTTAGGGTACAGGTTAGGGTACGACAACGGTTTAGTGTGAGCGTACGTGTTAGGGTACGGGTTAGTGTTAGCGTACGGGTTAGATTAGGGGACGGGTTAGGGGAAGGCTTCGGGTAAGGGTTAGGGTTAGGGTTAGTGTTAGGGTTAGGGTTAGGGGACGGTTTAGGGTACAGGTTAGGGTATGACAACGGTTTAGTGTGAGCGTACATGTTAGGGCATGGGTTAGTGTTAGCGTACGAGTTAGGATTAGGGGACAGGTTAGGGTAAGGCTTCGGGTAAGGGTTAGGGTTAGGGTTAGGGTTAAGGTTAGGGGTTGGAGACGGTATAGGGTACAGTTTAGGGTACGACAACGGTTTAGGGTGAGCGTACGTGTTAGGGTAGGGGTTAGTGTTAGCGTACGGTTTAGGATTAGGGGACGTGTTAGGGTAAGGCTTCGGGTAAGAATTAGGGTTATGGTTAGGGGACGGGGACGGATTAGGGTACAGGTTAGGGTACGACAACGGTTTAGGGTGAGCGTACATGTTAGGGTACGTGTTAGTGTTAGCGTACGGGTCAGGATTATGGGACGGGTTAGGGTAAGGCTTTGGGTAAGGGTTAGTTTTAGGGTTAGGGTTATGGTTAGTGTTACGGGAGGGGGACGGTTTGGGATACAGGTTAGCGTACGACCACGGTTCAGGGTGAGCGTACATGTTAGGGTACGGGTTAGTGTTAGCATATGGGTTAGGAATAGGGGACGGGTCATGGTAAGGCTTCGGATAAGGGTTAGGGTTAGGGTTAGGGTTAGGGTTAGGGGACAGGGACTGTTTAGGTTACAGGTTAGGGTACGACAACGGTTTAGCGTGAGCATACATGTTAGGGTATATTTGAGTGTTAGCGTATGGGTCAGGATTAGGGGGCGGGTTTGTTTAAGGCTTCAGGTAAGTGTTACGGTTAGGGTTAGGGTTAGAGTTAGGGTTAGGGGACGGGGACGGTTTAGGGTACAGGTTAGGGTACGACAACGGTTTAGGGTGAACGTACGTGTTAGGGTACGGGTTAGGGTTAGTGTATGGGTTAGGATTAGGGGACGGGTTAGGGTAAGCCTTCATTTCAGTGTTAGTATTAGGGTTAGGGTTAGGGTTAGTGTTAGGGTTAGGGTACGGGAATGGTTTAGGGTACAGGTTAGTGTACAACAATGGTTTAGGCTGAGCGTACATATTAGGGTACGGGTTACTTTTAGCATACGGGTTAGGATTAGGGGACGGGTTAGGGTAAGGATTCGGGTAAGGTTTAGGGTTAGGGTTAGGGTTAGGGTTAGGGTTAGGGGACGGGGTTGGTTTAGGGTACAGGTTAGTGTACGAAAATGGTTTAGGCTGAGCGTACATATTAGGGTACGGGTTAGTGTTAGCGTACGGGTTAGGATTAGGGGACGGGTTAGGGTAAGGCTTCGAGTAAGGGTTAGGGTTAGGGTTAGGGTTAGGGTTAGGGGACGGTTTAGGGTACAGTTTAGGGTACGACAACGGTTTATGGTGAGCGTAGGTTTTAGGGTATGTGTTAGTGTTA